>NC_142040.1:7101486-7455653 GCF_982192425.1 Myodes glareolus
GCCCTCTTATCTAGAAATATATTACTAACAAATGAATTGAGTTGGCAAACAAGTATCTAAGAATTCGACTTTTTAGCTTGGCTTTTTAATTTCCAAAAGGTCATTCATTCAATTTTAAAATCTAGGGAGATGATCATAGATTTTTTTGTTTTCTCAGTTATAGACTTAAGTCTATTGATTATAATTCTCTTAAGTGGCAGTTTTATTTTTGTTGCATGTTTAATACATATAAATATTATTTTCTTAGAATATTAATTGTTTTCTTGTATATATAATGACCATCATTACAGTCATTATTGGATGAAAAGGAGGAATCCTTACAAAGAGAAATTTGGGGTGCATCATTACTGAGGCTTCAGCCTTTATTGAAAATTTAACAGTTGTTTTGGGAGTAATGAAGTTTACAGGTAGGAAAACAAACAAAACCAGCTACTTTTTTCTGAAACCACTACTTTGAAGTCTAAACAATTATTTCTACATCAAATTGCAAATAGACTAAATGTGGAACGTGCAGAAAATTTTGTCCCGTGAAATTTGCTTGAGAATCCCATCTATGATCTGATACTATGAGTGGACACTGGGAAACTTATTATCCATAGTAGTTGGGTAATAAGGGTGCTTTAGTATTACTTATTTTTAGAAAATTACATGGAGCAGCATATTTTCCAAGCCGTCACAGCTCTATGCCCTTCTATACCCATTACCCTCTCCAATGGCACCCTTTTCAGTTTGCCTTCTCTGATCATGAAAATTGGCAGGATGGGAAGATGAAAAGTGACAGGCTTGGTGGGGCCAGGAAGGCATAAGTGAGGCACCGAGAAGGGGAATGTGTGAGCGCATATGTATCCTTCAGGGTTCTCAGTTATTCTTTACCATCTGTCCATAGTGTGAATTCTTTAATAACTGCTTCAGAATGTGTAACATTTACTTGGAAATTCACAGATGTATTAAATTACAAATATACATTAAGTCAAATATAATCAAATTTACTTTCATATTCAATGTATTATATATATGTATATATGTAAATAAATACATGTATGTATACACACATACACTCCTTCATTCATCAAACATTCATTGAGTGTCTTGCCTATATTCAGAATTGCAAGAAAGCCAAGAAGATTTGTACAAAATGAGCTGGCTTTCAGAGAGGGTGGGGAGAAAGCTGGAGGAACAAATAATTTTAATGTGATCAGTTCAAAGTGATAATTAGATTGTTTTGCTTTGTGATGGAGTTCTAGAAGTGTTGAACACAAAGGGACACACTCTAAAAAGTTTGCTGAATACCTTAGAGAGGCATAGCCTTGACAAGGAGTGAAATTTTATGAGACCATTTTAAAAACAAACTCTAGTTAAGTACGGGCTTGAGGGTCAGGTGCCTCAATTGGAAAGGACATGACGGGCAGCAGTGTTTCGAAAATGTTCTGTTTCTGTGAAGATGCCTGTTGTTCATCCTGTAGGTGACAGTGAGACAATGAAACTTTTAAGTGTGTTAGCTTTTTTAAACTATAATGGTTGTGAAGAGGTTGCAAAGGTTAAAGACAAGAATAAGACAAACTAAGACCTTTGCTATTATAAGGAAGAGATGAGAGGTGAGCATCAGAACTAACTGGAGGCAAATGGTTTGGAATACAGAAATGACTTAAGCATGAGAGAAAACGTAAGGATGCTGATTTTGTGTGTTACGTGAGAAGACACTCTGAGTATTTCTTACATGACCAGTTGGTTTATATTAGGTGAACGTTGCTGTGACTGTGCTGAGAAGTCAGAGAGTTCAGCATGAGTGTTCGTGGAGATAAATTCAACTTGTGGTATCTGCAAATAGTCCAGAGGAGATCAAATGAGAGATTTAAGGACTATATAAAAGCCTAAGAGAAAGCTTGGAGCTAAAGATAAATTCACTTAATGGACTTTTCATTTGTTTTTAGCATTGGAGATAGAACAATAAACAAGTTATAACCCTGTGATGACAGAATGACAAGTATCCAAATACCATCCAATCCTGTAAAACTCAGAAAAAGGTCGTGTATGGTAGTGATACAAAATAAGGACAGCTAATAACTCATCTTTCAAGGCTGATAAGATAAATCTCAGAGCTGGCTTTTCAGAGGAAGCTGTAATTGACATGAGGATTTTTAAAAAATAACATTCCTTAAGGTTAAAAAAAACCCAACACATCAAATGTCAATACATTTGATCAAAATTAGATGAAGCGAAGAAATACAGAATTAGTGCTGTGTAGCACAGGGAAGCAGAGCGAGTCAAGCACAGAGAGGATGGAACCGTAGGTAAGAAAAGCTTAAGGAACAAAAAAGTGGGACACAGAACCAGAAAGATAACTAAGTATTGGGAAAACAGTTTTGGCCAGGTGTACGCCACCACTGGTGCTGTCATAGAAATAAAAAAAGGAAAAGAATGCTTTATTAATGACAAAATCCATAGGGAACAGAAGCTAGGAAGAAAGTTCTTCTATGCTTCAGTAATTACTGGTACTTAAATTACCAGTAATTAAGAACCCTTTCCCTAGAAACTGTTTTAGATCTTAGACAGTAAATGAGTGAGCAAGAATGTTTCTTGCAACCATCCATAGGTCTCTCTGCTGCATCCAAACACTTCTGCTTATCAAAGAATAGACGAAATTTAAGTAAGAAACAAGCAAACAGCTCAGTGAAATTAAGGGGGAAGAGATTAAGGAGAATACACACTTAATTGATGCTGAAGAAAACACGAATATAAGGCAGATCGGAGTGCAGAAGACAATTCAGGACTTGAGAATGGAATTTGATAAGGAGATAGAAACGTTGAAGGAAATTAAAACGGAAATGAAGATGAAGATTCAAACTCAATAACCCAACTAGAAAATTCTGAGGAAAGCCTTCAAGGTAGAGTGAGTAAAGAAGAAGATAGAATATCAGAAGGTGTCTTAGTTAGAATTTTCTTGTGCTGTAAGAGATACTATGACCAGCACAACTCTTCTAAAGAAAATATTTAATTGGGGTGACTTGCTTACAGTTTCAGAGGTTTAGCCTATTATCATGGTGGGGAAAATGGTAGTGTACAGACAGATATGGCTGACATTCCCACATCTTGTAGGCCACAGGAAGTCACCTGAGACACACTGTGTAGTATCTTGAGCATAGGAAACTTCAAAACCTGCCTCCACAGTGGCACACTTCCTCCAATAAGGCCATACCCACTCCAACAAAGCCACACCACTTAATAGTGCCACTCACTATGAGATTATGGTGCCCAATCACATTCAAACTACCACAGATGTGAAAAGATAAAATACAGGATCTATATTAAATAATCAAGGATTATGAAAGTAAAATTAAAAATAGGAAAGGAGCATACTGGAAATGTGGGACCCTATGAAAAAAAATCAAACCTTTGAAATACAGGCATTACAGAAAACCACAGCCAATCAAAATGTAGAATTGTGGAGCCCAGTCCTAAACAGATATATTTATAACACACTCCTGCTCTTAAGTCTCAATGGTCATTATGGAAAAGGGTATGAAATGATTGTAAGAGCCATAGGACAAGTAGTTTGCTGTAAGATTATGTCCCCTAGAAATGTCAAAAGTCATATCCAAAGTCTCATCAACTGACTTCCAAAATTGAGCTGAGCAAGGACAACGTTAAGAGAGAAAGATTATGGGCTGTCAATTGCACACACACACGCACACACACACGCACACACACACGCGCACACACACACACACACACACACACCACTATCACCACCACCACAACCACCACCAACAAAAACCACTTAAACAATTAATGAGCAAACAAACAAACAAACAAAAAGCTGTAGGTAACTAAGAAATGCTGAGAGGGGGAGATATAGTCTTCCCCTAGAAGAGTGCATGAACTGGTTACCCAATACCAAATAGTCATTCCTGATAGCATATATATGAGTAACACTATACAGACTGAAAGGGCTATATTTAGAAATATCTGCATATAACAGCAAATAATGACAAAAGAGGCCATGGGTTTGAAAAAGAACAAGGCAGGGTAATAGCTGGGGTTTTGAAGGAGTAAAAGGAAGGGAAAACAATGTGATTGTATTTAATCTCAAAAACAAAAGTGAAAAGAAGATTGTTCCCTTCCTGGAAGGACGTAGAAGACAGTAAACTAAATGTGTTTAGGTACAAGCAAATAGAATGTCATTGTTAACCCCATCAGTGACTGCTCTCCTTCCCTACTAACCTTGCGTTCCCAAGCCCCGGGACCCACAGATTTGCTTTTTCTACTCTGAATATTATATATAAAGTAATTCCAAAAATGGGAGTCTAACTTCTTATACTTCATTTGTATTTTCAAGGATTATCCATGTGTATCATATATTATTAGTTCATCTTTATGATAGAAACATGTTGCATTATGCATTTATACCACATTTTGTTTATCGTTTACCAGTTGATGGACATGTAATTTACTTTCACATTTTGTTTATTGAGAATCATATAGCTATAAAAGCAACATTGTGCACTAGAAGAAAAATTTATAGAGATGGTAAATGTATATATAACTGATATGGTTTGGTAGAAGACAGTAAGAGAGCTGAAGACCACAGTGCTTTTTCTTTCTTTTTTCAAATTTACTTACTTATTTATTTATAAGAATTTCCACTTCCTCCCCTCCTGCCAATGCCCTCCCATTTCCCCCACTCCCTCTCCTCTTTCCTCTCCAGTCCCAAAAGCAGTCAGGGTTTCCTGCCCTGTTGGAAGTCCAAGATTCTCCCCCCTCCTTCCAGGTCCAGGAAGGTGAGCATCCAAACAGACTAGGATTCCAAAAAGTCAGTCCATGCAGACGAAACAAGACCCAGTGCCATTGTCAATGGCTTCTCAGTCAGCCCCCATGTCAGCCACATTCAGAGACTCCGGTTTGATCACATGCTCGTTCAGTCCCAGTCCAGCTGACCTTGGTGAGCTCTCATTCGATCAGTCCCCTTGTATCAATGGGTGAACGCACCCTTCGCGGTCCTGACTTCCTTTTTCATGATTACCAGGCAAACTTGGGTGCACGGGGGGTGGGAGGGTGCAAGTAAGGGGAGATGGTTAGGGAGAGGGGAGAGGGGAGGATTGGGGATGGCTTGGGGGAATGGGAGGGGGAGGGAGGAAGAATGGTTTTGGGAGCAGGGAAGTATATATCTCAACTAAGGGAGCCATTTTAGGATTTGCAAGAGGCTTGATTCTGGAGGGGTTCCCAGGCCCAAGGAGAGGTCCCCAGATTGTTCCCTGGGCAGCAGAGGAGAGGGAGCCTGAACTGGCCTTGGTCCATAACTATACTGATGAATATTCTGCATGTCACTATAGAACCTTCATCTGGCGATGGATGGAGATAGAGACAGAGACATATATTGGAACACTGGACGTAACTCCCTAGGTCCAAATGAGAAGCAGAGGGAGGGAGAACGTGAGCAAGGAAGGCAGAACCAGAGGGAACCTTCATCCGACGATGGATGGAGATAGAGACGGAGACCCACATTGGAGCACTGGACTGAGCCCCCAAGGTCCAAATGAGGAGCAGAAGGAGGGAGAACAGTGCTTTTTTTTTTGAAAAGGGATTTGTAAATACTTATTATTTGAGCTGTTTTGTATTAGAATTCCTGTGCTCAAGAGTCAGACCATGAAATGTTCTTTCATTGGGAATACTTCTCTGTGAAGTATACTGGGCTGATCTTACAGTTGACACACTTATTCTACTTATTCATTCATAAGACTGGGGCTCAACAGAAAGCAAATACTGAATTTTTGTTACTCTCAATGGATTTTACAAGATATGATGTGGCTTCCAAGTAACTGTTAAAATTACGTAGGAGTGAGGATGAAGATGAATACAGAAGAAAGAGAAACAAGGTTAAAATAACAACAAGGATGTCTACAAAAGTCAAAAGAGGTCAGGCAGTGGTGGTGCATACTTTTAATCTCAGCACCATGCTCTTCAGATGCATGTCCAAGAGTCCACTGAATTGTCCTGAAAGCCACCCCTCTGAGGACTAGCTTTCATGGTACCAAAAGGAGTCATACAAACTTCCAAAGAAGGTAAGCAGTCAACAGTCCTCCCCCACTGTAACACTTGCATGCCTCAACAATGACTAGAATAGGTCGAAACCCCAAAGGTGCACTTATGACAAACATATGCTGTAAGTAACCAACAGATCTCTAATTAGGCCTAAGATCCCCTCCATCCAACAAGAGGAAAATCATGACTTGTACTAGAAATCTACCTAATTACCCAGTACTAGTAAAGTCCTGTACCTTGGAGGAAAACCCTCAACTTGCACTTCATTAAACCAGAATAATCCCTAACTATATTCTAAATATTTGTTCTTATACCCACAGTTAAGTATCGTCTTCATCAATCACCAAGAAAAACTTATCTTTGCAATGGATGACCATTACAGAAAAGCCACAACCAGTCAAAATGAAGAGTTATGGAGCCCAGTCCCGATGGAAACATCTACAAAAATTATTCTCCTCAGAGATCTCCTCAGAGATCATTATAGAAGTGGGTCAGAGAGATTGTGAGAACTAGAAGATAAGAGAATGTGCTATGATCTTGTGTCTCCTATAAATATCAGAAGCTTTCATGGTACCAAAAGAAGCCATGCAAGCTTTCATAGAAGGGAAGCAACCAACAGTCCTTCCCAGAAATAATGCCCATGTAAGCCAACAATGACCAGCATAGCAAGACAACCCACACAATTCTCACAAATATGACTGCCTAAACACAAGCCGGGAGGAGGGTGCCAACAATTGGTATGTGGCCAGGGGAAAGCCCAGGTGGCCTCAACCCTACAGAACAAAATATAGGCAACTAAGGAATGCTGAGACCAGGCAAAATAGTCACCTAAGGAAGAGCACAAAAATTGGTTACCCAATACCAAAAGGTCACTCCACAGAACATTTGTCTGAATCACATTGTACAGACTGAGAAGATCATATTTAAGAATTTAGAAATACATACATACATACATATACATATAAAATATAACAATTAATGACTAAGGAATCCATGAATTTAAAAGAAAGCAAGGAGGGGAGTATAGGAGGACTTGGAGAGAAAAGAAGGAAAAAGAAAATGCTTTAATTATATTATAATTTCAAAAACATTTAAAAAAGAAACACCCAAAGGTACTCCACCAAAGATATTTTACTAGAATCTGTTATCAAAAGGGAATGAATACAGGTAGGTAAAAAGGAAATTCAAACTTGATCAAAGGTTATTGATTTGAAAATAATGTTCTTCCCCTAGCCTTCCCCTGTCAAGTGATTTCTCTGACATTTGCAATTTTATTATAGCAAGTCAGGTTGTAGTTTTCTCCATGTGTTATTATATCACAGGTAGCCATCCACACAGGGACTTGTCTGTTCAGTGCTATGTAATCTGGTGCAGGACAATTGTCTATATTCTGTTAATTATGTTTTAAATAACCACTGATTGGCCAGTAGCCAGGCAGGAAGTATAGGTGGGACAGCCAGACAGGAAGTAGAGGTGGGCCAATGATAACAGGAGAATTCTGGGAAGAGGGAAGTTCCCTCTGCAGTCCTGTCCATACACAGAAGAAGCAAGATGTGACTACACCACTGAAAAAGGTACTGAGCCATGTGGCTAGCACAGATAAGAATAATGGACTAATGTAAGTTATAAGAGCTAATAAGAAGCCTGAGCTAATGGGCCAATCAGTTTTTGATTAATGTAGCCCCCTGTGTAATTTCTTTGGGACTTAACAACTGCAGGAACTGGGCAGGACAGAAATCTCAGACAACAGAAATCATCCATTGTTTGTGTGTCAGATGTCAATTTGGTCACCTATAGTGAGGCTGCCACCAGGGCCAACTGCACTTCTAACTCCCAAAGTAGAGATGTGTATTCCTTTTAAAACTTAAGATGAAAAGAAGAGCTAATCTCTTAATGATGTCATTTGGCCTCCAAGTTTGGTGGAAAAGCAAGCAAGCAAACAAATACTATATTGTCAATAGGTTTCATGAAATTTCCATTTTTGCAAAGCAGTATGGAATAGAGAAAGTGGATGGGATTAAGTCATGGTGTCAACTGTAATACATACATTCTCTGCAGTTGTGTTGTGGGATATTTGTACACTGTATGAAGATCTAGTGCTGTGATTGGAGGAGAAGAAATAGCTAGGCAGGAGAGATAGGCAGGACTGTGGACAGAGAGAGAGGAAATTGGAGACCCCAAGGTGGAGTGACTCAGACATACAAAATTGGAGAGAGGTAAAAGCCATATGGTAGATTGATTTAAAAAAAAGCATAGGTTAATTTAAGTTATAAGAGCTAGTGGTACAAGTCTAAGCAAAGGCCGAGTTTCTATAATTACTAATAAGTCTCTGTGTCATTATTTGGAGCTGGCAGCCTAAGGGAAAGTCTTGTTGCACAATTGCCACTACTTGATGTCTTTTCTTAGACATTTATTTCTTCTACCTCCTCACCCTTGAGATTAAATTATTTTTTTCCCAGATACATTTTATTTTATTTTATTTATTATCAAAACTTTTTTACCTCCTCCTCTCCTCCCATTTCCCTCCCCCTCCCCCTGTTCCCCCTCCTCCTTCCTCTCCAGTCCAAAGAGCAGTCAGGGTTCCCTGCCCTGTGGGAAGTCCAAGGTCCTCCCACTTCCATTCAGGTCTAGGAAGGTGAGCATCCAAACAGACTAGATTCCCACAAAGCCAGTCCATGCAGTAGAATCAAAACCCAGGGTCATTGTCCTTGGCTTCTCAGTCAGCCCTCCTTGTCAACCACGTTCAGAGAGTCCGGCTTGATCCCATGTTTTTTCAGTCCCAGTCCAGCTGGCCTTGGTGAGTTTCCATTAGATCAGCTCCACTGTCACAGTGGGTGGGCGCACACCTCGTGGTCCTGACTTCCTTGCTCATGTTTCCTCTCCTTCTGCTCCTCATATGGACCTTGGGAGCTCAGTTCAGTGCTCCAGTGTGGGTCTCTGTCTCTCTCTCCATCCATCGCCAGATGACGGTTCTATGATGATATGCGAGATATTCATCAGTGTGGCTATAGGAGATTAAATTATTTTTAATTGAGTATGTGTGCACAGAGAAGACGGGTCAGATCCCCTGGAGATTATGCTTTACATGATCCAGGAACTGTACTCAGGTCTTCGTAAAAGTAGTTTGTGCTTTTAGCTGCTGAACCATCTTCCAGTTCTCATCCTTTATTTATAGAAGACCGTTTTCTTTTTCATGTCAAGATCTTTTAAAGAGATACTGAAGTATTACAGAGAAGATTAAAGCCTGGAAGTGTCTTTACATACTTTAAGGTAAACAGTTATGAAAGTTTATCTGTTATGATTAGCTTTAGCATCTTAACAAATTCACAGAATGATCTAATATTTGGTTTTTCTAAGAGACCATTACTATTTCTAACTATGTAAATATCTGAATTATATGTGTTTAATAAAAATATCACTAAATAATCATTTAATGAATTTTAATTATTAAAACTCTTTATATCACTGACTTAATTGCTTTTATAAAACATCTATCTATGTCAATAAGAGTTGATAACTTTGAATTTACAGCTTATTTCTCTTTATGGAGCAGCAATAAATAAATTCACATATTTATTTTCCTTCTTTTTAAATTAATTTTTTCATTTATTTTACATGCCAAACACAGTTTTTTCTCTCTACTCTCTTCTTGTTCCCTCCCCTACCTCTTGTCTATCTTCCCTCTTTCACTTCTCCTCTTCAGTAAAGAGAGCAAGGGGATTCAAATTGGAAAGGAAGAAGTCAAACTTTCATTATTTGCAGATGATATGATAATGTACATAAGCTACCCCAAAAACTCTACCAAAGAACTCCTACATCTGATCAACACCTTTAGTACTGTGGCAGAATACAAAATCAACTCCAAAAAATCGGTTGCCCTCTTATACACAAAGAATAAATAAATAAGTAAATGAAAAAAAAATCAAAAAAAATTTGGTTTTCTTCTAGATCCATGGCTCATCCAGTATCATATTTTTGGTCAACTGAGCAGTGTCAGGTATGAGTTTCATCCTGCGGAGTGGACTTTAAATTTAGTTAGAGAGTGGCTGGTTACTTCCATAACATTTATGCCTTTTTGCACCAGTAGATGATGCAGGAATGCCAATCTTGTAGGTGGCGGGATTTGTAACTGTTTTGCCAGTTACCTTTCTCTTCTGGAAGCATGCAGAGTGCCTTCCAGCATCAAGAACACTAGTCAGTATAAGTAAAGGTTCTAGTGAGGCACCAGCTCAACTTTTCCATGGTCAGTGAGATGTGTAAGTGATACCTTCAACAATAGAAACTTATCAGCTTATGGAGTGTAACCAAAAATTCAAGGTGGTTGGAGTTTCCACAGAGCCTCTTTGGCCTACAACTCAAGTAAATGCAACCTGGTCTTGTTCCTGGATGTGTCACTTGATGGTGAAAGATGTCTAGTTAGAGCTTTGTCTTCCTCATTATTTGGTAACTTCTATATTTCTTTTATCTATATGTAATTTTTAGGAAGCTTCTCTACATAATTGGTTTTCATATGAACCCTCAAATGAACTTTAATGTTACTTTCCCTTCTCATATTTTCTTTTCACTCCTTTTTTCTATCTCCATCGTCATTTAATCCTCCAATTCTAGTCTCCTCCTGTTTCTCCATAACTATATATTTTATTTCAATGAGACATTCTTTCTTAACCCCCAATCACTTACTTGTTATCTAACCTCTGTGGTTATGCAGATTGTGGCATGTCTATTGTAGTCTTAAATGCTAACATTCTCATACAAGAAAAAACATAGACTATTTTTCTTTTGGAGTCTAGATGAACTCACTCAGTATGATTTCTTTTTCTAGCTCTTCCCATCCTTTTACCTGAAAATTTCATTTTTAAACAGTTGAATAATAATATTCCACCGTGTAAATATGCTACATTTTATCGGTATTCATCAGTTGGTGAACTTTTAGGCTGTTTCCAATTTCTGGATATTATGAATAGAGTAGCAGTGAACATGGCTGAACAAGTGTCTGTGTATTAGGATGTAGAATCCTGTGATTTATAAGCCCAAGAATGTTTTAGTCGTATCTTGAGGTAGTTGTATTTCTAGTTTCCCAACTAACTACCATATCTATTTCCTTAGTTTGTATTTCCTCAATCAATGAATGAGTGCTCCCCCTCTCTTTATTCTTGTGAGTATGTGCTGTCACTTGCTTTATTTATCTTAGCCATTCTGACAGGAGTAAGATGAAATCTTAAAATAGTTTGTTATGTATTTCCATGATGAGCAAGGACAATGACCATTTCTTTAAGTTTTTCTCAACTATTTGTACTTCCTGTTTTGAGAATTTTCTGTTCAGATCTGTGCCTATTTTTTAATTTGGTTATTTGCTTTCCTATGTTTAGTTCCTTTTGATTGTTTGTCTATTTTAGTTATTAACCCTCTATCAGATGTGTAGTCATCCCTATGATGTCTCCTTTGTCCAAATGGTGGTGTCCTTTGCCTTATATAAGCTTTTCAGTTCCATGAGGTCCCATTTAATAGTTCTTAGTGCCTGTTCACTTCAGGAAGTCTTCTCCTGTGCCCATGAGTTCAATACCACTCCCCACTTTCTCTTCCATTAGATTCAGGGTATTTGGTCTTATATTTAGGTCTTTGATCCATGTTGAGCTGATTAGGTAGGGTGGTAAGTATGGATCTATCTGAAATCTTCTAAGTGGACCATCCAGTTTGGCCTACACCATTTGTTGAGAATGCTGTCTTTTCCCCCCCCCCCAGTGTATATTTTTTATTTCTTTGTCAAAAATTAGGTGTCCATTGGTAAACTGATGCGTTAAAGGAAATAAATAGATTTTCCTATATAATGTAACTGCCATTTTCATATATATTACTTCTCTGGAATAATGAAGAAGGATATTTAGAAATAGCAATCATAAAAATAAAGTTATCATGAAAATAAAAATATTATTGGGGTTATTATCACACTAATCTTTATACTTAGATTAATACATATTAAGAGCATAAGAGAAAACAAATAATATGTATTTTTTTTTCAGAAATGTAGAACTAAATCTCATATATGCCAAAGTAAAAATAGATGCTTGATTCCATTGGAGACATATATTTACACATTATTATTAGCTCTTGAAAATGAGTACCATAGCCTTATGTCATATTTCATGCATGAAAATATACATTTTAATGATTCAGTAGATTGTTTTTGATATTCTTTCTGTTTAATCTTACAAAATGGTTTTATTTCACCTAAATGTTAGGACATTGTTTCCTAGGTGTGCCTTCAGGTAGGTGAGCATTCCCCCACTCATTAGATGCCCTATGTGTATTTGCTCAGTAATAATGAATGAGATAGATCAATTAGTAGGTTTATTTTAATCTAGATTTTTCTTTTTATCCCAAGGAAGATGAAAAATTCTCTTTTTGTATGGAGAATATATATTTTTAAAATTTTTTTCTAATATTGAACCATGATGTAATTCTTTAAGTGAATCATAAACTGACCTAAAGAGTTTATACTATAAACTGGGTGGTGGTGGCACATGCCTTTAATCCCAGCACTTGGGAGGCAGAGGCAAGCAGATCTCTGTGGGTTTGAGGCAAGAGTGAACTACAAGAGGAAGTTCCAGGACAGGCTCCAAAGCTACAGTGAAACCCTGTCTTAAGATGCCAAAAATATTATAAATTAAATATATCTGAAAAATCAACTTGTCACTTGGAGATTTGATCTGAAGATGAAAAAAAATGTCAGTGGTTCTTTAAGAATAAAGTCCACATTTTCTGAAAGATACAGATCTTGACCTCTTTTGTATAATGCTTGGAAAGGAGAGTTCAAATCACTTAGAATTTTCTTGGAACGATAAGAGGAAAACATTTTAAATTCTACCTCACTAGTAAGGAAGAGTCTTAAGTTGGAATCCACTATGCAGTGTGACCCACATAGACAGAGAGATGTCTATGAAAGTATTACTCCCAGATACTTCTCTACTTACACAAATTATCTAAATTTAAGACTGTTCTACTGGAGTTTAATTTGTATGTTTTTGTTTTTGTGTTTTGTATTTTCCACAGTGGGGAGGAATAGAGCAGGAAAGAGCGTGAATGTTAGATATTTCTCCTTTTATGACTATTTTGGTTTCTAGTTTGTAGAGATTATTTTATTGGAACAGTTCCCCAGTATTTGTGCATAACAAAACAATTTAAAAGATTATCTCATGAGATTGTGCCTGCTGAGCAGCATCAGGTAGTATCTGTGCAACCTTCAAGTTCTGCTTACACTGAGAGCAATTTTGAAGCTGTCTGTCTGTTGCAGAATATTTAACTTTGTAAATATGTGTTGCAATTATTTAATTATGTAAAGATTTGCTGTTGTCTTATCTTTTCTGCCTAAGGCACCTCACTGGTCTAACAACAACCTAAATGTCCAATAGCAATGGAAGAAGTCTAGGTGGAACTTGTGCACAAGGACAGAAAGGAGGAGGAATTTAGACCTGAGAAGGAAGAACAGGAGACAACGGAGAGATGCCAGGAGCCAGCCAGACATGAAGGAAGCAAGAAAGTAGGACACACAGAACAAAGGAAAGGTAAAAAGTCCCAAGGTAAAATATAGATGAATAGAAACAGGTTAAATTTAGTTAAAAGAGCTACTGGGACAAGCCTAAGCGAAGGTGGAGCAGTCATAATTAATAATAAGTCTCCATTTCTTTATTTGGGAGCTGATTGGCTGTCCAAAGAAAATTCTGACTACAGTCTGTACAAACATTACTTGATTGAAATCAAAGGTACATACTGTGCTGCTGTAGTTCACAAACACGATGTTACACTCCAAGCCCCATGGATAAGTAGAATAGAAAAAAAATCAACCTTTAGTCTATGTTTTCTAAGTGAACTCCAGAAGATTTAACTATTGCTGTTAAGTATCCCATTGCTTTTTGCATGGATGTTATATTTTATTTCTTGTCAGCTATTATAAAAGCTTCTGAAAAGAAACAGATTCATCCCCCAGTAGATGGATGCTTTGCTATTCTGCATCACTGTTTACACTAAGCTTTGCAAGCTCTTAAGTCTCGAAAGATAATTGTCAAAATGATGAAGCAGTAAAACCCCACACCATCAACAGTCACAGTGTGGATGTGCTAGGGACAGATAGCAAGACTTTAAGCTTGTGCTCAGTTTGTTAGTAGGCTAGGGAAAGCAATCATTTATGAAGACATATCATAAACACGAAAGAAAGAAAAGCCCTGGAAGAATTATTTTAGGGCCCAAATACCCTGTGAGTGCTGCTTATCTTTGTGATTTGTTTCATATATGTTCCAATCTATGTGATTTATTTTGCTTAAATCATGTCCTGATGTAAATGCTACTTAAAAGGTAGCTACGAGAGATGCTTGATCATCATGTATTCATGTACATCACAGACACGTCTTTTGTGGATATCTTTCTAATTTAAAAAGGACACAAGTAAGGGCAATATTGACAATTACTACTTTAAAGTAATAGTTTTATCACACAAATGCCACTTTCACCTTCTCCTTTTTAAGGATTTGAGTTTTATCAGCTTTCTATCTTACAGTGGGTGTTGGGTATGAGAACTATCTGCATACTTACTTTTAGCCTTAGAACGTCTGGCTCAGTTTCTGTTTTCTTTAACTAGGACATCAGTGAAAACTATGTTCTGTCTGTGGTGATGTATCTGAGTGCAAACAGAACCCTGTTAGCCATTATGTACCTATTAGCTCTGATTACCTTCTGATAGTTCTTCACCAGTTGGCTTCTTTCACTTTGACAGATCTAGTACTTTGTTTAACCTTTAAGCCAGTAGGGCAATAACACAGATGACAGAAGGAGAGAAATAATTAAGGAAAACTTAGCCAGGACATTTAAAAACCTCTAACAAGGCAGATATTTCTGTTCAATTTAAAAACTTGTCAAGGCATGCATACAATTCCCTATAATTGCTATGGCAAAATGTTTCATTTTTTGCTAGATTCAAATTAATTTTAGCAATGTAGCTTAATCAAATTACTAAGTGTCTTCCTTTAAAAATATCTATAATTTACACTCTCAGGAAGTAAGTTTTAATACTGTGATACTCTAAGTAAAGTGATATCCAAGAGTACTTATGACTTTCTGGAAAATCATAAATAAAATACATTTGTGAAGCATTGTCTAAAAATCTGCCAACAGTCTGAGTTTTACAGTTTCTGCAAAGACTAATATAGGTTTTTGGAAAATAATGTAAATCATAAAAAAATTCTAGGTCTATATTGCAGCCAATGGTAATTACAAGAAAACAAGACATCTTAAACTTTATTGGCTTTTATTTAGAAGTACTTCTGTGAGCAAACTTAGATAACAACTAGTCAGGGAAGTGTCTTTCCTCACTAACACCACCCTGAGCCTGAGTCTGGTGCCCAGCTCACTTAACATTTAAAGCATGTGAGTTACCTCTTTGTCACTGTCTGGGTTCTCCTTCCTGCAGACACATTCACCAACAGCAGTAGAAAAAGTGCTTTATTGCAGCATGAATGTATTTAATTAAAGTTGGAAAAAACTTCTAATTGAGAAATTGCAAATACTCTCTCCAGATAATTAATAATTTGGCAGTTTAAACAACATTAAAATATAATGTGTTTAATATTTTCCAAAAATCTATTACGATTATTACAAAATTCCTCTTTTTTAATTTTTCTTCTCCTTACTTTCCGCCCCCCCCATACCACCTCCTCTTTCTTTTGCTAGGATAATATCAACTAGTTTTGGTGTTTTATACTTGTCAAATATAAAACACTGAAATCAAGAAACATTGCAATTGTCTTCCATGTATAACTGACAAGTCTAATTTAACATTGCTCTGTGCATCACTTATCACAAATCTTAGGTTCTTTATTATCAACTTTATTGCAATTGATTATAATCCTTTACTACTTCATGTTTGCACAAATATTTCTTAAGATACATGGTCTTAAGAGTACAGATGAAAAATGCAAATAATATTAAAATTATAATATTCTCATTTGTATAGACATATACCATATTGCTCTTTTAAAGCAGAGTTTCAACCAAAACAACTGAGGTAGAACATTAAACATTTTCAATACCACTGACATTTTTTAGCATATGAATTTTTCAGCACAAAATATAGAATAGGCAAGATACCCTTTTTTAGAATTATGAAAAAGGAATAACTCTCTACTAATTAAAGGGAGAAAGAAGAGACTTTCATTCAATCAACCATTTCATTGCATTACTATCAGTGCTGAAGTGTATGTGTTTTTATAGGATGGCTCAGTGGAAACAGAGCCTTATGAAGTGTCAGGGAAAAGGGAGTGCTTTGGGTAAGGGTGTGGGCAATACATCTCAGACACATAACATCTAGCAGAGTCTGGAGATGAGAGCATCTGAGTTTTGCACTGGGGCCTGCATAGTCGGCCAACATTGTCCAAGGCGCCTGGAAATGAGAGACTCTGAGTTGTGCAATGGGGCCTGCAGGGTCCACCAGCATTGGCCAAGGTGCAGAAAGGAGAGTTTGAACAATCTCCTAATTGAACATGAAAACTTAGAATTGCAAAAGTAAAAGTCTAGTTCTACAGTTGCAAAACTAGTTAGAAATCATTAGATGTATCCAGCAGGCAGCCTGTCTCTAGTATAAAAATAAAAGTGTTTACTTGATTAAAGAATTGGTATGTAAACAGAGATTGCTTATTCATTTCCTGGCTGCTCAGAACTGAATAATCACACAGAAACTATATATATATATATATAACTGTTTGGTCAATGGCTTAGGCATATTTATAGCTAGCTCTTGTATTTTGAATTAACCCTTTGTTATTATATTATATTTTACCGTGAGGCTTGTAGTTTGTTACCTCTTGCTTCTTAAGTGACTACATGGTGTCTGTCTCCTTTGGCAGCTACATGGTATCTCTTTGACTCCATCTACTCTCTCTATCTCTGTTCATATTTCCTGCCTGGCTTTTCTCTTCTAAGTCATTGGCCAAAACAGTTTTATTCATTAGTCAATAAAAGCAATACATATACAGAAGGACTTCCTACATCATCTCCCGTTTTCTGTCTAATTAAGAAAGATTTTAACTTTAACATAGTAAAATTACATATACAAGACAATTATCAAGCAAGAATTGCACTTACAATATTTATATATAATTTATTTTTATCATAACTAAGGAAAAACTATAACTATCTGTCTTCAACTCTTCAAAGACCCCAGAAGGATATAGTGTTACCTAGGTAAACAGGAAGTACATTGTAAGCAATTTCAAAAACTTTATAATTGACAGAGATAGCTTGCTGCCTAGTTGGTTACCCAAAGATCTTCTGTAAGTTTGGGGCATTCATTTTCAGCCTACAGACCCATAGTATCTAGCAGACTTTTCCATAAAGCAGGAAATTTATTCTGCCCTGTACTGACAAAAGTCATTAGTTGCTTTCTTCTGTTTTCCGTAGTGTCTGGCAGTTTCTTCTGTGAAGCAGAAACCCTGAAGGATCATTTCATCTTTTGGAAAGCTCAGCAGTCACTTTTATATGGGTTCTGCATGTGCATTTCCTGCAGCATCTATCAAGAAGTTTAGGCAAGAGCAGTTTCTTGCCCAAATGGCTAACAAACTTCAAAGGGAGACTTTTCAATGTCCATCTTCCCCTTGAAGCAATTGGTGTGGCCCAAAACAAACATGTCGTACTGTCAAGAAAAATTTAAGTTCTTAAAACATTTTAAATGCCATGCTCTGTAGGTCTTTGAAAGACCTGAAGAATACCTATCTATCTGAAATATATATCATAACTGCAAGTTCAACTATTTAAATGACTACCTATTAATCTGCAATTTTTAATTATACCTTACATTTTTAAAGGAGCTGTCTAAAAATAATACATTTAAAAGAACAGAAATACATTTAACAATATTGACCTTAAATTTGTATTAATAGACCAAGATCTATACCAATGCAAAGTATACCTCTCTATATCATATTTACCCTACTATTTTTTTAGAAATTGACTGTGATCATTAATCACTTATAATCAACCCTCTTTAAATGAAAGCAAACATTTATAAACAATATTTTTTAGATTTTTGGATGTAGTTTTTTCCAAACTACTTAATGCTGTTTGTTCATCAAAATATTTCTAGGATTCATGCAGACCTTTTGGCAGACTTGTTTTCATCAAACCTCCTTAGCCTGGAAGAAATCCTCAGGTTCTTATTTTTTGTGGAAACAAAAGCAGAACCTCTTTTCCAAAGCAACATATCCTTAGACCCAAATTTTGAAGTCAAGATACCTATAAAATTTATATCTTGGTTTAGCTTAGCACCTCCTAGAATCAAATTTCTTTGCAATCAAAAAATTAAAAAAACACAATAATATACATAATCATGACTCTCTGTGTATTTTCCATCTTCAGTTGACTTAGTTTTCTCTACTCTTTAAATCTTTGACTATCTGTACTCTTTTTATATAATCTTTACTATCTGTTTAAAGATTTCGTTTTATTTTTAAGCTTATTTATTTCTTTTAATAATTATATACAGTCTTTTTCTTCCCTCTTCCAAGCCTCCATACATTTATTCAACACTGACCAATTCGAGGTATTTTTTTTATATGAGTCTATCTTTATTGTTTGTCTGTAATAATTTTCTGACCAGGAGCACGTTTTTTTTTCTTTTAAATGCTAAGTGGGCATGGCTAGGAACAACTATGTGGTCCTACCTGTTTGTTCTGCCCAGTCCAATATGGCAGAGGTATGTTCACTGCCTCTGTGAACCATGCTCACCACCCTAGCTCCAGAAGCGCAGTAGGTCTATGTTGCTATTAAGCAAGTTGTAGCACACTGCTCACGGACCCCATTCTCTCCGGAAAGAGTCAGAGTTCCTGTACCAGCATGAACCAGGAAGCTATTTCTTAAAAAAGCTGCACCTCTGCTTGCCACCAGCAAACAGAGTTATCTGAATTAATGTAGTTACCAAGAAACTGTGCTTAACTCTGTTTCTTTGTGTCTAGAATTCCTTCCCAAGCTCTCTCAGTTTTTATGTGTACATAGTTGCCCCACGTTGGCATGACATTGTGTAAATATTGACTGTTCGTTTATTTTCTGCTGCACAGAACAAAATAATCAGACTCAAACTATATTAATTAAAACACTGTTTGACCAATGACTTAGGCATACTTATAGCTAGCTCTTATATCTTGAATCAATACAATTCTATTATTTTATGTTTTATCATGATGCTTGTGGTTTGTTACCTCTTGCTTCCTAGGCAACTACATAGTGTCTGTCTCCTTCAGCAGCTACATGCTGTCTCTTTGTCTCTGCCTACTCTCTCTATATATATATCTGTCAATATTTTTTCCTGGCTTTGCTCTGCTAAGCCATCAGCCAAAATAGTTTTATTCATTAGCCCATAAAAACAACACATATACCGAAGGACTTCCCAATCGTTAGTGAACATTAGAAATGAGGCTAGAAAGAGGCAATGATCTTCTAGATGCTATATAGTTACTGTGTGGATCAGACTACACACCAGTTTTCAGAAGAAATTGATATACAGATTGTACCTCAATTGATGAGTATGAGTTAGGCAGGAATAAAAGTTGCCAGTCAATAAAATGTTCATAAATAAATAAAATAAATGAATAAAGTTAGGTAAAAGACACAGTGCTTTGAACAGCTTTTTTAAAAAAATAAAATTAAGATAAGGTCTTACTATGTAGTTCTAGTTGGTCAGGAACTAAGAGCAATCTACATGCTTCTGCCTCCCAAATGCTAGGATAAAAGGCATCTGCTACAGTGGCTGGTAAAACTTTAAAAATAAACAAACCAACTTCATTGGCCTGGAATATGAAGCACTAAGTTGCAAATGAGAAAAAATGAGACCCAGAGGCGTTTTCATGGTGTAATTAGACAGGTTAAGTTTTACCCTGAGAGATGAGAGCTATGGGAGGCTAGAGAATTTTGAGCAGGGTAACACCATTATGAACAAGTTTTCATTTTGCAAACTTTCTCTTTTTTCTTTTTTTTTAAATATTACATATTTTTAAAAGTACCAATCCAAGTTCCCACTGCCTTCCTTCTTTCCATTCCCTTCACACACCCTCCTACCCCACCTCCATCTAATCCTCAGAGAGGGTAAGCCATATTTCCTTGTGGAAAGTCCAAGGCCCTCCATACTACATGTAGGCTGAGCAAGGTATACATACAAAGAAAATAGGATTCAAAAATACCAGTACACTGCTAGTGGACCCTCAGTCTGCCCCAACCATGCAACTGTCAAGCACATTCAGAGAAATTAGTATGGTCCTTTGCTTGTTCATTCCCAGTCTGGCTGGGGTTGGTGAGCTCCCATTAGCTCAGGCAAACTATTTCAGTGGGTGAACCCATCATGGTCTTGATCTCCTTGCTCATATTCTCATTCCTTCCACTCTTCTGCTGGACTTTGGGAGCTCATTCCAGTGCTCCAATGTGGGTCTCTGCCTCTGCCTCCATCAGTTTCTGGATGAGGGCTCTATGGTGATATTTAAGAAAATCATCAGTCTGACTACAGGGCAAGACAAGTTCAGGCCCCCTCTCCTCTGTTACTCTGGATCTTAGGTGGGGTCATCCTTTTGTATTCCTGGGACTTTCTCTAGAACCTGGTTTCTGTTAATCTGATAATGGCTCCCTCAATCAAGATATCTCTTTCTTTGATATCTTTCCAAGATATCTCTCATCCCTGTCCTTCCTCAATCCCAACCATCCCATTCCCTCAAGGTCTCCTCTCCCCTCCTCCTTTCCCCTTCTCTTCTCCTCCTATGCTTTCCTTCCTCCCAGCCCCCATGCTCCCAACCCTTCAAGTCAATCCTGTCCATTTCCAATTTACAGGTGGTTCTTTATACATTTTTTGGGGGGAGGGATCACCTTATTGCTTAGCTTCTCTAGGATCAGAAACTATAGGCTCAATGTCCTTTGTTTATGGCTAGTATCCACTTATGAGTGAGTACACACCGTATTCATCTTTTTGGGTCTGGGTTACCTCACTCAGGAAAGTGCTTTCTTCTTCCCTTCCTCCATCCCTCCCTCCCTCCCTCTTTCTTTCTTTCTTTCTTTCTTTCTTTCTTTCTTTCTTTCTTTCTTTCTTTCTTCCTTCCTTTCTTTCTTTCTTTGTGGTGTGTGTGTACAGGTAGACATGTGTGTATGGGTTCATGTACCATGATGTGTGTGTGGAGATAGATGACGATGCTGTGGGGTCAGTTCTCACCTTCTGTCTTTATGTGTGCCCTGGGAGTTAACTTGGGTTGCCAGGCTTGCGTGCCAAGTGCCTTTACCTACTTTGCCATCCCCTCAGCCTTTTTAATCCTTACTGTGTAACCATGAATGACCTTAAGTTTCTGATCCTCAGAAGTCCTAGGTGTACAGGCACCTGCCACCATACCCAGTTTAGAAGTACTGTGGATTGACTGTAGCATCTAATGCACAGGATAGTGTTTTCTAATTCCATCCGTTTGCATGCAAAATTCAAGATATTTTTTTCTAACCACAGAGCAATACTCTAATGTGTAAATGTGCCATATTTTCTCTATCCATTCTTCGGTTGAAGGACATCTAGGTTGTTTCCAGGTTTTGGCTATTACAAATAATGCTGCTAAAATCATAGTTAAACAAATGCTTTTGTAGTATGACTGAGTATCCTTTGCGTAAATGCCCTAGAGTGCCATTGCTGGATCCTGACGTAAGTTGATTGCCAATTTTCTGAGAAAACATCATACTGATTTCCAAAGTGTTTGTACAAGTTTGCATTTCCACCAGCAATGCATGAGGGTTCCCCTTACTCCACATCCTCTCCAGCATAAGATATCAGTAGTGGTTCTGATCTTAGTTATTCTAACAGGTGTAAATGGTATCTCAGAGTTGTTTTGGTTTGCTTTTCCCTGATAGCTAAGGATGTTGAACATTTCCTTAAGTATCTTTTGGCCATTTGAGATTCTTCTGTTGAGAATTTTTTGGTTAATTCAGTACCCCATTTTTAATTGGGTTATCTAGAATTTTAGTGTATAATTTCTTGAGTTCTTTATATATTTTGGAGATCAGTCCTTTATCTGATGTGGGGCTGGTGAAGATCTTTCCCCATTCAGTAGGCTGCCTTTTTGTCTTATTGAGTATGTCATTTGCTTTACAGACACTTCTCAGTTTCTGGAGGCACCAATTTTAATTGTTTATGTCAGTGTCTATGCTACTGGGGTTATGCGTAGAAAATGATCTCCTGAGCCAATACATTCAAGTGTACTTTCCACTTTCTTTTCTATCAGGTTCAGTGTGGTCAGATTTCTATTGAGGTCTTTTATCCATTTGGACTTGAGTTTTGTACATGGAGATATATATGGATCTATTTTCATTCTTCTACATGTTGACATCCAGTTACGCTAGCACCATTTGCTGAAGATACCTTCTTTTTCCCATTGTATAATTTTAGATTCTTGTCAAAAATCAGGTTTTCATAGTTGTGTGGATTAATGTCCAGGTCTTTGATTCTATTCCTTTGGTCAACCTCTCTGTTTTTATGCCAATACCAAGCTGTTTTCATTACTGTAGCTCAGGAATAGAGCTTTTTTTTTTCTGCTGATTTTTTTATTAGTTTATTTATTTGTTTATAAAAATTTCCACTTCCTCCCCTCCTCCCCATACCCTCCCATTTCCCCCACTCCCTCTCCTCCTCCCCCCAACTCCCTCCCCTCCTTCCTCTCCAGTCCTAAGAGCAGTCAGGGTTTCCTGCCCTGTGGGAAGTTCAAGTTCCTTCCCTCTCCCTCCAGGTCTAGGAAGGTGAGCATCCAAACAGACTAGGATCCCAGAAAGCTAGTACATGCAGACAAAACAAGACCCAGTGCCATTGACAATGGCTTTTCAATCAGCCCCCATGTCAGTCACATTTAGTGACTCCGATTTGATCACATGCTTGTTCAGTCCCAGTCCAGAGGAATAGAGCTTGTTATCAGGGATAGTGATGCCTCCGGAAGTTCTTTTCTTGTACAGGATTATTTTGGCTATCCTGGGTTTTTTGTTTTTCCATATGAAGTTGATTATTGTTCTTTCAAGGTCTGTGAAGATTTGTGTTAGGATTTTGATGGGGATTGCATTGAATCTATAGATTGCTTTTGGTAGAATTGCCATTTTTACTATGGTGACCCTACCTATCCAAGATCATGGGAGATCTTTCCATTTTCTGGTATCTTCTTCATTTTTTTCTCAAAGACTTAAAGTCAAATAGGTCTTTCACTTCTTTGGTTAGTGTTATGCCAAGTTATTTTTGGTTATTGTAAATGGTGATGTTTCTGTGATTCCCCTCTTCACTTCTTTATCCTTTGAGTATAAAAAGGATAAAGGCTACTGGTTTTTTTTTTTGAGTTGATCTTGTATTCTGCCATATCACTGAAGGTATTTATCAGCTGTAAGAATTCTCTGGTAGAGTTTTTGGGATCACTTATGTACGCTATCATATCATCTGCAAATAACATAAGTTTTACTTCTTTTTTTCCAATTTGAATCTCCTTGATCTCCTTTTGTTGTCTTAGTGCTATTGCTAAAACTTCAAGAACTATGTTGAAGAGATATGGAGAGAGTGGACAGTCTTGTCTTGTTCCTGATTTTAATGGAATCATTTTGAGTTTCTCTCCATTTAATTTGATGTTGGCTATCAGCTTGCTACGTATTGCTTTTTATTATATTTAGGTATGTTCCTTGTATCCATGATCTCTCCAAGACCTTTATCATGAAGAGGTGTTGGATTTTGTCAAATGCTTTTTCAGCATCTAATGATAGGATCATATGTTTTTCTTTCAGTTTATTTATATGATGGATTACATTGATAGATTTTTATATGTTGATCCAGCCCTGCATCTCTATGATAAAGCCGACTTGATCATGGTGGATGATTTTATTTTATTTTATTTTTGATGTGTTCTTGGATGCGGTTTGCCAGTATTTTATTAAGTATTTTTGACTCCATGTTCATGAGTGAGATTGGTTTGTAATTCTCTTTCTTGGTTGAGTCTTTGTGTGGTTTTGGTATCAGGGTAACTATAACCTCATAAAAAGAGTTTGGCAATGTCCCTTCTGTTTCTATTATGTGGAACACTTTGAGGAGTGTAGGTTTTTAACTCTTCTTGGAAGTTCTGGTAGAATTCTTCTCTGAAACTATTCGGTCCTGGGCCTTTTTTGACTGGGAGGTTTTTGATGACAGCTTTATTTCCTTTTAAAACATTTTATGACTGAATGTGAAGAATGAATCCTAAGTAACAAGACAGAAGAAAGAATGTTGAATAGGTGGTACATGTACTTGATTAAACAGAATCCGTCCTGGAAGCTACTTGTGGCTATTGGCAAAGTGAGAGAGAACATATATGAAAGAAACCTTAGAGAAAAGGATCAGTGGACTTGTATATGAATTGACTATTAGAGGAACTAAGAAGGAAAAGAAAATTTCATGTCAAATGTGGTAATTGGCACAAGAGATTAAGTGCAAAAGATAAAAAAAAAACACAACACACAGAAATTTTGAAAGTCTTAGAAATAAAAACCCATGCCATTCAGTTTAGTGATGGGAGAGGGCAGTAATATTTTGATTTAGATACTAATCATTAATGCTACTTAGATGTTAATACTTTATAAAGAGAAACAACTATAAACCTAAAAGTTAACTAAATTTTTGAGCTTTAAGCCAATCTGAAGAAAGCTAGGACTTAGGTGTGACTCAGTGTTGGTGGTTTCATATGGGAAGAGCCTTTTTATTTCCTCTTCATTTTCAAAATTTTCAATTAAAATATAAATATGACATTTCCCTTTAATTCTCCTCAAGTGCCTAGCCATTTTTCTTTGGTTATTATGGTTTCTGTACACATATAAAAATAGGTATATGAATACAACTTGCTGAAATCCCTTAGTGTTGCTGGTATATACATGATTTCAGTACCTGGTGGTATATAAGCAACAAGGGGACTCAACAAATGATGTATCCTTAAATTAGGCTTAAGTATATATTTTATTAGTGGGAGATCTATAGAGTAGGTGTTTCAGAGATTGTGCTCCAAAGTTGACTAGAAGGGGATAGATAGGCAGGCCATTAGTGATATAATCAGTAAAATGAGGTTATAAAGACTAACTTCATTTGCATGCTCTTTATTTCAACCGTATATACTGTTTATTTGTTAAATAAATAATGAACTTTATGGATTAATGAAATGGCTTTGACCATTCATTAATGAAATGAGTTTGACTGTTTTTTTGACACCAAATAAATCATCAAATAATTCCCTATAGTACAATCTTGATATCAAGCTTTATTTTCCTATTTTGTTGCTGTTGCAACACAATTCCCCAAACCTAGTGGTATAAAATAGTAGCTCACATACAACATCTGGAGAGACTAAAATAAAGATAGTTGTTTCCAACTCTGAGGAACTGAATACAACACCTAGGACCCATATCCTGGAAGAAAATTGACTCTTCCAAAATTTCATCTGACACCTCCTCCCCACTCACATGACCTGCACACTCCCAGTATAAGAAATGTTAAAATGTTTTAAATCCAAATATTTATTCACCTATAGGTGATAACAGAAGTATAGATAAAGACAGTCACAAGAACAGATAATTCTGGAGACTCTTTTTTTGTGAGTTTTTCTGAAAGACAGAAAGAAATCACCAATCACCGCAAATATCACAGCAGCATGATTCACACTAATGGCATGATTCCGCCATATGTGTTGGTGAACCAGTGATCTCTCTGAGGGTTCTCAGATGAGCACTACAGTTTAGAAGCAACTGCATCACCAAAAAGCCGCTTTGACATAGGTGATAGCTCACAAAAGTGACATACTCTAATTTATCTTAACAATTTGCAAGCAATCGTAACCTAGTCTCCTCCAGCTTACTGCTTATGTAATTTAAGGAGGGGCTTTGTAAGTCCTGTGAGGTTTCTGAGTCTTAGGAAACTTTCTCCTCCCTCTAGAAAAAAAAGTCGACTTGAAGGTAGTAACTAAATCGTATTTGCGGAAGAGTGTTTGTTTCTGTTTCTTCTCACCACTAGTCCGGCTGTTGGCATTCCATGGTTTGTGACGTCATCACTTCAATCCCTGATTTTACAGTCACTCACTTCTCATTCTCCTCTCTGACCTTTATCCTCCTGAAAAGACACTAGTGACTCATGAATTAAACTGAATAATCAAGGAAAATCTCCCCAGTTCAGCCAAGCTTATTGTCAGTTGAGGACTCCCTTCCCACATTGTGAGATATGCTCATAGCTTCCAGAGATGGGGCATGGACATCTTTGATTGTTATTGTTCAATTTACTGTTTTTAGATTAAGAAGCAGTTTGATGTGGTATTTCCCTCTGTATGCTGTGATTGCCATTAGTGAATAAAGAAACTGCTTTTGACCTATAGCAGGGCAGAACTTAGCTAGGCAGGGAAAACTAAACTGAATGCTAAGTGAAAGAAGGGTGGAGTCAGAGAGATGCCACATAGCCCCACTGGATACAGATGCAGGAATGCAGGAACTTTAGCCAATAAGACACAGTGGCATGCATAGAATAATAGAAATGGGTTAAATTAATATGTAAGAGTTAGCCAAGAAGAAGCTAGAGCTAATGGGACAAGCAGTGATTTAATTAATAGTTTCTGTGTGATTATTTCAGTTCTGGGTGGCCAGAAGGAACAAGCGGCCTTCCTGTTACAGCAGTTGACTTTGTAAAGCATCAGCAAGTCATCATTTCTGCTTTCATCACATTTTCCGTTGTAAATACTGATTCTGTTTAGAATCTCTGAATTCCAAGGAATAATGATCTTCTTGTTACTTCATACTACAGAGTAATGTCATCCACAGGTCAGAACCATCAGAAAATAAAGACAGAGCCCTAGGTCCTACACTTGAGTCTGAACTTTAAGGGACTTCTGGAGGAACTATGTAGGTCAGAATCCTTGCTCTCTAAACAAACATTATGATTTTCTCATAAAAGTTACCCATAGAGCTGAGGTCAAGAAATTTGGTAGCATGTTTAGGAGATATTATTGGAGGTAAGAAAGAAGGTCTGATGAATGATATTATTTATTTCTTTATTAAAGATTTTGGTTTCATGTCTCAGTTTTGTTTCAACACATAGATTCTGCGCCCGCTGCTAGTGAAAGTCATTTTTCTCTTAGATGTAATGTCACAAGTATATTTTTACCTCCATTTATTTCCTGTAATTTATGAAAGGGAATATTAGCTTTTCCTTCTTGGTGCATGACTGATTGACTGGCCTGAGTGGATTCGTTGTATATTCTGTAAAGAGATTCTTTCTGACTCTAGTTTCCGCCCTTGGAGGGAATGGTAGGTTCCAGAGGTCATCATAGACAAGGCAGAAGGTCAAATGTTGAAATCTTGGCACCTCAAAACTGTAAACTATTTCGTTTATTTATTTTTTAAAGAAGTTGTGACCCAGTGAAATGTCATAAGAAACCTCAGGAATTTATGGCCCATTAAATAGTAACTTTTGCCCTCTTGGAAGCTTTTGGCAGCAAGCTTCTAGTGGCCCTCTCCCACCGAGCTGGAGGAAGAGAGGACGGAGCATGAGTCCCTGTGTCTCTTGGCTCTGCAGTCCTCCTCAGCCCCTTTGCATCCAGTGGTGGGCACAGTTCTACTGCAACAAAATAAGCATGGAGCGAACCACACTGAAGAAGAGGTCAGCCCTTTTCAAGCTGCTCATCCTATAACTAGGCAGGAAATGGTGACATAAGAAAAGGAATATACGAAACTTGTTCTGGTTTAGCCTTAGACTGATTCCCAACACATTTGTACCAGCAGTAAAAATGAAGCAAGTATTATCTTTTCATTTCTACTTAGGAAAACTCTGTTGTTTTGGGAGAGGAATCCATGACCAGTGTCAGAAACCCTGAGGAGGATAGCTACAATTTGTTGTACCTAAAAATTCTCTTTTATGATTTAAAATTGGAAAATATATAATGTATAATTTCCCCATGCTAAGTATTTAAGTGTTTTCTTGATGGTAGCTCTCTCTCTCTCTCTCTCTCTCTCTCTCTCTCTCTCTCTCTTTCTCTCTCTCTCCACCTGTCCTCTCTTTCACCTCTCCTTCTCATACATTGATCCCTCTCACTAGATCTCCACTCTAATTCCCTCTCCCTTTCTCTTCTGTCTTCATCACCATAGAACCAAAGCAAATACTTTGAACAACTGAACTCTTCTTCATATTAAATTCATGTTGGTTGGGGTCATACCAATGAGTCTTTAGGAATCATGAAGAAAAGGCATTATATGTGACAGTTATTATGACTATTCATTCAGTTCATTCCCATTACAAATATTGACTATACTATCTACAATGTGCCATACTTTATTGTCTACAGCCTAGAATACACAGATGAAATATAAAAAAATAAAACCTGTATTTTCATGGAGACAAAAATACAATAAATATTATACATAATAAATCCATGTTATATGGTTTATTGTAAGGCAATGCATATTATGAAGAGTAAATGTAGAATCCATAAAATAAGGGTGGGCATAGTGGTTTGTGCTTTTGATCAGGATGCTCAGAAGGTATGTATGAGTGGAATAGAAAGCTTTGAGATATAGGGGAAGCTTAGAAACTGTACTTGTGTTAAGGCAGAACATCCTTTCATGATGGGAAAGATTAGACATAAGCCAGAGTCATAGAGCTTACTAAATAGATTATTTCACTATGGGGGTTCATCGACTGCTTTATTCTCATAATGTTTGAAATGTTTCCATGGTGACAAGTTTGACCTTGAAGAATGGTTATGGAACTGGTTATAGGTATAAAGGAAATAATTCTGGATTAATTTCAAGAGATTTGCAGCTTAGCTTTAAGGTTCTGTTTCCAACTACCATGAGATGTAGTATATGACCCTTTAGATCTCAATTTCTTTATTTGTAAAATGAGAACACCAGTCACAATGCTAATTCACTTTATTTCTTGTAGTCTCTAGAAACAAATGGGCAAGTGGAGTTGAAATAGGAAGAAACGAAAGGGTGGGAAAAGTAAATTCAAACAAATTGGTAATAGAAAGAAAGAGAAAAGTAAGAGAAGACAAATACAAAATTAGCTAGGAAATATTGTGTTATAATATAATTACAGCACCACATTTGAGCAAAACCTTTTCCCCATTTATGTTACCAGAGAGTTATTTCTGCTTAACTATACAAAAAGAGATTCTGTTCAACTTTATCTCCATGGCAGGGTATTTCCTCCATTGTGGATTTTCAACCTTTACATGAGACTTGTGATGGCTTTCAGACCTCAGATAAAAATACGTTATTTATGTCTAATGATTTATACATAAAAGTTTAAAAAGCTTTGTAGAACTTTATTAAACTATTTCTTGGATAACACCCTTTAATAGGGAATGAGAATTTGAACAATTAAGGGCACATTTTTTATAATCCTACTTGCTTTCTATGACTTTATTAATTTTAACACCATCTTAGAGCATATTTGTTTGCAAAGAGATCAGCATTCAGCTTCTGATTATCTAGCTTTCATTTTATAGGTTTTTTCCTGACCAACTCTTCTCTCCCTTGCTTGGCATCTTCCTTCCTCCTGGCCATTTCCCCATTTATTAACAGTGACCTCCAGAGAGAAGATAAGGAGAAGAAATAAAATATAAATCATTTCAATTCTATAAACTGTTGCAAAATCTGGTAAAGGGTAGAGGTTGAAAGCAAAGGCCAAGTGAAGTTTAAGTTGCAGAGTAGAAAAGATAAGGCTTTTCCTGAATTTGTGCATTAAAATTGGATCCACATAGCAATGAGGATATCTTAAAATATTTATGAGCTCTTCATACCAATGCCGGGTAGATTAAGAATGGTATAAAGTACAGAAGGTGAAGAAGTTAGCCTTGGAAAGGGTAGGATATCACTGTTTGAAAAAAGAAAGCGGTACTCTAAAGATAAAGCAGACACTTAGAGAGTTGAGGACAAGGCATTGGGACATTTGATTCCACAGATTCTATTTTCTTCGGAATCAATGGAAAATAACTGTTCTGTCACAGGAGCTGGCCAGGAAGAGGCTTGAAGCAATGGCAATGGTTTGTTCAGTGACTGTGAAGATTATCAAAAGGAGTCAAAGTAAGGTATAAGGAATGTTGGGTATAAGTATATTAAGACTTTCTAAACTTGCAAGATTAACAGCACAAACGTGAGCTTTTTCCTGAATTCCTTCAGTAGTTTAGGGACAGGGACTGATACGAATACACAGAAGGACTGGCGATTGGCCAGACATTCTACAGAAGATTATAACAGAGGAAGAGCAGAGGTAGAAGAAGCTAATTTAGAGAATTTATCTTTGCCATTCCATTATACCAATAGAAATTCTTAATAAACAGAGTATATGTGTTAGAAATGAAAATTAAATTTATTCCTTGGAAATGCTGAAACATGTATGGGCAGTCCTTATGTGGTGGTTCTGTTGAACTTGTCCATATTGGATTTCATGGTATAAGTTAATGAAGACAACTGACCAGATCTCTTCTTCAAGAGGGCACCAGATCTCATTACAGATGGTTGTGAACCCCTCTGTATGCTATGAATATGTTTTATTACCATTGGTTGATAAAGAAGCTGCTTTGGCCTATAGCAGGACCAAATATAGCCAGGCTGAAAGAGATATATATATAGGGAGAGAGAGTAGGCAGAGTCAGGGAGATGCCATTTAGCTGCCGAAGGACATGGTCACTGGAACCTTACCTTGTAGGCCACAGCCTTGTGGTGATACACAGATGAATAGAAATGGGTTCATTTAAGGTGTAAGAATTTGCTAAAATCGGCATTAAACTATTGACCAAAGAGTATTGTAATTAATACAGCTTCTTTGTTATTATTTGAGTCTGGGTAGTTGGGAAACTAATGCGTCGTTTCCCAGTACACACCCAGATCTTTCCCACCTTCCTGCACATTCAACTTTATACTCTCTGTCTCTCTTTCTTTTCAAAACAAACAGGCGAAACAAACAAACAGAAAAACAAGAATGGAACAAAACAAATAGAAAAAAAAGAGCAAGGAAAAAGCATCAGAAGCACATACACAGTCAGACACACACACACACACACACACACACACACACACAGAGAGAGAGAGAGAGAGAGAGAGAGAGAGAGAGAGAGAGAACACAAAATATAAAATTGGAAACCCTAATATACAAGGAAAACTCACTAACATAAAACAAAATTCACATAAAGTATTATATCTGTAATAAACTGTTTCTCAATCTGTGAACCTCAACTTCTTTGGGAGTCACATATCAGATATTTACATTGTGAATCATAACAGTAGCAAAATTACAACCATGAAGTAGCAATGAAATAATTTTATTTTTGGGGGGGGCACCAGAACATGAGGAACTGTATCAAAGGGTTACAGCACGAAGCCACATTATATTAAAATATATACATAGAGGACCTGGTTTAGATGCCATGAAGGCCTTGTGTTTGCTATGTTAGTCTCTGTGAGCTCATATGCACCTTGCTTGTTTGATTAAGAGGTCTTGTTCTGCTGGTGTCCTCCATCCTCTCTGACTCCTACAAACTTTTCATCTCTTTTTCTAAGGGATTTCCTGAACTTTGAGAGGAGGGATTTGATGGAGATCTGTAATTTAGACTCTCTACCCATGTAAGGTCTGAATGTGGCCTTTCTTACCTGTTCCCATGATGCCAGAGAAAGCCTCTCTGATGATGATTGGATAAGTTTTGGATAACTGAATGATTGTTATTTGAGTATAACATAATATGCTTAGGAACCATGTCATTGATTTTTTTTAACTAGTATTGTTTGGTTTTACACTAGAACTCTGGGCTATCTAGTCTCTGGTTCTTGGTTACCTAAGCACTGCTGGGTATGAGTTCCTTCTCTTGGAGTGGGCCTTGTGTCAAATCAGAAATTGATTGGCTACTCCCACAAGTTCTGTGCCACCATTACCCTCGTATATTTTGCAGTAAAGACAGATTTTAGGCCAAAGGTTTTATGGCTTGGTTTGCATTCACGTTTCTCTTTCAGTAGCTCGCAGAGTATATTACTTTACCAAAGATCCTAGAACATAAAGGTGAAGGCTCCATGTAATCACCTGCTAAACTTCTCCATGTCCAGTGGGTTGTGTGGGTGTTGTCCTTGGCAGTGGAACCCCGATACCAATTTTCAGAGAGCAACCTTTTGTCTTAGCATCAGTTTGGGTTGTTTGCGGGTTTCTACCGAATTCCTTTGGCCGAAAATAGAATGCAATCTAGTCTCTGCAGTGGAAGCTTTACCTGTCTGTAAGGGATGGTCAGTTGAGACTCTGAATTCCCCCATTACTAGTTCTCATTCATGTAACCTTCATAGATTCCAAGAAATTTCCATTGCATTAGGTTTCCACACTTCATCCCTGCCAAATGCCATATAATTCTAGGCATTTCTCACACACTCTCTTCCTCCATCTCATCTTCCCTCCAAATGACTCGGCTACATTGTCTCCACCCTTCCCCAGGCCACCTATAAAATCTATTGTATTTTGTTCTCTCAGGGAGATTCCTGCATCCCTCCCAGAGCCCCCCTCTTTACCTTATGTCTCTAGGTCAACAGATTGTAGCTTGGTAATCCTTTATTTAGCAGCTAGTATCTCCTTACAGGGGAGCTCATACCATATTTAACATTTCTCTCTGGTTATCCAACTCAAAGTTTTCTTTGGAGTTATTTTATTGCTATGTTTCTTTAGCAGAAGAATAGTATTTGGTTTTCTATAAGACTGATGACACATCAAGTTCTAGATTGTTGGCTCACTGAGTAGTGTCAGTCATGGGTTCCATTTTGTGGAGTGGACTTAAAATCTAATCTAATCATTGCTGGCTACTATTATAACATTTGTACCACCATTGCATGAGTATATTTACAGGCAGGTAATTGTAGATAGCATCAGGTAAGTGTTGGGAGCTGGATTGATTCCTTTGGAATATTCCTTTACACTGTGTAAATGTATACTTCTGTGATTGCTTTAATAAATAAGCTGACTAGTCAATAACTGAAACCAGATAAAGTTAGGTGGGAGAACCAGACTAAGGACACTGGGAAGGAGAAGGAAAGAGCCATGGGAGTCCTGAGCAGATACAGAGAGAGTTGAATGAATCTGCTGTGTTAAAAGAAGGTACCAGCACGTCACAGATTGTAGATAAGAAATATGGATTAATTTAAAATAGAAGAGTAGCTAGTAATAAGTCTGAGCTATTGGTCAAGAATTTATAAATAATAATAAGTCTCTGTGTGGTTATATTTGGGAGTGACTGCTGGAACACAGAGAAACTCTGCCTATAATTTCTTTTTTCTTCTGCTAATAGTCTGAGTCCCTTTTAGTACCATGAACCATTAGCAGTAGTTAATAAGGGTGATGGCTCTAGATAGGCACCCCTTGACTTTCACATGTCCAACAATATATGTAAGTGTTGTTTTCAGCACTAGAGCCTTACCCTCAGTGTTTGGAGAGCAGTCAATAGCACTGGCAATACTTGCAGCCATATCCTCAGCTGTTTGGGGATTTCCATAGGCTCCTTTGGCTAACAACTCAATTAAATGCAACCCATTCCCAGAATTTGAGTTTTCAATTGGCAGTGAAAGATTTTTAGATGGGGTTTGTCTCCCCAATATTTGGTGATTTCATTTAGATTTCTTTAACTCAAGCAAGTATTAAGAAGCTTCTACCATAGTAGGTTTCCCTGTGACTCCTCAGATTGCATTTATTTTCAGTTGTCTCTCCCTATTTTCTCTCATTTACCCATGTTTATGTCCCCCTTTGATTTAATCATCCTGTTTCAGTCTTCCCCCCTCCCAACCACTGTCTCTCCATAACTACTTACTCTTTGACCTTTGATCTTTTTCTTTGGGCCAATGGGGATGTGGTATGATCGTTTCTGGAAATTATTTGCGGTGGCAGTGAAGCACAACTTACAATCAAATCCATTTTCCTGTGAGTCAACAACTGACATTCTACAATGTTTTTAGTCTGGAGGCTATAATGTTTAGTAGGCAAGTTGCAATAAATGTATTTTTACACACTATTTTCAATTTATGATGGATTTATCTGAATATAACCTCATCATAAGGTAAGGGATGCATTATGAGAGGGAATTGATTAAAGGGTTTTTCTTATGATATTTTTATTAAAATTATTAGCATTGAGCCTCAGGAAGGAAGATGGATTTAGACATTAAATGCACAGGGATTGAAGTGTTGAATAACTTCCTGGTTTTAATTCAAAGGATGCTCAATTGTGCCACAAGGACATGTGCTCAACTATGTTCATAGCAGCTTTGTTTGTTATAGACAGAACCTGGAAACAACCTAAATGCCCCTCAACTGAAGAATGGATAAGAAAAATGTGGTACATTTACACAATGGAGCACTACACAGCAGAAAAAAATAACGACAGCTTGAATTTTGCAGGAAAATGGATGGAGCTAGAAAACATTATTTTGAGTGAGGTAACCCAGACACAAAAAGACAAATATCACATGTACTCACGCATAGGTGTTTTTTAAACATAAAGCAAAGAAAGCCAGCCTACAAACCAAAATCCCAGAGAACTTAGACAACAATGCGGACACTAAGAGAGACTTACATAGATATAATCTACATGGGAAGTAGAAAGTATAAAAAGACAAGATCTCCTGAGTAAACTGGGAGCATGGGGACCTTGGGGAAAGATTGAAGGAGGAGGAGAAAGGCAGGGAGAGGAGCAGAGAAAAATGTAGAGCTCAATAAATATCAATAAAAAAGAACACATTTTTAGACAAACAATATCAGGAGTGGTAAAAGATAATACTGAGACTGAGTAGACAACCACATTCTTTGATTCTGTGAGGAATTTAAGATGGGATCATTGCGGAATAGAGAACAGGGGCTAGAGCTAGTCCAGTGGTTCTCAATCTTTCTAACCCTTTAATACAGTTCCTCATTTTGTGGTGACCCCAAACATAAAATTATTTTTGTTGCTGCTTTATAACTGTAATTTTGCTAATAATGTCATTCAAAATGTAAATATTTCTGAAGATAGAGGTTTGCCAAAGGCACTGTGACCTCTTATTTGTCTGAATTAGTATTCTGTAGCTTCTACCCTGATCTACCCCTCTAACTGTCTTGATGAATGAGATAGATGAAGAGGTGGAGCCTCAAAGACAAACTGGCTTTGAAGGAAGGGGCAAAACACTAATTGAGAACAAAGAGTGCTATCTACTGAAAGTCACTTTGCTCCTCATTAATTGATTCTAATAAAGGAATCATCTTGAAGTAGGTTCAAAATAGCATTTCGAAATGATAAGACACAAGGAAGAAACAAGAGATATAAAAAAGATCTAATTCTAACATATGGTGATCAAAGGTGGAAACCAAGGTCCAATGTTAATCCCAGCTAATCATGCTGAGATTATTTTCCTTCCTATAAGAGGCTATGGAAAGCTTCAAATGAAAAATCACCTTCGATGTTTTTATACTAATTACCAAAAATGAATATTTGATAGTAATTATTTAAAGGAATAAAAAGTTAAACTTTCAAAATGAGCCCTAAGTACACTGAGATGAAATAGAAAGAACGTCTTAGGTAAGGCAAGCAGGCCTTTTCCTGGATGTCAGAGCAGTGCATGAATTTATAATATACAGTGGTCCAAGCAGATTGGGTAGAGAGCAGCAACCACATGCATTTGCAGGGAATGTCTCTCACCCTGTTGCCACTTTTTTCTGTGCTCCATATGTTAGGTTGCAACTACGGATTTAGCCCTTTTGCCCAAAGGCATCTGAACCTGTGAAAAGCCTAGCTAGGGCACTGTCTATTGTTCATTGACAACTTGTCAATTTACTTCCAGGCAAAATAACTCATAAACATGATAAGTAAGGCAGATAAAACAAGAATTCTTTCACACTTTGCAACTTTACTGCAAAAATGGCTTATTTTCCATAAATGTGTGAAATCTCCCTTCTGAATTGTGACTGTGCATTGAACTTTAAAACTGTTTAGAAACAGCACAAGCATTTCACAATTCCTGCCTGTAATAAGATGAATGTTAAATATTAAACATGCATTAAAAGTGATAAAATGAAAGATTCTCAAAGGTTCACTAGCGTCACTATATTTCTTGTTGATTTCCTGAGTTAATAAAAGTTAAGTTTAACAATACTCCCCCAAAGACAAATGTTTAAACACTACTTTCTAAATTTGACACTTCATATATTTATAGTAGCTATTATCTAAACCCTTATTTCAGTTTTAAAAAACAGATATATAGTGAATCATATTAGTACTAAATTCACAAGGCAGTATGTGGTGTGTTACCAATGCTTCTTCTGTAATGAAGTGGCTTTTATTTCTGATATTTATACACATTCCATTTCTAATGTACTGTTTAAATATTGAAAGCTAATTATGAATTCTTTTAGGTAAAATATTTTAAGTAGATAATAATTTTGAAATATATTAGTCTCTAAGGCAAAACAGTCTGTTTATGTGCAGTTATTTATAAAGTCATACTTTTTAATGAATCCATGTTCCCTGAACTCAATTCCCTGGTAATGAATTTGATTTTAAGCTTTTTGCTTACTGTAATAGCAGCAGGAAGTTCCACACAGTGCCCTACTGATTTTCCCCAGGTGATTCTCAATCACACCAAACATTCCAATTTTGGAAAGAGTAAAATTGGAGAAGAGAACAGATGGGATGGGATCCAACCATCCAAGACCAGATTCTGTATCCCCAGCTTGTCCTCCTTGGAGGCCTGTGCTCAGGAGTCCTGAGCAGGCTCCCACCATTTCCAACTGTATAGTTTTAGGGTCTTTAGAAACCCCTCTATTTCCATGCATTTTATTCAGTTTCTGTAGAATATTTATAAACAGGAACACATAAGCATCTGTTACATAACAAATGGCTTTTGGGAAATAAGTGAGAGAAGAGAGAACACCAGTAAAGAAAGCTACAAAACTGTAAAGAAAATAAAAAGGAGTAAAGAGACCTGTGGCAAATAAGAATATCTCACCGTAGGTCATCTCTTTCTTCAGTGCAGTGTGAGTAGTTCCCGGTCCTAGGCATGTCGCAGACACTAGCCATCTCTGACCTGGAAGATGATCTGGGAGTTTGTCTTCATTCCCGACCTCAAGTTTGATCAACTTTCCCCTCCCAAGGGAAGATGGTCTGTAATTAATGTCTGCCAGACTAGCACCGCAATCTGTCTTTTGAATACAGAGATCATGAACATTTAAAGAAATACATAAATATAGATATTCATCATCAGATCTCTAATTATATTTATTGTGTGAACAGTGTATATGGGTGTTATAATGAATTAATCCACATGAATTCTCTCTATGTAAAGCTATGCATATTTTCAGATGACACTGTGGTTGCTTTAAAACAGACGGAGGGCTCGAAGATCTTCCTTACCTGGTGCTTTGTGGGACATGGGCGGTATGCCTGTATAATAAATCTTTATTTTAAACACATTTTTTTCTGACTTTTCCAGTCCCTTGTCACACAAGCTCTTACTTTCTATTTTTTAAATTAATCTCTAAACACTGGCATTGTGACTTCTTTACGACCAGTTGACCATGCGGTTCCTGGCTGTATAGAGGCTGTATCCTGCCTGTCACCCTGGGGAGATAGCTATTGCTTATTACCTTCCATTTGTGTTGTTTGTTCATCCTTCATTGCAAATGACATGGCACTTTCTTCTGTTAAAACCCTCTTCTGTGCTCAGGTTTCTAGTCTGCCAGGGTCATTTTGAATTAAAAAGTGATTCTAGCCATCCTACTTAATCTGACATTCTTGGAAAGTAAGTTGAGTATATCATCTATATTAGTATCAAAATGGTTAAATATTATTACTCTAAAATCCTTGGAAACAGAAAGCACGGTAACTTAGGAATGAATTCTTTAGAACTAGTATTGGTGACTGCAAATGTTCCTCAAGCAGATTTTAAAAAGTTGTAAGAGAAGCAGTGAGGTAAGAAAACAAAGGGGAATAATAAAGCTTTGTAAGACTCAGAATCATGAGTGAACAAGAAGGAAACAGAAAGGAGGGAAATAAAGATCGAAGCTTGCTGAATTTGGGTGCTTTCAAGATGCAGAACCTAATGTTGAATATGCAAGTGTAGAATGTATTTGTTTAATGTGAAGCATGTTGTTTCATTCAAACTCCCAGGAAAAAGGCTGCTGAGTGCTGGACGTCAATTAATATTCCTCCAAACGACTGGCAGGAAGCCACAGTGGACGTCTACTCAGAGACAGTGTGTCACACTACTGTTGACTGCAAAATTAATTACCATTTCTAAACGAGAACTCTGTGCTGCATATTCTTCAGGCATACGATACTGCCCTCCTGGCATTAAAGGTTAAAAATAGTTATTTTTGAAGCACTCTTTAGAGAAATCAAAAGTGAAAATATTAACAATTCCAACAATAATAACAAAAAGCACACTGCATGGTGGGGAAGTCGACATTGTGAAGACAGGACTGAATATTAAGAAGTGTCACCTACCTAAAGTAAGTGTTAGACATTCACATGATGGCATCAGCTGCTGATCCAATGCATCTGGAGCTGCCCTGTCACTGAGGCATTGCTAACCCAGGCAGAGACACAGACAAAGCTGCTTCATCATTAATGTCAGTAAATGGATCTGGAGGAAAAATAGAGAGTCTCTGGAGACCTTGTCTGGACTTCTTGGAGCCTGGACAACAGTCTTTTCCAACAACAGTCTTTTCCACCCTTGTAGCAGCTGCAACAAAGGGAAAAGAGAGAGCATTGACTTAGTTGTCATTAAGTTCAAAGAGGTGAGAATAGTACTCTGTGATGAACCTTTACAGTCAGGGTTATTAATAGGGAGACCTTTTTATGGCTTTTTGAAAGTATCACATTTATGAACTGTTAAATTATCCTGGGTTATTGTTTGGCATATGTTGACCAGTCATGTTTAAACTGATAAAATTAAAATCCGTCTCTGTTAAGGGACTAAAAGAATACAAAATTTCTGACTCTGAGTTGTAGCACAATTTAAGTTAGTACTATCAATCTTTGTAAATGTGACTCTGGCTCTTATTTGGGTACAGACTGGTTGGAGAATCATATTCATTGAGATATAATTAATGTTTCACAGGCAACCTAAAGGACACATCAAATCCTGTACTACAGGGGTCTGTCTACGGTGGTGATATTTAACTTTTTATCAGTGACTTGGATGACAAAATATGGAACATGCACATAAAGTTTCATGGAGGATCTCTAAGTTGAGAAAGATAACAAGAATCCTAGAGGATCTACTAATAATTCAGGATGACCTTGAAAAGTAGGAGACAGGGTTATCGGCCAGGATTATGGTTACTGTGGAGCCTAAAAAGAGATGTTTAAATGATTAGTTAATGAGAGAACAAGTTTGAGTACCCAAAGATGAAACGTAGTAAATATAATTGACTTGATAAATACGGTTATTCTGTGAAGAAATACTTATTACTCTGGGATTCCACCAGATACAGAGGGTTTTTGAAGTGTCCAGTGCCTTATTACTTACTTTAAAAGAAACATAACAGATTGGAAAGTATACAATAAAGGCAAAACCAAAGAACTATTAAAAGAAAAGTGGAATGCTTGTGGTTCATGAGAAACTGATACTAAATGGCACCAAGATATGTAATTAATTGCTAGTATCTCTTGTGAAAGTAAAGATAAATAATTTTCTTTAGTTTCTGATCCCCCTGGTTCATGCCACTCAGTGAGTTCAGTTTTGTTGCTGAAGTCATGTATTGTCATTTGAAGGACTTAATAATAGGCTGCTGTCAGAGTCTGAGCAATCCCTGAAGAAAAGTCGCATTGCAGTCATGACAGAGCTTATAAGAGATAGTTTCTTGGTAACATTCAATTTGGTAATCTCTTTTGATCAGAACACTGGTTTCTGATACTATCCCACATACGATTATTTTTAACTTATTTGCTTACATTGTTTAAAAATGTATTGGAATTTCTGGCATTGCCACTCAAGTGCACCATGTACTTTGTATTCATCCCCTAGTCCCTCCTCTTCTACATCATTGCCTTGTACTTCCACATCCATTTCCACATATTATATTTACTTCTGCTTTTGAAAAGCGTGTGAGAATGAAAGAGTGAGAATCTGAACCCAGATAACAGGCAACAGACCTGTATGCATTTTGAGGAATAAACATTCTCAGTTTCAGGTAGTAACTAAACTCGGTAGCAGAATTCCTAAAATCCAAATAATGAGGACACTGAAGTGTGAATTCAACCATGCACAGAAACGTGTTAGATTTTATCCTTGCTTTTTAATTCCCAATAAAAAGTAAACTACACTGCTATGCCTCAGTACCAGCAGTTGACTGCATGTTAAAGTCAGCTCACCAGCTTTTAAAAATCCTGCTGCCTATGTTCCAATCTCAAGAAATCCCGAGGTTCCAATTTACAGGGCTAGAGTGGTGCCTGGGATAGGGATGGAAGGGTAGGGCTGTGTTATTGGTCCCTCAGGTAAGCGCCTTATGCTATTTGACAGAGCCAGTGTGGACACACGTCAGAACTCCTATTTGTGTCTGCTCATGGTGATTCTGTCTTCTTCCTATGGCTCTAGCTGTCTTTCACACAACCGTTTTCACTTCTTCCTTCATTTTTTCCTTCCTTTCCTTCCTTCCTCTCTTTCTCCCTCCCTTCCTTCCTTTTGTTTAAAGATTGACCACAATTTTTTCTCTCTCCTCTCTTCCCAGTCCCTCACTCCACCTTCCCTCTGTACCCAACCCCATCCACTCCTCAGCTTCTACTCAGAAAATGGTAGGCCTTCCATGGATATAAACAAATTATGGCATATCAAATTGTAGTAAGACTAAACACCTTGCCTTGTCTTAAGATTTGATATGGCAACCCAATTTGAGAAACAGGGCCCTAAAACTGGTAAGACAGCCCCTGATTCCATTGTTAGAAGTTCCACAAGATCAAGTTGCACAATGCCAGATTTCTCTTTAGATTGTATAAATCTTTTGCCTTTTGTTACTCTTTCCACATTTGATGCCCACTGGCAGCTGACTGTGACCCTATGTTTTGCTGTCTCTGATTGCTACTGGAGATAACCTTTTCTAGTTTTACTGGGTTCTCAGATATTTTTGTTGTTCTTCGTGGCTGATATCCTACCTTGGTTTTCTGAGAAATGACAGGACAGCATGGAATAAGTTGGCATGTGGAGCCTGGCACCCCATGTCACATTTTGACCACCAGCAGAGACAGATTATGACTTGAGAAGAATCTCTGTATAGAATGTCAATGGAATACAGCACTCAGTGTCATACAGAACATGGTTCTTACCTCCTTAATATCACAGCCAATACTCTCCTGTGTGTTTGTCTTTTCAGTGTTCAGTTATGTTAAAAAAAATCCCAAAGCCAAGTCTGTACTGTTAATTTTATTGAATTTCAGCAGACATTTTTAACTAATCTATTTTAAAATTCATTTAAACTGAAATCACTGGAAAAGTCATTGTTGTGAAGTAGTTAGTTTGAAATGATAACTACAGTCGAAATTCTCGAGCCTAGAGATGAGGATTGGAATGAAGCAACCACTACAAACTGCATTTATCAAAGCCTCTTCTTTCTGGTTTTACCTTGTGGCACAACACAACTCCGTTTTATTTCTGTAGAAAATTGCCAAGAGGTTTATGACACATTAGTAGTGTTAGCATTCAGGCATTTGTACCGGCCTGCCCTCAGGAAACTAGCAGGCTAAGTCCTCAGAGGCAGCCAACATGTCACATTATGACCACTGCAGCCACTGAGTAGAGCACTCTCCTCATGCGTATGCGTTATATCCCCCTATAAAAAGCAAACCCTTCTTGCCCCTCTCTTTCTTCCTTCTGCTCTCACTCAGAGGTCACCTCTACACCTCACCCCTAATAATCCTCCCATGTGAGTTCTGTTGCATGGTGTGACCTTGTGGTGCTCCTTGGCTCCAGCCCGTCTAGCTTATCTACCGCCATTAAACTCTTACAAGTAGACTCTAACATATTTGCTTCAAATATTAAGCTAGGTATTAATTCTTTGACATATGAATAATGCTTTATTCAGTGAAATCTACACAATAACTGTCCACTAAAATTTTATCATTGGAAAATTCCTTAACATTTGTGTTTTTCCTAGATTATTTTCTTTCCACACTCTCATATTTTAAAAATAGTGTATTTTCTTCTATGTTACTCTCATCCTTCCGTGCTACTCTCATCCTTCCATGCTACTCTCATCCTTCCGTGCTACTCTCATCCTTCCGTGCTACTCTCATCCTTCCGTGCTACTCTCATCCTTCCGTGCTACTCTCATCCTTCCATGCTACTCTCATCCTTCCGTGCTACTCTCATCCTTCCATGCTACTCTCACCCTTCCGTTCTACTCTCATCCTTCCGTTTGTTGCAGCTTCTTTGGCCTTTAAAAGATAAAGGGTGACTGATGACTACAAAAATTTAGAGTTATCTCCAGTCACAAAGTCTATCTTTTTATCACCTTGAGTGGACACTGGTGAATTTAGTAAAATGATTTGCTCTTGCTTAATATCCTAGGTAACTGTCTACCTACTCATCTTGCAGGGAGAAGAATACAATATGTAATTGATAAGATCAATCAGTCTACCTGGCACAAATTTTTAAGATATTTTCAACTAGTATCACAACTATGTTAAAATAATTTTATTTTAATTAATATATTTCAATTAAAAGTCTTAATATAGTATATGAGAGTTTAATCACTGATGAGTTATATCCTGGTGACTATAGACATAAAACTAGCATGAAACATTTTGTTTATATAACAAACTTAAAAAGGGCCCACTTTTTTCAAAAGATTGAGCTCCACAGAATCTTACTCATAAACGTGAAAAACATCTTCAGTTTTCTCTTTAGTTAGAATGACAGACTGCTTTTATGTTTTCCAAACCTCTAATTTCTGCTTCTTTTTCATTTCTTCCTCATCTTTTCTTACTTTACCTTTCTGTCACCTAGTGAACCACTCTCTTTTTTTGATCTTACTTTCAACTTTGAAGGTAAATGTTTAAAAATTTTTTAAATTTAAAAATTCCATGTAGAACTTTATTAAAAGAATTATTGTGACGAATAAGAAGAATTATATTCTTAACTCACTAAAAAAAAAATCCCAAAGAAGAAAATGAGGTAATGTGAAATGTCCATGTATCCAAGACAGTTTTCCTTCAGAAAACAGAGACAGCCCTGTTTTGCTTGGGTTCCTTCTTCAGAAGGCAAGGGTGGGGTGGGGATCCTAGGTGAGCCAACTCCTAGCTTTAGATCTATTATATTACTCCTGTCTTCTGCTGAGGCTTTGGTACTCCCTGGAGATGTTTTACGCCTATTAATAAAAAGATAGTACAAAATTGAATAATGGTGTCTGCTTCCATAAAAAGAAAAAATACTCCAGGGACTCTGCTCCCAAAGTGCTTTCATAAATAAGGAGTTAATGCCCACCACTAATTCTATAGTCTTATTTTTAAGACTAGAGTCATATTTTCCAGTTAATAGTGACCTATTTTTTAACAAGATTCTCATCCTGTTCCTTGCCTTTAGGGAAATAATTACTACACAATGGGATCTCTATTTTCAGCAAACTGAGTACCCTGTTCATGTGCTTCTACCTTGGCTGCATGGCTTGCTTTTCATGTGTTTTCTCTCATTTCTGTGCCCTCCACCTCAGATGTAGCTTATAAAGGTACCCCAGAGAGGAAGAGGCTTTGTTTGTTAGTGTGATTTTTACTTTCTTCTTTGATACTAGCTGAAGGTATTTCTGCTCTCAGTATTCTTTAAAAACCAGGTTATCTCTTAGTCATATTGACTTTAGAATATGCCTAGAGATCTTTGGTGAAACTGATAGAATTAAAAGCATCCCAAAGTTGGCATATCCCTGCTGTAGATATGCCATGGAATTTCTTGCAACTGTATGCAAGAAATACCCTATTATATTTGATTTGGTAAAGAGGTATTCTACTTTATCATATCTGACTCCAACCTCTGAAAAGACATTCATTTGTTCTAGTAGATGAAGGGTGAGAGTTTTTCTTTTGCAATAGGAGTGGGTAGGGAATATATATGTATATTATGTTTATGACATAAGTAGATAATGTACCTAATAATGCTTCAAATTATGATGTTGTATAAATGCACAGATGACAATCAGTTCAAGTGACAATGGGCAAATAGGACTCAAAAGACAATCGACAAATGGGACTCAAAAGGCAACAGGAGCCGAAATAGCAATCACTACATTGCAAAAGTGTTTTGTGTAAAGTGTGTACTGAGGCATAGTTAAATTACCACAAACAGAAATAACCCCAACATTTTTATTATCTTAATGTGTTTATGATAGGGGTCTGACTAGCTTTGCTGAATTCGTTGCTTCGGGATATCACAAGATTGTCATCATGGTTTACTAGGCTATGATCTCAGCCAGTGATGTATTGTCTTCTGCATCCACATGAGTGCTGGCAGCCTACTCTGTAGGCTGTACATCTTAGTCTCTTGTTGGTTGATGGTAGTACGCCACCTTCTTCTTTACAAATGTCCTCTCCATAAAGCAACTCATAACATGAAAGTTTTCTTTATTAAAACCAGAAAAGGAAACAGAATCTTTCCTTAAAACAGACATTACATCTGTATAATACAATCACAAAAATATGAACACACATATCTCAAATTAAAAAGAAATCAGAGGAGATGAACTTAGAAGTAATGCAAATTAAGCAATATGTGTAAATTAGACATATAGGCCAAGTTCCACAACTATACTTAATCAGAAGACATTCTTATTGCAGAAAAGTTTTGAAGAATCAGTTCTTGTAAATGTAGAGAATGTGTGAATAAAGGATAGACTGAGTAGAATAACCCTAGACTCTTCTGAAACTGCAAGGTTTTCAGTCTCATTCTTGGATACTTTGACTATGTATATTTGATGAGAGTTAGGGAGTTTCATGGCGATACAATATGTAGAAAAATTGACTTACGTGTCTTGATGAATCTTCATGTGCAATTGTGTATCTATCAAGAATTGAGACAGCCAGAGTGCAGATCAGATCTTCAGAGTGTGAGCAGTGACGTAGTGACGTTAGTGACTCTCTGTATTAGCTGATAAATGCTGAGAGGCAGAAAGGCAGTGAATGGAGAACTCCCAAACAGGATTGCAACTGTTCACCTTCGTTGACAATCTTTTGAGGACAAATTTTAGTAGAGAGTAAAGCAGAGTTGAGAATAGATTCTGACACCTTTATTTACGTGTTGAGGAAATGAATCCTATTTGAAATTAAACATGCAATGACCATTATGATGCACGGTTCATGGATCACACAGGGCAAACATGGGGTAGATATAAACTGAGGACCCCCAAGTAGGAAGCTTCCATTCTGAATTTCAAAAACAGGGCATGAGAAAAATAAGTATGGACTGAGTTTATATGGCTGGAAAGAATACATCTTGAATCTACCAAAGAACATGAGATTATAATCCATTTATGTTGATAAAGGAAGTTACATAAAAACATGCCAGAAAAGCCTGCATGCCGTCCATTCAATGCCACATTGAATATTTTGCAATATCTTATGATAGTCACAATTTTCTGAGATGATTTACTTTTGCATCAAATTGGAATATAAGAAAAATATATCTTCATGGCTTCTGTAACAGGCATTTCTTTCTTTCTTTTGTATACTGCATTTGGCAGGTTAAAAGGGCTGAGCTGTGTTGATTAACTATCCAAATGTTTAATCAATACAGGAATAGCAAGATGCATTCTAGCCATGAAAGACCTTGGAAAGGTCCCACTTGCCGTATTCCCCACCCCACAAGAGAGACATCAATGAACTGTTGCATGGTCTCTGCATATCAATGTAGCAAGGTTTAGATAAATACAATGTTAATGGATAATTGTGGGTCACCTTGTCAAAACATGTTAAATGCCCCTTGAGTATGATTTTTTTCTCCTTATTAAAAATGACAGTAAACTGTGACCTTGTTGATATCAAACATGCTTTCAGGAAGCAAATGTTATTATTCAGTCTTTAAAAAGGTTTATTGATTTATGAGTCAAAATTTAATTAGAATTAAATTACAAAACATACGTTCTGTGTTGCCAGAAATGGTAATTGTATGGCAAAGTGCTAAACAGTATAACTTGGTTTATGAACAATACCTTTATGAACACTCATTCAGAACGCACACAGAACAGCTTCCAAATGAGTCATCAGTCAGACTTGTGTGCCTGGACATCTGGGATATCGACAGCATGGAGTCAGGGAAAGTTCACTGGGTGACCAAGGTCCTTGGACTCTGGCCAAGAATATGCCATCTGTCAGGATGGTCGTATATACAGGAAGCCTGAGGCTTGGACCTCTGCCTCCCCCAGATCTGTTCATAAGCCATAAACGCCCACACGGATCCTCCACTGTTTTTGGTGCTGACGAAGGACAGAGGCTTTCTTGTCATCTGGTGCCATGAGTCACAGTTGTGGCACTTGGGACTTAGGTTCCAAGTGCTGCTTCGGCAGCATGACACACAGAATGGAATGGGTTAGATTGGCAGTCATATTTGAGGTTTTCTTTTCTATCTCTTTTTCAGAAAAAAAGTTTCTTAAGAGACTGGTAAAATGAAGATGGCCAAGAATGCAGATTAGGAAGGGAATGCCAGATTTTGTCTTTTTATCATTTGTTGCTACTAAGCCTGAGATAATGTTAGGTTGAAGCTGAAAATGGGATAAAAATGACATAATTGGCTAAGATTTTTCTTTACTACAAAGACATTTTTTTCCTGCTGAGAATGAACGTAAAAATGTTTCAAGCCATAGGTTGTGTGCTACAGGATGCATGACTACAGCAAGCATTATGCTACTTTAATGGGTCATGGTAGGAAGATATGCTGTATAAGTATAATGTACACATTTAGAATATGTAATAAAGGGTATTGTCATCTTTAAAAATGAAAGAAAACAGCATAAATAACTTAAATGGAAGCCTCTTAACATGTCAATGGTTTTATTAGGGGAATAGTTTTACTTTGTATATACATCTTCAATTTACCTCTGGGCAGTCGAGTATAAAGTAACAATTTACACATTATAATGAAAGGGAAATGTCTCAATTTAAAATATCTACTATGTAGTAGAAATTTGTTCTTTCAGAGCACAGAGAGCTCCTACACACAGGCATACCACTCTGTTGTACGTGGAATTTAAAGTACAGTGAACACGTATACACACATGCAATTCTGACAGTATACTATCAAATAAGTTTTCATTTGATAATTTCTATTTTTATTTGAAAGTAGCATCTTCCAAAGGATTCTGGGTGTTTGTCTGAATTCTTTAGAAAAAAATGAATAAGCACCACAGGGTCATCCTACCCACAGAGCACTCTCTGCAGCTTTTAAAGTGCTTTAAAAAAAAACACAAGGTCTGAAAATAATTTTACAGTGCTCTGTACTCCCCAAATAAGAACTCAGAGCTTTAATAGCGCCACGAAACAAATGGGAATTCCTTAGATTCTAGATGATAAGAAGGAGGTTCAAAGTAACCACCTGGAGGTCATGTAGCAAGGCAGGTGCAGAACCAGAATGGATGTAAATCCAGTTTACACAGGGGGTTTCCATCACACGATGTCACCTTCTTCAAAGATGGAGCAACCATCCATTCCTTCTTATGCACTCCTTCCTCAGTTTCCTTCCCATAAGAACAAACATACATGGCATGTGCATATATAAATAGATGCTATATTTTGTGCTAATCTAAAAATTAGTTGAAAAAAATAAAAACTTGCCGTCCACTAAAGCATTTCATATTCTCAGAAAATGGGAGATTTCTACTCTTGTCACCTTTGTTTATTTTTCTGTTTTTTTTTAGACTTCTTTTGTGGAGTAAAGAAAAGATTTATTTAACTTATTCTTCTAAATCACAGTTCCACATTATGATAAGTCAAGGTAAGATCTCAAGCAGGGACCAATGAAGAAATCACTAACACTCCTTATTGCCTTACTTGCTTGATTGCTCACATAATTTCTCTTTTTTATTTTTAAAATTTCCACCTCCTCCCCTCCTGCCATTTTTCTCCCCCTCCCCCCCACCAACCCTCCCCCTCTCTCTCCAGTCCTAAGAGCAGTCAGTTTTCCCTGCTCTGTGGGAAGTCCAAGGTCCTCCCCTCTCCATCCAGGTCTAGGAAGGTGAGCATCCAGACTAGGCTCCCACAAAGCCAGTCCATACAGTAGAATCAAAACCCAGTGCCATTGTCCTTGGCTTCTCAGTCAGCCCTCATTGTCAGCCATGTTCAGAGAGTCCAGTTTGATCACATGCTCTATCACTCCCAGTCCAACTGGCCTTGGTGAGTTCCCATTAGATCAGCCCCACCGTCTCCGTGGGTGGGTGCACCCCTCGCGGTCCTGACTTCCTTTCTCATGTTCTCCCTCTTTCTGCTCCTCCTTTGGACCTTGGGAGCTCAGTTCAGTTCTCTAATGTGGGTCTCTGCCTCTATCTCGATGGAAGAAAGAAAGCATCTTCAACAAATGGTGCTGGCATAACTGGATGTCAACCCGTAGAAGAATGAAAATAGATCCATATCTATCACCATGCACAAAACTCAAGTCCAAATGAATTAAAGACCTCAATATTAATCTGACCACACTGAAACTGATAGAAGAGAAAGTGGGAAGTAGTCTACAAGACATAGGCACAGGAGACCACTTCCTAGGTAGAACCCCAGTGGCACGGACAATAAGGGCAACATTGAATAAATGGGACCTCCCGAAACTGAAAAGCTTCTGTAAAGCAAAGGACACTGTCATTTCTTAGACTTCTTTATGTTAGCTAAAAGTCTACTGAAGAATCTATCATGTGCTATTCTAAGCAATTTGTGTAATAATTCATTTTGTTGTTAAATGAGGTTATCTCTCTTTGTAGGAGTGGGAACTACTTTTCCTAAAATTACCTCTTTCTCTTCCTCCATTTTAATTTTCTTCCATGGAAGAAATAATAAAGCCTAGAGTTTCCATAAATTGCCCAAAGTCACCAGCTAGTAAAGACTGACCCTGGGATTCTAATAAAGAGACCTCACAATTCATTCCATTATGAATTAGAAGGCATTTCCTTTTCTGAGGTCGATCCCAGTCCCCACCAGCAGCATCAGTAAAAGACATCAAGATGGAAGTAGAGCAAACATCAACCATTGCAGTCATGTTTTCTTACCCTGCCTCTCATTCAGAAGATCCATGACCCAGGTTGCCCATCTGCCACTGCAGCTGCAAAATATCTTTTAACTGCGAAAGTGTAATCAAGTCACCTGATTCTTGTCCCAAACCTGTCCCAAACTTATTTGGTTTTTGAACTGTTCATGATGCTGTCAATAGTATTTAATGTCACATTTATGCAACCAGTATTAGGATTTCCACTATTTTGTCACATAGAAACATCTTTAAAATTTCTACCTGCATGCAGCTTAATTGACATCTATAAAACTTATGTAACTTTAATTCTTATGGATAGATATTTCCCATAAGAAAGTTGATGTGCTGAATATAAAATTGTGTAGCAAATTATCTCATTGAACATTTTATTAGTAACAGTATTTAACTTTTTAAAAATAACATTTTCATTCTTTGGAAACTTTATACATCTATATAATAAATATTGATCAGACCCATCTACTACTATCTTCCTCCAAATTTCTCTAGTTGTCTCCCTGTCATCTCCTTCTCAATTTCATGTGTTCTTTTCATTTTAATTGTTATTTTTAGCTCACCTAGTTCAATTAGTGCTATCCATATACTCATAGGTGTTTGGCCTTTCTCTGGGGTATAAGCAACCTACTTATAGCCCTATCACCAGAGGAGAACCATTCTTTTTTCTCCATAACTATCATTTGTCAATAGCTCTTCCAATGTGGTGGGACCTCAAGGGTTCCTCTCTCATCAATGCAGAAATTTTGACTGGCTTGTTCTTGTGTAGGTCTTGTGTAGGCAACTATAGTTGCTGTGAGTAGTCTGGTTATAACCAGAACTCATCATTTCACAGTTCTCCCTTACCTGGCAGCTTTTCCATTATTTCTGTTTATTTTTTTGGGAGGTTGTCCGAGCCTTGGATGATGGAAGGTTCATATAGATGATCATCCACAGCTGAGCATTCAGAATCACTTATATTGGGCACTTTTTCAGTTGTATCTGTATTAATCACTACCCACTGCAAAGAGAAGCTTCTCTAACTAAAATTGGCAGCAGAAAAATCTATGGGTATGAATATTATTTAGAATACAGTTTGAACTGCAGGATATTTAGCAAAGGAACAAAATGATAGGTTCCCTTTAGGGTCTATAATCTCTTCAGTCATGGACTTTGGGCCATGTTTACAGTACCAGTTATGAAGAACATTATGTGAAGAAGACCTCATACCCAATTAGAAAGTTGTTTGTCACCTCAAAAACCATCATGCTGCTGTTTCACCAGTGGGCACATCTCACTAGCAGGTCAATATTACAGTACTCAAGGTCTGGCACTAGACAAGAATATTGAGGCTTTCCTCCACAGCAGTCTTCATTTGACTCTTAAAACATTATTAGCATACATTTATTTTGTGGAGATATTTGTTTCTTGATGACATTTTCATATGAGGACTTCAATAATACTCATTATTTATCCAACCCTCTTCCCCCATACTTCTGGTCCCTTTCTGTTTCCTAAATAGTTGCCCTTCTAATCTCTCACTCTCCTTTTCCGTCTCTCGATTTTCTCTCTTATGTTCACACACACACAAACACACACGTGCAAACTGATTGTATGTCTTATATAGCACGCCAATATATGTAACATATATTTATATTATGTTTTATATATATAGATTCAATACTGTGTGATTGCACATATAGACACAGTCATACTAACATACATATAAATAAACCTGGATTCTGCATATATAACGTGAGATAGTTGTCCATCTGGGTGTGTTTCTTTAACATGGTAATCTATAGTTTTATTGATTTTCCTGCAAATGGTATAATTTCATTTTTCTTTATAATTGAATCAAAACCAATTGTGTGTATGTGTATCATACTTCATTTGTTAATGATCATTATAGCCTTAATAATTGGATTAGATTTAAAATGATTCAATAAACACTTGAGAATTCAATCTTTACTTGACAAACTGTTCAAAGTAGTGATATCACAGGAGATTCCTAAGTTAAAGAAAACATTTCTATGGAAGTGACTTGGTGTCATTCATATTATCTTTTAAGTAGACTAGAAATGGTAATGTCTCCCTTATAAGGTGGCCAGCACCTTATAAGGTGCTTTTTATCTTCCTACCTGCCGGTCTTTTCTCTTGAGCTGTTATGAAGAAGTTCTGTTTTTGCCTGTGCCTGATTAATTTTTCTTTTCTCAACTTAATTTGGTCCTAAATCCACAATTTCAACCTCCGAAATGTTAATCCCTGAAGTTTCTTCCTTATGTCTTTTAGCCACTTTCAACTTCACAAAGTTTGTATAGAGCTTTTAATCCACAACATGTTTAACATCAGATCATCACAATCAAATGATTGTCACTAAACTCATTATTTTTAATGTACTAAAATAATAAAAAGTATGTTTATATTAAAATTTATATTATTTTCACTCATTGAAATTGGGAAGACATTACCTGAACCAAATGGCCTAACAGTCAATATTAGCTTATTAAATAAAGAAATCATAAATTTATCCATAGAAGTATTCCCTACCTTTTATTGTCAGAGGTATTATATTATGATGTAGGTGGACAGAGCACATGTTTATTATGTATATGAGCAAAGATGTTTGAAGATTCCCTATTTCCTTTTTATGGTGTTTATATTCCTTTTATTGATATTATTGAGTTATACATTTTTCTCTGCTCCCCCCTCTACCTCTTCCCTCCCCTCAGCCTTCTCCCACGGTCTTAACTTCTATAGTGTTAAAAACACTCTGCTTTCTTGTTTCAGTATAGATTCAGTATAAATTTGGGCAAATCTAAGGCATGGAAACAAGTTTACTGCTAAGAAAACATAAGATTTCCTATTTAATTATTTAATAGTAGCAACCTCAAAAGAAAACACCTTAATTTTTTTCTGCTATTGTGTTCAAATTTTAATAATTTAGTACCCTTACTTATAAGACAATGTGATCACTGGTATGAATATATGCTGAGTTGGCTTTATATTTTAGCATGGGAGACAATTTCACAGTAGACTTCCTGCTATTCTGACTACTGCACACTTTCAGGCTCCTCTTCTGCAATATGTTCCCTGAGATAGAGATGCAGGAGCCATGATCTCTCTACTTACAGGAGCCATGATGTGTCTGCTTGGGGCTGGGATCGCCACCATCTGTTGGTCTCTGCGTTGTGTCAAGTTGTGGTTTTCTGTGATGGTCTCAGAGTAGTCAGCCTTGAAACCATACACACACCAAAACCAAAAACAGACTCATCAGATTGGAAGGGGTGAGGGGAAAGGGCAAATGTTGTAATCCTATTTCAATTTAAAAGATATAAATTAGCATAGGCAATTTAATTCAAACTACTTGTCCTGATAATTCACCTAATCCAGTCCAGAACTGTAAAATAATATGAACTTTGGATTTTTCTTGTATGTCAAATTTTCTTTCTCAAAAAAAGATTTTTTTTGTCTTTTTTTTTATTATTATTAAATTATAAAAGTTTCCATTTCAGCCCCTCCTCCCACCACCCTCCCACTCCCCCTACTCCCTCTCCCCCTCCCTCTCCATCCCCCAGAGCAGTCAGGGTTTCCTGCCCTGTGGGAAGCCCGAGTTCCTCCCCCCTCCCTCCAGGTCCAGGGAAGATGAGAGTCCAAACAGACTGGAGCGCCAAAATCCAGTACATGCAGAGGAAGCAAGTCCCAGTGTCATTGTCAACGGCTTTTCAAAAAGGCTCCGGGCCAGCCACATTCAGAGAATCTGGCTGGATCATGTCCTCGTTCAGTCCCAGTCCAACAGGCCTTGGTGAACTCCCATTATATCAGTCCCCTTGTATCAGTGGGTGCTCGCATCCCTCGCAGTCCTGATTACTTTTTTTATTTTCTTCATCATTCTGTTCCTCATTTGGACTGTGGAGTGCTCAGTTCGGTGTTCCAATATGGGTCTCCATCTGTATCGCCATCCAACGTCGGATGAAGGTTTCCTGTGCCTTTGCCTTCATTGCTCACGATCTCTTTCCTTCTGCCTCTCATTTGGACCTAGGGAGCTAGGTCCAGTGTTCCAACGTGGTTCTCCGCCTCCATCTCCATCCATCTCCAGATGAGGGTTCTATGGTGACATGCAAAATATTCATCAGTATGGTTGTGGGCCAAGGCCGGTTCAGGCATCCTCTCCTCTGTCCAGAGAAAAATCTGGGGATCTCTCCTTGGACCTGGGATCCCATATATAATCAAGTTTCCTATAAACCCTAAGATGACTCCCTTAGTTGAAATATATTCTTCCCTGATCCCTTATTCATCCTTCCTCCCTTCCCCGCATCCCGGTCAACCGAGCTTTCTCCATTCCTCCCCTACTCCCTTCTCTCTAACCATCTCCCCTTCCAACAACCCTCCCACCCCCCCCATGCACCCAAGGTTACCTGGGACTCTTGACTATTTCCTACCTCCTGGCGGATAGCTAAATAATCTTCATCAGGATCGTCTTCTTATTTAGCTTCTCTAGGATCACGAAAAATAGGCTCAAATACCTTTAAATTATGGTTAGAATCCACTTATGAGTGAATACATACCGTGTTCCTCTTTTTGGGTCTGGCTTACCTCACTCAGTAAAGCGTTTTCTATGTCCATCCATTTGCATGCAAAATTCAAGATGTCATTATTTTTTACCGCTGAGTAAAACTCTAACATGTATATGTTCCACACCTTTTTTAACCATTCTTCTATTGAGGGGCACCTCGGCTGTTTCCAGGTTCTGGCTATTACAAATAGTGCTGCTATGAACATAGTTGAACAAATGCTTTTGTTGTATGCTAGGGAATCTCTAGGGTAAATTCCCAAGAGTGGAATTGCTGGGTCCTGAGGGAGGTTGACTCCCAGTTTCGTGAGAAACCGCCACACTGATTTCCACAGTGGCTGCACAAGTTTGCATTCCCACCAACAATGGATGAGTGTTCCCCTCATTCCACATCCTCTCCAGCATAGGCTATCATTGGTGTTTTTGACTTTAGCTATTCTGACAGGTGTAAGATGGTATCTCAAAGTGGTTTTGATTTGCATTTCCCTGATCACTAAGGAGGTTGAGCATGACCTTAAGTGTCTTCTGGCCATTCGAAGTTCATCTGTTGTGAATTCTCTGTTCAGTTCAGTACCCCATTTTTTAATTGGGTTATTAAGAGATTTAGTGCCTAGTTTCTTGAGTTTTTTGAATATTTTGGAGATCAGACCTTTGTCTGATGAGGGGTTGGTGAAGATCTTCTCCCAGTCAGAAGGCAGCCTTTTTGTCTTACTGACAGTGTCCTTTGCTTTACAGAAGCTTCTCAGTTTCAGTAGATCCCATTTATTCATTGTTTCTCTTATTGTCTGTGCTGCTGGGGTCCTACTTAGGAAGAGGCCTCCTGTGCCTATATCTTGTAGACAACTTCCCACTTTCTCTTCTATCAGGTTCAAAGTGGACGGATTAATGTTGATGTCTTTAATCCATTTGGACCTGAGTTTTGTGCATGGTGATAGGTATGGATCTACTTTCATCCTTCTACAGGTTGACATCCAGTTATGCCAGCACCATTTGTTAAAGATGCTTTCCTTCTTCCATTGTATACCTTTAGCTCCCTTGTCAAAAATTAGGTGCTCATAGGTTTGTGGGTTAATATCCGGGTCTTCTATTCGATTCCATAGGTCGACTTCTCTGTTCTTATGCCAATACCAAGCTGTTTTCAATACTGTAGCTCTGTAATAGAGTTTGAAGTCAGGGATGCTAATGCCTCCTGAAGTTCCTTTATTGTATAAGATTGTTTTGGCTATCCTGGGTTTTTTGTTTTTCCAAATAAACTTGATTATTGTTTTCTCAAGTTCTGTGAAGAAGTTTGATGGGATTTTGATGGGGATTGCATTGAATCTATAGATTGCTTTTGGTAGAATTGCCATTTTTACTATGTTGATCCTCCCAATCCAAGAACAAGGGAGATCTTTCCATTTTCTGGTATCCTCCTCAATTTCTTTCTTCAAAGACTTAAAGTTCTTGTCAAATAGGTCTTTCACTTCCTTGGTTAGAGTAACCCCAAGATATTTTATGCTATTTGTGGCTATCGTGAAAGGTGATGTTACTCTGATTTCCCTCTCAGCTTCTTTATCCTTCGTGTATAGGAGGGCCACTGATTTTTTGGAGTTGATCTTGTATCCTGCCACTTTACTAAAAGTGTTTATCAGCTGTAGGAGTTCTTTGGTAGAGTTTTTGGGGTCACTTATGTACACTATCATATCGTCAGCAAATAACGAAAGTTTAACTTCATCCTTTCCAATTCGAATCCCCTTGATCTCCTTATGTTGTCTTATTGCTATTGCTAGAACTTCAAGCACTATATTGAAGAGGTATGGAGAGAGTGGACAGCCTTGTCGTGTTCCTGATTTTAGTGGAAAGGCTTTGAGTTTCTCTCCATTCAATTTGATGTTAGCTGTCGGCTTGCTGTATATTGCTTTTATTATATTTAGGTATGATCCTTGTATCCCCAGTCTCTCCAACACCTTTATCATAAATGGGTGTTGAATTTTGTCAAATGCTTTTTCAGCATCCAATGAAATGATCATATGATTTTTTTCTTTCAGTTTATTTATATGATGGATTACATTGATAGATTTGCGTATATTGAACCAGCCCTGCATCTCTGGGATGAAGCCTACTTGATCATAATGGATAATTTTTCTAATGTGTTCCTGGATTCGGTTTGCCAGTATTTTATTGAGAATTTTTGCGTCGATGTTCATGAGTGAGATTGGCCTGTAATTCTCTTTCTTGGTTGTGTCTTTGTGTGGTTTTGGTATTAAGGTAACTGTAGCTTCATAAAAGGAGTTTGGCAATGACTCTTCTGTTTCTATATTATGGAATACGTTAAGGAGTATAGGAATTAGCTCTTCCTGGAAATTCTGGTAGAATTCTGCATTGAAACCATCTGGTCCTGGACTTTTTTTGGTAGGGAGATTTCTGATAACAGCTTCTAGTTCTTCACGACTAACAGGTCTATTTAGATTGTTCACCTGTTCTTGGTTCAACTTTGGTATATGGTATTTATCTAAAAAAATGTCCATTTCTTTTACATTTTCCAACTTTGTGGGATATAAACTTTCGTAGTAAGATCTAATGATTCTCTGAATTTCCTCTGAGTCTGTGGTTATATCCCCCTTTTCATTTCTGATCCTATTAATTTGCATGTGCTCTCTCCGCCGTTTGATTAGTTTGGCTAGGGGTTTGTCAATCTTGTTGATTTTCTCCAAGAACAAGCTTTTTGATTCATTGATTCTTTGGATTGTTTTCTCTGTTTCTATTTTGTTGATTTCAGCCCTCAGTTTGATTATTTCCAGTCTTCTACTCCTCCTTGGTGAATCAGCTTCTTTTTTTTCTAGAGCTTTCAAGTGTGCTGTTAGGTCTCCAATGTGTGCTTTCTCCATTTTCTTTATTTGGGCACCTATTGCTATGAACTTTCCTCTTAGAACTGCTTTCATAGTGTCCCATAGGTTTGAGTATGTTGTGTCTTTGTTTTCATTAAATTCAAGGAAGACTTTAATTTCTTTCTTAATTTCGTCCTTGACCCAGGGGTGATTTAGTAGTTGACTGTTCAACTTCCATGAGTTTGTTGACTTCCTGGGGGTAGCATTGTTGTTGAATTCTAATTTTAATCCATGGTGATCTGACAAGACACAGGTGGTTACTAATATTTTTTTGTATCTGTGGGAGTTTGCTTTGTTGCCGAGTATGTGGTCAATCTTCGAGAAGGTTCCATGAACTGCAGAGAAGAAGGTATATTCTTTCCTATTTGGGTGGAGTGTTCTATAGATGTCTGATAAGTCCATTTGATTCAATACCTCCAATAAATCTCTTAATTCTCTGTTTGGTTTCTGTCTGATTGACCTGTCCATTGGTGAGAGAGGAGTGTTGAAGTCTCCTACTATTAGCGTGTGTGGTTTGATGACTGCCTTGAGTTCTAGAAGAGTTTCTTTTACATATGTGGGTGCCTTTACATTAGGGGCATAGATATTCAGGATTGAGACTTCTTCCTGATGAGTTGTTCCTGTTATGAGTATGAAATGTCCATCTCCATCTCTTCTGATTGATTTTAGTTTGAAGTCGATTTTGTTAGATATTAGAATGGCCACACCCGCTTGTTTCTTAGGTCCATTTGCTTGGAAGACCTTTTCCCAACCCTTTACTCTGAGTAGGTATCTGTCTTTGTGGTTGAGGTGTGTTTCTTGTAAACAGCAGAATGTTGGATCCTGTTTTAGTATCCAATCTCTAAGTCTGTGCCTCTTTATAGGTGAATTGAGTCCATTGATATTAAGAGATATTAATGACCATTGGTTGTTGACTCCAGTCATTTTTTTGGTGGTAATAGAGTGTATGTGTTTTCCTTCTTTGAATTGTGCTAGTGAAGGGTCGCTAGATGTCTGAATTATTGTAGTTAGTGTTGGCAGTGTTGGATTCCTTGGGATGTAATTTTCCTTCTAGTATTCTCTGTAAGGCTGGATTAGTAGTTACATATTGTTTAAATTTGTTTTTATCCTGGAATATTTTGTTTTCTCCGTTGATAGTGAACGAAAGCTTGGCTGGGTAAAGTAGTCTGGGCTTGCATCCATGGTCCCTTAATTTCTGCAGTACCTCTATCCAGGACCTTCTGGCTTTCATGGTTTCTATAGAGAAGTCTGGTGTAAGTCTGATAGGTTTACCTTTATAGGTTACTTGACCTTTTTCCTTTGCAGCTCTTAATATCCTTTCTTTAATCTGACTGCTTTGTGTTTTGATTATTATATGGCGAGGGGACGTTTTTTTCTGATCCAGTCTATTCGGTGTTCTGTATGCTTCTTGCACCTTCATAGGAATATCCCTCTTTAGGTTGGGAAAGTTTTCTTCTATAATTTTGTTGAATATATCTTCTGGACCTTTGATCTGCAATTCTTCTCCTTCTTCTACTCCTATTATTCTTAGATTTGGTTTTTTTATTATGTCCCATATTTCCTGAATGTTTTGTGATGAGAATTTGTTGGATTTGCTGTTTTCTTTGGTCAGGGCGTTTATTTTCTCTATGGTGTCTTCATAATCTGAGATTCGTTCTTCTATCTCTTGTATTCTATTGGTTAAGCTTGATTCTGTAGTCTCCGTTCGTTTACCTAGATTTTCCATATCCAGCCGGCCCTCGGATTGTGTTTTCTTCACTGCCTCCATTTCAGTTTTCAATTCTTGCACTGATTCCATTACCTGTTTAATTGCTTTTTCTTGGTTTCCCAGGGTATCATTTACGAATTTACTCATTTCTTCAAACTTTTTGTTATATTTGTCTTCCATTTCTTTACTCATTTCTATTATTTTTTTGTTATATTTCTCTTCTATTTCTTTAAGTGAATTATTCATACCCTGCTTTAGAGACTCTATTGCTTTCATAATGACACTGTTTTCTGCTTCTTCCGGAATAGGGCGTTCGAGTCCTTCTGTCGTAAGATCGCTGGGATCTGGTGATTTCATGTTGTTTTTCAGATTGTTGGAGGAATTCTTGCCTTGGCGCCTGCCCATCTCTTCCTTCAGATGCTCTCCAATGGCTCTTCCCTCCGCTGGGTCTTCTTCTACTGGATTAGTGACCCTTGCTATCCAGGAATCACTTTGCCTGCAGTCTTAGCTAGCTGCAGGCAGGCTATTAGAACAAAGGGACTTCCTTCCCTTTGCACTCACCACCTATCCAGCCCTGTGGTGCCCACCCTGGCTGAGATAGAGGAATTTAAGCCCTGAAAAAGGGAGAGGGGAGGGGAGGGGTTCGAGGCCAAAAGCTGGGATGGCATAGTAGGAGAGAGGGATTAGCTGGGGGAAGCTGCCCCTTTGGAGTAGCCAGGGAGATAAGGATGGCGGGAATATTGTGTGTCCCCTCCCCAGTCCACACACTTACCCCTGCACAGGATCAGAGCCCCTCGCTGGTCAGAAGAGTCCCTGCCTGCGGTCTTAGCTGCTGCAGGCCAGCTATCAGAACAAAGGGACTCCCGCCCCTTTGCTTTCACCGCCTGCCCCGGCCCGCGGTGCCCGCCCCCTGCACAGGATCAGAGCCCCTCGCTGGTCAGAAGAGTCCCTCAAGATTATTTTTTGATATCCTGTTTTTCTCATTTTTGAAAAAACACAGGGAAACAATAATACTGTCTATTGTTTTTAAGAAAGCCAAATGCTTTTACCTTCCCTCCCCCAGTCTAGTTTTGTTTAAATAATTTTTTTAATATTAGAGAAACAATTACTGTTTTAGTAAAATGAAGTATAGGTCTGTGTGTTGTGTGTGTGTGTCTTTTTAAGAAGCAGATTGAGTCAATAATACAGACTGGAACTTAGATGGCATTTATGCTATCTAAGCTAAAACTTTTCCTTCTCTAGAAAAGGCCAGAGAAGAATAAATGATTCATTTTCAAATATCATTTATTTAACTTTCATCATAATTAAAGGGTGTAGATTAATGTGGACTTAGCCAGCCAGAGGAAACATATTAGAAAATCATAATTTCTTTCTATAATTTTGTAAACAGAGACTGCTCTTATGTTTCCCAGCCGCCCATACCCAAATAATCACACAGAAACTATATTTATTACAACACTGTTTAGCCTATCAGCTCAGGCTTCTTATTAACTAACTCTTACGTCTTAAATTAGCTCATTTCTTTTAATCTATTTATCACCATGAGGTTGTGGCCTACTAGTAAGATTCCAGTACCTGTCTCCTTCAGCAGCTACATGGCATCCCCTTTGATTCTGCCTATGCTCTCTATCTGTGTTCAAATTTCCTGCCTGGCTTCACTCTGCTAAGTCACTGGCCAACAGCTTTATTCATCAACCAATAAAATCTATGCTGAGTCAGGAAGCCTTCTCTTATAGGAATTGCACCTCTGTCTGCCACCAGCAAACAGAGCCCACCTGAGAAAATACTGCTACCAAGAAGCCATGCTTAACTCTGTTCTTTTGTGTCTGGAAGTCCTTCCCAAGATATCCAGGTTTTATGTGGATGTAGTTGCTCCACATTGTCACAATTTTCTAATTGGAGACTGCTGTTGTGTTTCCTGGCCACCCATACCTGAATAATCACACAGAAACTATATCAATTACAACACTGGCCTATAAGCTCAGTCTTCTTATTAGCTAACTCTCCCATCTTTAATTAACTCATTTCTATCATGTATGTATCATCATGAGGCTGTGGCCAACCAATAAGGATCTGGCATCTCTTTCCTTCATCAGCTACATGGTGCCTCCATGACTCTGCCTTCTCCCTCTCTCTCTCTCTCTCTCTCTCTCTCTCTCTCTCTGTCTGTCTGTCTGGATTTCCCATCTGGCTTTAATCTCCAAGCAATTGGCTAAAACAGCTTTGTTCATAAACCAATTAAAGCAACTCATATACAGAAGGACATCCCACATCATATTTTTCCCCATAATTAGTAATCTGTCTGTGAAGTGGTGAGCAATTCATTAGCAGGATGAACAAACGGTTCCAATTAACCTTCTTGTCTGAAATTCACACTCTCCTGGTCTTGACTTCATGGGAAATCTTTATTCTTCCTGATATCATCACCTTTTTTTTCTACGAATTGGAAAGGGAGTAAAACTCTCAGCTAGCATTCATCTTACAGCTATTCAACAATATATATAACCTAGCATAGTTCTTAAAGGTTGAGGAGACTTCTCTAACCTGAATTCTTTCATTTTCTTCTTCAACTTACAGCTGATCTGTGATGTTGGTCCCCACAACAAAGGAGAGTACTGAGTTACCGTTCTAGTTGAAAAGTTTTTATTCAGGGTATTGTTCCAGAAAAATGATTTGGACTAGGACTAGAGCTGTACAAAATAAACCTTAGGCTTTTATCATATTAAAAAGAAAGGTCATAGAATATGATTTCTTTTGCAAAGATCATTTATTTCAAGGAATATACCATGTCTCTTTTCTCCTGCATATGCAAAAGAACCTTCTTCATTGTATATTAGAAGATGCATAGCTGCAAAAACGAATGATTAAAGCGGAGTGATTCTGAGATGTACTGATTAAAATAAATATGTTCAAAAAAGGGCAGAGAGTAAATTACTACAACCCCAGAAGAGCAGTAGCTTACATACCAACATGTTATTTCGAGTTTGCCAAAGGAAATAATCTGCTGTCAACGGGTTAATTGCCTGAGCAAACTCATCTTATCTCTACACCTTACAACACTGTCACTTTCTGTAAAAAAGAGAGAGAAATGCACTGCGTATCAATTCAGAAGATTTTTTCTATTTTTCCTAAATGTTTCTTCATTTTCATAGGAATTAAAAAGAGAGAATACAAATACGATACAGAACTCATATAATCTCTCATGTTTTACCACTGAGCATCAGAATGATGCAAGAATTCCGTGCCACAAAGGCCTAGGGGTGAGAGGAGAAAGAATCTATACAGATTGATACAGAATTCTAATCTGCGTTTTACCTTAAAGTGCCTTGGGTGAGGCATGTTAGGAAAAACTCTCCTGAAGGTGTGCTGCTATTCTTAGCAGGAGAAAGCAACTGGATGCATAAATTCTAAATAACCAATGCAGAAAATTAAAGATAGAAAAAGATGAGATCAGGGATATTAACCAGAAAAAAATAAAAAGGAGAACCTCTTTTACAAGAGCCATTTGTGTTTTGACAGAGAAAAGAATAAAATCATAATTAAAATACCAAATAGATTTTGCTTTTAATGTATACTTAGTATTTCAATTATTCCTTTAGTACATTATATCATACTTGAGAAGTATAATTTTAACATCTGATATATGGTTGTGTGTGCCAGATTTTCTAAGGCTTTGGTAAGTTGTGTTATTGAGGTGACGAGATATGTAGGTACGTGTGAATTGGAGAAAAATCAGATTTCTTTTTAAAAGAAGTGTTAAGTGCTCATTTTGCTGAAAAGATCTTCAAAAGGCATGGGGTGAAGTTCTCCTATCTAAAGTAATTTTGTTTCACTGAAGTAATATTGTTCGCACATATAACTCTGGAAAATGCATATAGTTACAGGTGTATTAAAGCTGTGATTTGATAGACAAATGGCTGTGTCACATGGGACACTATAATAATGACATGTCAGCTGAGCACAGTGGCATTGCCTGTAATTCCAGCAATCCGAAAGCTGAAACAGGAGGATTGGAAGTTAGAGACTGGCTTGAAGTTACAGACAAAGACCCTTGTTTCAATATTTGAAAGAAAATATTGCTTTTCTCTTTAAATTAGAGAAAAGAAAGTTTGTATTCTTATAAATTTCAAAAATATTTTTGTGAATACAAATATGTTTTAACTTTTTTCTCAATGGTGACAAGTGCAACTTAATATATATTTTTTTGATATTTTGTGGAGTATCCCTGGCAGGTTCTATGATAATAAGCATCTGCCTTTTAAAAGAATCAATGTAGATATATTTTTCATAATTTTAAAGTAACACACTGCTTTATGTGAGTTATAAACAAAACGTGTCTCCCAGATTAGCCATCCTACCATTCATGTGCTCATTTGCTTCCCAAGAGCTGTTTCTCTATTTTATGTCACTGTGGCAGTTTCTGAAGCATTTTTTTCTGATTACTCTTCATTGGTAAAAAAAACAGGAGTCAGATATTGGGGTAAGAACCTGAAAGATGGGTGAAGCAGAGAGCAGCCACCAGTCACCTCCCACCTCTTCTGTTTCTCCAACAGGTCTGAGATTCTCTCTCTGCCCCACTTTACCACTTCCTGTCTCCTCTCTGTCTATTAGTACACGACAAATTTCTGCCGTATTTAGCCATTATTTTTCTTCATTCATTTTATGAAGTTTTCTTCAGGTTCTTTTGCCTTCCCATATATTCTAACTCTGCATTCCTTAAAAAGTAATAATTTAGTTGGTCCTTTTAGTTTGCATTGTCATTCCTACACAATGACTTCCAATCATACTGTGAACAACATTTCTCCCGAGTCAGTGTTCTATTTCCTAATGATGGTCGGGTTTGCACCCCATTGAATATCATTGCTGACATCATGAAATAAATCTATATAAAAGCAAAATCAATCTTTCATCTATTATATGAATCCTGACCTCCAACCAAAATGGACTGTCTGCTACTTTCTCCTGCATATCCCCACTTTTTGTTCAAGATTCAAGATCTATGTTTGTCTAATCTTGAACTAAAATTCCACTATGTTTTAATACATTGAAATATTACTAAGCTTCTAAGATTCAAATCACTACCTGTAGAACTATTAAAATCTCACCACTTTATTCCTGAACACTCATCTCTTTATGTATGAAGCAAAGGAAAGAATTTCTGCTTTGTATTTGAAAATGTATAAACATTTACACATGCCTATGAGTGAGCATTAAAATATCTAAAACCACGACCAGACTAAGAACAACAAACTCTAGCGTGGTGCCTGTGGCACAGGCAGGTGGGCCTCCTTGCCGAGAATGACTACGAAGAGGAATGGATGGGCAAGACTTCCAGGAGTCCTCCAGTCAGTGGTAGATTGTTGCTTCTGTGATAAAATATCTGCTACAAACAGCATAGAAAGAAAAAAATGGCTCATGGTTTTAGATATTTTAGTGCTCACTCATAGATATACCCAAAGAGGGCCCTGTTGATATTCTAGGCTTTTCTCCATCACTCAAGTTCACAAGGAAGATTGACCATTTAAACTGTGAATTTTAAATTCTGGACATTTTGAGCATATGGGAAGCATTTTTTTCCTTTTTTTATTTGGAGGCTGGTAACTCTGTGGATGGACTATTACTTCTTAAATACAATGCTTAGTATTAGCAGCTCACTTCGAAATTAACAAGGTATGAATTATTCTTTAAAAAATAAAATAAAAGCAAAGTAGAAAAAAGCACATTGCTTCCACAGTGATAAAACTAAATCAATTTTACTTAAGCAAATTTTTGTTCCAGTCTGTATTTTCAAGGGTGTTTGCATGGAAAACAGCTGTGGAAGTTAAGAGACTGTTATTTGGAACAAAGAAATGCCATACAACACCCATTAGAGATTTAAGTTGACAAAACTCAGGATTCTCTTCAGTAATTCAATCTCTTGACATCCATCTATCCTGCGGCTCTCTTTGCATTACTTTTGGGAGATCATGCTTTGAAAATTACATGTGCTATACTTATTGGGGCTGGAAACACTATGTACTGTTGCTAATGCCCTAATAATTATTTATCTCTAATCCAGGAACTTAGTGCATTTACCAACATCTGTAAAGCTGTATGAGTTTAGCTAGTAATAGGAATTAGAAAACACAATGAACAAAAAAAAACAAACACTGAGATGCACTCTAAAAACATCAAATAAGAACTCGATCAAAACTTCACCAACTTCTTTCTGACAAGGTACTCTTTGTCAGTATGCTTTGATACATATTATCATACAAAAGAGAAAATAATAATAAATCCCATTGTTACAAATAACATATATAGAAAATTCTAGCTTATAACAAAACCATAAGAAAATAATTTTCATTTTCAAACTTCTACTAAGCAGTTCTTGTACAAAACAGGAAAAACAAACCATAACATTTCTAAAATAGTGCTATTGAGAACTTGATAATCCTTTAAGTCTGTAAGATGCAGTGAATCAGCAGTCAGCAGAAAGCATATTGCTTCCCATGTTTTCATTAATGAGAATGAAGTAACATGAGTAAAATCTTTAGCTTGGAGGTAGAAAAATAATAAAAGGATAAAAAACAGGAGAACAATTTTTAACAGGACACTAATTAAATAATTCAAATGATAGAAAAATAAGCCTCATAAAGTGGGTTCTTTTGACAAGAAGAAAAACAGAATAGAATAAATCAGTTCTAATCCTATCTACTAAAGCAAGACAAGGAAGGATAGGAAATAGCCATATAAGCCTAGTTATTTTTAAAGTCATCAGACACAATTTTCCACTTCATGAAGACAGACTTAAGACCAAAGGAAACTGATATAATAATAAGAGATGATTTCAAAATCAGAAATAAGATTACCAAAACGTTATTCAAAAACAACACTCCAGGGAACTTCAGGGGAGATCTGTCAGATTGTGAAGATCAGATAATTCTTACAAAATCTATTTCCAAATATGGAAACACAAGGAAAATCGTGTGTGTGTGTATGTGTGTGTGTGTGTGTGTGTGTGTGTGTGTGTGTGAGAGAGAGAGAGAGAGAGAGAGAGAGAGAGAGAGATTAATAACTAACTCCAAAAAGTACCCAATTAAAAGGCAATTAAGCCATACCTTAGATAAACATACTAATTTCTTTAGGCTAATATAACAAAGTACCACAGATTTTGTAGTTTTACAATATAAATCTATTTCCTTCCAGTCCTGGTCCATCTTCTTAGCTTGCCCTTTCTTGTTTTACAGGTGCTGATTGCCTCACTGTGTCCTCAAATACCATTTTGTGTCTTAAACCATTTTGCTTCTCTTGATTTTCTTATGACACTAGTCCCTCAGGTTGTGCTCCAGGTCTAGGGTCCTCAATTAATTTTAATTACCACCTTAAATACCAGTCTCCTGGAGCTGTCACCATGCTTGATTCCAGCATAGACTACAGAGCAATAGTATGAAAGTGAGCATAAGAGCAGCAAGAACACATAAATCAGTGGGACAGTTTAGAAGACTAGACGCAAGATTATACACAAATCAAGATGCAGAAGAGGCAGAGTTGTGAGTATAATTAGATTAAAATTTTATTATTCCAGGAAGAAGTGAACATATACTATTGAAAGGAATAGAATAGAAAGAGTTATAATCATTTCATTTAAAGTACAATAGTAGTCATTATAAAAAAATGAAGTAATTTAAACAACTTTCCTGTTTGTGAGACATATGACTTTGGAATGGAGCGGGTTGGTTTGCAACCCTTCATCTTCCTGTACTTTTATTATGCCATACAGGTTATAGTTATATCATCCAAATAACATTGAAGAAATATTTATGAGTTAAATGTTTACCTCTAGAAAACAAAGCAAACAACACAACTACTAGGAGGTAAGAAAGTTTTTTTGTGGAAGAAATCTGGGTTGTGGTTTTCTTTAATGTGGAATCCACTTACTAACCAGCTCAGTCTGCAGGAACCAAGTCTTGAAAGACATAGCCAATGTGTGGAATGGATAAAAATTGAGATATAATACATGAATAAAGCTTGCCGCTCCTATGTTGTAACAAATGTAGCCAGAAATATTCGAAAGTATGTGGCAATAATGATTGTCAGGAAAGAATGGATGAATTAATGCAATTATTTTTATTTAAAATCTGGTAGATTAAAATGTGAATATGGTTTGTTTGGATTACTATGTATTAGCTTCATGACTTCTTACACTTGGTGAATATTTTAGTAATACCTAAAAGAGGAATTATTATTTAACAATCATTTTTGTTTTAAGAACTGTTCAAAAGGACTGCAAATGTGGCATTTCATTTATTTATTTCTATGCCTAAAGTCCAAGTAGGTTCATGAACTCTTTGAAATAGGTCCTTAATTTATCCACCTTTGCGCCAGTGTCTTTCTTGAAACAAATCTGTTTCCCCCATTATCCATCCATTCCATTTTAGTCCCATGAAATTGTGTAAGTGAAGGGAAAAGAACTGTGTGACCCTTATTTATTTTTTTTATTTGTTTGTTTATAAAAATTTCCACTTCCTCCCCTCCTCCCCATACCCTCCCATTCCCCCCACTCCCTCTCCTCCCACTCTCCCGCTCCCTCTCCTCCTCCCTCTCCAGTCCAAAGAGCAGTCAGGGTTTCCTGCCCTGTGGGAAGTTCAAGTTCCTCCCCCATCCCTCCAGGCCTAGGAAGGTGAGCATCCAAAAAGACTAGGATGCCAAACAGCCAGTACATGCAGACAAAACAAGACCCAGTGCCATTGTCAATGGCTTCTCAGTCAACCCACATATCAGCCACATTCAGAGAATCCGGTTTGATCACATGCTCGTTCAGTCCCAGTCCAGCTGACCTTGGTGAGCTCTCATTCGATCAGTCCCCTTGTATCAGTGGGTGAACGCACCCCTCGCGGTCCTGATTTCCTTTTTCATGTTCTCCCTCCTTCTGCTCCTCATTTGGACCTTGTGGGGCTCAGTCCGGTGCTCCAATGTGGGTCTCCGTCTGTCTCGCCATCCATCGTCGGATGAAGGTTCCCTCTGGTCCTGCCTATCTTGCTCACGTTTTCCCTCCTTTTGTTTCTCATTTGGACCTAGGGAGTTAAGTCCAGAGTTCCAATATGTGTCTCTGTCTCTATCTCCATCCATCGTCAGATGAAAGTTCTATGGTGATATGCAAAATATTCATCAGTATGGTTGTGGGCCAAGGCCAGTCCAGGCACCCTCTTCTCTGCTTCCCAGGGAAGAATCTGGGGACCTCTCCTTGGGCCTGAGAACCCCTCCAGAAACAAGTCTCTTGTCAACCCTAAAATGACTCCCTTAGTTGAGATATAAACTTGCCTGCTCCCATATCCATCCTTCCTCCCCCCCTCATCCCATTCCCCCACACCATCCCCAATCCTCCCCCTCTCCCTTCTAACCATCTCCCCTTATTTCCACCCCCCCCCCCCGTGTACCCAAGTTTGCCTTGCAATCTTGACTACTTGCTATATCCAGGAAGATAACTATATGATTTTCTTCAGGTTCACCTTCTTATTTAGCTTCTCTAGAATCACGAATTATAGGCTCAAAGACCTTTAAGTATGGCTAGAATACACTTATGAGTGAGTACATACCATATTCCTCTTTTTGGGTCTGGGTTACCTCACTCACGAAAGCGTTTTCTATTTCCATCCATTGGCATGCCAAATTCAAGATGTCATTGTTTTTACCACTGAGTAAAACTCTAATGTGTATATGTTCCACACCTTCTTTAACCATTCTTCTATTGACGGGCACCTAGGTTGTTTCCATGTTCTGGCTATTACAAATAGTGCAGCTATGAACATAGTTGAACAAATGCTTTTGTAGTATGATAGGGCATCTCTTGGGTATATTCCCAAGAGTGGAATTGCTGGGTCCTGAGGGAGTTGACTCCCAGTTTCCTGAGAAACCGCCACACTGATTTCCACAGTGGCTGCACAAGTTTGCACTCCCACCAACAATGGTTGAGTGTTCCCCTCACTCCACATCCTCTCCAGCATAGGCTATCATTGGTGTTTTTAAGTTTAGCTATTCTGACAGGTGTAAGATAGTAACTCAAAGTTGTTTTGATTTGCATTTCCCTGATCGCTAAGGATGTTGAGCATGACCTTACGTGTCTTTTGGCCATTCGAAGTTCATCTGTTGTGAATTCTCTGTTAAGTTCAGTACCCCATTTTTTAATTGGGTTAATTAGAGTTTTAGTATCTAGCTTCTTGAGTTCGTTGTATATTTTGGAGATCAGACCTTTGTCTGTTGAGGGGTTGGTGAAGATCTTTTCCCAGTCAGAAGGTAGCCTTTTTGTCTTACTGACGGTGTCCTTTGCTTTACAGAAGCTTCTCAGTTTCAGGAGGTCTCATTTATTCATTGATTCTCTTATTGTCTGTGCTACTGGGGTTCTACTTAGGATGTGGTCTCCTGTGCCTATATCTTGTAGACTACTTCCCACTTTCTCTTCTATCTGGTTCAAAGTGGTCAGATTAATGTTGAGGTCTTTAATCCATTTGTACTTGAGTTTTTTGCATGGTGATAGATATGGATCTACTTTCATTCTTCTACAGGTTGACATCCAGTTATGCCAGCACCATTTGTTAAAGATGCTTTCCTTCTTCCATTGTATACCTTAACTCCCTTGTCAAAAATCAGGTTTTCATAGGTTTGTGGGTTAATATTTGGGTCTTCTATTTGATTCCATAGGTCGACTTCTCTGTTGTTATGCCAATACCAAGCTGTTTTCAATACTGTCGCTCTGTAATAGAGTTTGAAGTCAGGGATGGTAATGCCTCCAGAAGTTCCTTTATTGTATAAGATTGTTTTGGATATCCTGGGTTTTTTGTTTTGCCATATAAACTTTAAGATTTTCCAAGATTGGAATTCCAATTGTCCATCCACACTGCTGTGAATTCAGACAAAAGCTATCCTTAAATTTAAAAAAGTTTCATGTGTAAAAATTATTACACTTTCTAGTCAAGTGTAGTTTCTCCAAGATATGCCTATTGACTTTATTTCAACGTAGTGCCACAGTGTAAAGAGTTGTAGATTTATTTTTTAACGAGGAGATATGTAGCATGACATTTATGGTTATTTATCTAGATACTAAGTCACCTGAAGTGTTTCTTTCCTCAGGCCTGCCCATGGCCCAAACAGTCTGAAGGGAGATGGAACTGACCATATATCTCAGTTCTCCAGACTTTTCTATTTATAGAACTAACATCATGATAAGATGTTGCAAAATACTGAGGTTAAAATTAGCTCTAATAAAATAAATTCTAAACATAATAGGATATTAAAAATTGATTGCCACAATACAAGTCAAATCACCTACATTTAAATATATACAAGCAATATATTTCATATGACGCTATTAATTCAGTTTAAAAACATCCAGGGCACTAATGTTAAGAAATTGCAAAAAGGCACTAACTGAAATTTATAGAGATGAATAAAAAGAATAATTATTAAGTAGGCTTGGGATATTCCAGTTGGTAAATGAGGCTGTGAAATTGCCTTTTGTTAAAGAGGAATATTAATGACTATGTTAGTACTTGACTAATATTTTATGATACTTAATCTGCTATTATGTGAAATGCTTTATACATCATCTTAGATGATAGTTTAGAAATAGTTTTAATGCTTATATAATACCTTTCTGGGGAAATTGTAGTCTGTTGACTCTAATATTTATTGAAATAATCTAAAAATAATGCATATAGTTAATGACAGTAAAGAGAAGTTACTGAAGCATACACAATTTTATTGGATCAGCTTATGCGGTTTAAGTTCTATAAATATGTGATATCTGACCCAACAGAAACTTGAAACTATATCCTAATAGCAATGCTGTTCTCCGTCTTCAAACACATGATCACTCTGTGTGCCCCTATTCCATGAGTTCTTTTTTTCCTTTTTAAAATTATTATTATTTTATTCTATTACTTTAAAAATACCAATCCAAATTCCCACTTCCTCCCCTCCTCCCACTCCACTCTCACTCCCTCCACACACCTTTCTCCCCCCCCCACTCCAATCTTGAGAAAGGACACGGCACCCTGCCTTGTGGAAAGTCCAAGGTCCTCCCAACTACATCTAGATTGAGCAAGGAATACATCCAAAGAGAATAGGATCCCAAAAAGCCAATCCATGCAGTTGAAACAAATCCCAGTGCCATTGTCATTGGCCCCTCAGTCTGCCCCAACTGTCAACCACATTCAGAGGGACTAGTTTGATCCCATACTCATTCATTCCCAGTCTAGTTGGAATTGGTGAGCTAACGTTAGCTCAAGCAAATTGTCACAGTGGGTGAATCCCTCACGGTCTTGACTTGCTTGCTGCCCTCTGCCCTTGTAACGGCTTTCCTAAGTAAAATAAGACTAAGAGAAAGTAAAAAGAGGACAGGAAACAAAAGGAAAGAAAAATCTCATTGTAGAAGCTGTAGTATGTGTGACACAGTGAGTCACACAATATACCTTGTAGTCATTATATCTTTACTTTCATGTGTTTGTTGCAGAGAGGCTTTGGTCTAGTTTGAAGTCTCTGGTCTCTGGTACACTATTGATACTGAGCCCTCACTGGGACTCCTCTTGGATATCCTGTTGTTTACCTGTGATATGGAGATCCTGAAGCCTTGGGTCTGCAGGACCAGCGCTTCACTTGTTCCATCAGAACAAGATGGGGTGAGTGTTGGGGTGAATTCTTCAGCATTACCCCAGCAATTCATACTGTGCAGCAAGCAACAAGGGGCTAGTTTGTTTTCCTGCTTTCATGCCCACAGGGCTGACTCACCCATACATTCACCACCAGGGCCAGCTCTATTATGTTGCATAGGCAAGGAGCAGGGATACAATCCTGAGTGCTGTAGCTGATGAGGTGCAAGACTCTTCCTTCCTCATAACCTCAGGGATAGCTCTCCTACCTGCCACAGGAGGTGAACGGCAGAAAGGGCATCACCTCCAGCAGGTGAGGATTTAAGCCTGTTCTTTCACGCTCATATTCTTGGGTCTGACTCATCTGTGCTCCTGTCAAATGGGTCAGCTCTATTTTGCTGTCCAGGTGAGTTGTAGGACCACCTTATTCAGTGAGGGGCAGGACCAGTTCTGCCTTCTGTTGCAGCCAGTGAGGGGTTGGGTCAACTCTGTGCAGCCCTATCCTTTTGAAGTTTAGTGGTAAAAGGATCTATGAACCATATCAGACCAAGAATGAACACAGACTAAGGTTGCAGCAGGCCCACACCTCACCAGGACGTAGAGTGGGAAGCAACCCAACCACCTCAGCCCACTCCTCATCACTTTCACTTCTTCAAATCTGCCTGCTTGTCTTAGCAGGGCACAGACCACCTTGTCTCTCTCTCCCATGCCCCCATGCTCCAGCACATATTAGTCAGACTGCCCAGCACTGGAAGGTGTTGGGCGAGTGAGGGTTTTCTCCTTGCAGTCTCTGGTGGCAAGTAACCTGGGGCAGGCCTGAGTTGTTCCTCTTCTCCCTTTTAGCTGCAATCTTTAATTTACTATTTTATACTTCATATTTATATGCAGTGTAACTTGATTATATTTCACTTCCACTCCTGACCCATCCAGAACTGCAAACATCTTTGAATATCATATCAAATTCATTTGACAGTCCGTGCAGTCATATCCCTCCCCTCTGAAGATCTGCCACCCAGCTCCAAATAAATACAGAGAGATTTATTCTTATTTCGAAGTTTCAGCCTTAGCTTGGTTTGTTTTTAGCCAGTTTTTCTTAACTTAAATGATCATGTCTAGCTTTAGCCTCTGGGCTTTTACCTTTTTGTATTCTATATGTCTTTTGTTATTTCTTACTACGTTGCTGGCTGGGTGGCTGGGTGACTGGCCGCAGGCATCGTCCTTTCCTTCAACTACTTCTCCCTCTTCTCTTTCCTCCTCCTTCTATTTATTCTCTCTTCATGCCAGTGTCCATCCCTTTCCTGCATAGTGATTGGCCATTAAGCTCTTTATTAGACCAGTTAGGTGCTTTAGACAGGCAAAGCAGCACAGCTTCACAGAGTTAAACAGATGCAGCGTAAAAGAATATAATACATTTTTGCATCATTCAACAAGTGGTCCATAGCATAAACAAATGTAACACATCTTCAACTAATATTCCATAAGTGTGTGTGTGCGTGTGTGTGTGTGTGTGTGACCCACAGAGTCTATTTAGTGATAACCACACTTATAAAGAAATGTGACTCTTCTTCCCCCAACAGCCATCAACTACCACCAAAATTTTAAACTACTACTAAAACTTTAATTAATAATTTTACTTCATATATAAGCCATGTGGGATAGGTAAGACAGCAAAGAACAGCAGGGACATCAAAAGGGGGATATCAAGAGTGCATTAGAGGAATCCTGTCCCAGCCTTTATCCAGGAGAGAGTGAACTTCTAGCCGACTTCCATTGGAGGAGGGGTGAGTTTTCTCCTGGCTAGAGGGCTTCCTCTAGGAGGAATTCAGCCTTTCCCCGCCCCCCTCGACAATCTGGTCACCAGGCAGAGGCGACTCCTCCCTGCGGAGCTCTCCTGAATCCCGTCCCAGCCTTTTTCCAGGTACACCTTCCTCTCTTCCCCCCTTCCCTCTGGGGCCACAAGATCTCCCCAGAGCAACTCCCTTGCTCGCTGGGCCTGGGTTGTGAGTGCAACCCGGTAGTAGGGAGTGCCTGTGTTTCAATAGACTGCCTGAGGAAAGGTAGGCCTTCTGTCAGTGAATTCCCTGCCCAACAAGGGAACCTGACCTGGTACTAGAAGATCCAGTAGAGAGCATTTGAAGGAAGAGATGGGCAGACGCCAAGGCAAGAACTCCTGCAACAATCTAAAAAGCAGCATGAAAACACCAGAACCCAATGACCCTACAATAGAAGGACTTGAACCTCTTAATTCAGAAGAAGCGGGAAAAAATGCCCTTATGAAAGCAATAGAGTCCCTTAAACAGGATATGAATAAATCCCTTAAAGAACTGGATGAGAAGTATAACAAAAAGATTGAAGAAATGAGTAAAGAAATGGATGAAAAATATAAAAAAAACATCGAAGAAATGAGTAAATCCATGAATGATATACTGGGAAACCAAGAAAAAACAATCAAACAGGTAATGGAAACAGTTCAAGAATTGAAAACTGAAATGGAGGCAATGAAGAAATCACAAAACGAGGGCCGGCTGGATATGGAAAATCTAGGTAAACGAACAGAGACTACAGAATCAAGCATAACCAACAGGATACAAGAGATGGAAGAACGAATCTCAGAGTCTGAAGATACCATAGAGAAAATAAATGCTCTGATCAAAGAAAACAGCAAATCCAACAAATTCTCATCACAAAACATTCAAGAAATCTGGGACACAATAAAAAAACCAAATCTAAGAATAATAGGGATTGAAGAAGGAAAAGAACTGCAGATCAAAGGACCTGAAAATATATTCAACAAAATTATAGAAGAAAACTTTCCCAATCTAAAAAATGATATCCCTATGAAGGTTCAAGAAGCATACAGAACACCGAATAGGCTTGATCAAAAAAAAAATCCCATCGCCATATAATAATCAAAACACAAAACATACAGATTAAAGAAAGAATATTAAGAGCTGCAAAGGAAAAAGGGCAAGTAACTTATAAAGGTAAACCTATCAGACTTACACCGGACTTCTCTATGGAAACCATGAAAGCCAGAAGGTCCTGGATAGAGGTACTGCAGAAACTAAGAGACCATGGATGCAAGCCCAGACTAATATACCCAGCCAAGCTATCATTCACTATCAATGGAGAAAACAAAATATTCCAGGATAAGAACAAATTTAACCAATTCGCAGCTACAAACCCAGCCTTACAGAAAGTAATAGAAGGAAAATCGCAACCCAAGGAGTCCAACATTGCCAGCACTGCTTACAATAACTCAGACATCTAGCGACCCTTCACAAGCTTAACTCAAAGAAGGGACACATACAAACTCTATTAATCAAACAAACAAAAAGTAATAATAACCGGAGTCAACAACCACTGGTCATTAATATCACTTAATATTAATGGACTCAATTCACCTATAAAAAGGCACAGACTAAGAGACTGGATACGAAAACAGGATCCAACATTCTGCTGTTTACAAGAAACACACCTCAACCACAAAGACAGACATTTACTCAGAGTAAAGGGTTGGGAAAAGGTTTTTCAAGCAAACGGACGTAAGAAACAAGCAGGTGTGGCCATTCTAATCTCCAACAAAATTGACTTCAAACTAAAATCAATCAGAAGAGATGGAGATGGACATTTTATACTCATAACAGGAACAATTCATCAGGAGGAAGTCTCAATCCTGAATATCTACGCCCCAAATATAAAGCCTCCTACTTATGTAAAAGAAACACTTCTAGAACTCAAGGCAGTCATCAAACCACACACACTAATAGTAGGAGACTTCAACACTCCTCTCTCACCAATGGACAGGTCAATCAGACAGAAACCTAACAGAGAAATAAGAGAATTATTGGAGGTATTGAATCAAATGGACTTAACAGACCTCTATAGAACATTCCACCCAAATAGGAAAGAATATACCTTCTTCTCTGCAGCTCATGGAACCTTCTCGAAAATTGACCACATACTGGGTAACAAAGCAAACTTCCACAGATACAAAAAAATATTAGTAACCACCTGTGTCTTGTCAGACCACCATGGATTAAAGTTAGAATTCAAGAACAGTGCTACCCCCAGGAAGCCATCAAATTCATGGAAGTTGAACAGTCAACTACTGAATCACCCCTGGGTCAAGGAAGAAATAAAGAAAGAAATTAAAGTCTTCCTTGAATTTAATGAAAATAAAGACACAACATACTCAAACCTATGGGACACTATGAAAGCAGTGCTAAGAGGAAAGTTCATAGCACTAAGTGCCCAATTAAAGAAAACAGAGAAAGCATATATTGGAGACTTAAGAGCACACCTAAAAGCTCTGGAAAAAAAGAAGCAGACTCTCCCAGGAGGAGTAGAAGATTGGACATAATCAAACTGAGGGCTGAAATCAACAAAATAGAAACACAGAAAACAATTCAAAAAATCAATGAATCAAAAAGCTTGTTCTTGGAGAAAATCAACAAGATCGACAAACCCCTATCCAAATTAATCAAACGGCAGAGAGAGAACATGCAAATTAATAAGATCAGAAATGAAAAGGGGGACATAACCACAGACACAGAGGAAATCCAGAGAATCATTAGATCTTACTACGAAAATTTATATGCCACAAAGTTGGAAAATGTAAAAGAAATGGACATTTTTTTAGATAAGTACCATATACCAAAGTTGAACCAAGAACAGGTGAGCAATCTAAATAGACCTGTCAGTCGTGAAGAATTAGAAGCTGTTATTAAAAATCTCCCTACCAAAAAAAGCCCAGGACCAGATGGTTTCAATGTAGAATTCTACCGGAACTTCCAGGAAGAGCTAATACCTATACTCCTTAAGGTATTTCACAATATAGAAACAGAAGAATCACTGCCAAACTCTTTTTATGAAGCTACAGTTACCCTGATACCAAAACCACACAAAGACACAACCAGGAAAGAGAATTACAGACCAATATCACTCATGAACATTGACACAAAAATACTCAATAAAATACTGGCAAACCGAATCCAAGAATACATTACAAAAATTATCCATTATGATCAAGTGGGCTTCATCCCAGAGATGCAGGGTTGGTTCAACATATGCAAATCTATCAATGTAATCCATCATATAAATAAACTGAAAGATAAAAACCATATGATCATTGCATTGGATGCTGAAAAAGCATTTGACAAAATTCAACACCCATTTATGATAAAGGTGTTGGAGAGACTGGGGATACAAGGATCATACCTAAATATAATAAAAGCAATATACAGCAAGCCGTCAGCTAACATCAAATTGAATGGAGAGAAACTCAAAGCCTTTCCACTAAAATCAGGAACACGACAAGGCTGTCCACTCTCACCATTCCTCTTCAATATAGTGCTTGAAGTTCTAGCAATAGCAATAAGACAACATGAGGGGATCAAGGGGATTCGAATTGGAAAAGATGAAGTTAAACTTTCGTTATTTGCAGACGATATGATAGTGTACATCAGCGACCCCAAAGACTCTACCAAAGAACTCCTACAGTTGATAAACACCTTTAGTAATGTGGCAGGATACAAGATCAACTCCAAAAAATCAGTAGCCCTCCTATACACAAAGGATAAAGAAGCAGAGAGGGAAATCAGAGAAACATCACCTTTCATGATAGCCACAAATAGCATAAAATATCTTGGGGTAACTCTAACCAAGGAAGTTAAAGACCTATTTGACAAGAACTTTAAGTCTTTGAAGAAAGAAATTGTGGAGGATACCAGAAAATGGAAAGACCTTCCCTGCTCTTGGATTGGGAGAATCAACTTAGTAAAAATGGCAATTCTACCAAAAGCAATCTATAGATTCAATGCAATTCCCATCAAAATCCCATCAAACTTCTTCACAGACCTTGAGAGAACAATAATCAAGTTTATATGGCAAAACAAAAAACCCAGGATAGCCAAAACAATCTTATACAATAAAGGAACCTCTGGAGGCATTACCATCCCTGACTTCAAACTGTATTACAGAGCAACAGTATTGAAAACAGCTTGGTACTGGCATAACAACAGAGAAGTCGACCTATGGAATCGAATAGAAGACCCGGGTATTAACCCACAAAATTATGAACACCTGATTTTTGACAAGGGAGCTAAAGCTATACAATGGAAGAAAGGTAGCATCTTTAACAAATGGTGCTGGCATAACTGGATGTCAACCTGTAGAAGAATGAAAATAGATCCATATCTATCACCATGCACAAAACTCAGGTCCAAATGGATAAAAGACATCAACATTAATCTGACCACTTTGAACCTGATAGAAGAGAAAGTGGGAAGTAGTCTACAAGATATAGGCACAGGAGACCACTTCCTAAGCAGAACCCCAGGAGCGCAGACAATAAGAGAAACAATAAATAAATGGGACCTACTGAAACTGAGAAGCTTCTGTAAAGGAAAGGACACTGTCAGTAAGACAAAAAGGCTACCTTCTGACTGGGAAAAGATCTTCACAAACCCTTCAACAGATAAAGGTCTGATCTCCAAAATATACAAAGAACTCAAGAAACTAGACACTAAAACTCTAATTAACCCAATTAAAAAATGGGGTACTGAACTTAACAGAGATTTCACAACAGATGAACTTTGAATGGCTAAAAAGCACTTCAGGTCATGCTCAACCTCCTTAGCGATCAGGGAAATGCAAATCAAAACAACTTTGAGATATCATCTTACACCTGTCAGAATAGCCAAACTCAAAAACACCAATGATAGCCTATGCTGGAGAGGATGTGGAATGAGGGGAACACTCATCCATTGTTGGTGGGAATGCAAACTTGTGCAGCCACTGTGGAAATCAGTGTGGCGGTTTCTCAGGAAACTGGGAGTCAACCTCCCTCAGGACCCAGCAATTCCACTCTTGGGATAGACCCTAGAGATTCCCTAACATACTACAAAAGCATTTGTTCTACTATGTTCATAGCAGCACTATTTATAATAGCCAGAACCTGGAAACAGCCTAGGTGCCCCTCAATAGAAGAATGGTTAAAAAAGGTGTGGAACATATACACATTAGAGTTTTACTCAGCGGTAAAAAACAATGACATCTTGAATTTTGCATGCAAATGGATGGAAATAGAAAACGCTTTACTGAGTGAGGTAAGCCAGACCCAAAAAGAGGAACACGGTATGTATTCACTCATAAGTGGATTCTAACCATAATTAAAGGTCTTTGAGCCTATTATTCATGATCCTAGAGAAGCTAAATGAGAAGATGAACCTGATGAAGATTATATAGCTACCCGCCAGGAGGTAGGAAATAGACAAGAGTCCCAGGTAACCTAGGGTGCATGGGGGGGGTGGGAGGGTTGTCGGAAAGGGAGAGGGTTAGAGAGAAGGGAGTAGGGGAGGATTGGGGAAAGATCGGGGGACTGGAATTGGGGGGGAGGGAGGAAGGATGGATATGGGATCAGGCAAGTATATACCTCAACTAAGGGAATCATTTTAGGGTTTTCAAGTGACTTGATTATAAAGGGGATCCCCGGTCCAAGGAGAGATCCCCAGATGGTTCTCTGGACAGAGGAGAGGGTGCCTGAACCGGCCTTGGCCCACAACCATACTGATGAATATTTTGCATGTCACCATGGAACCCTCATCTGGAGATGGATGGAGATGGAGGCGGAGAACCACGTTGGAACACTGGACCTAGCTCCCTAGGTCCAAATGAGAGGCAGAAGGAAAGAGATCGTGAGCAAAGAAGGCAAGGGCACAGGAAACCTTCATCCGACGTTGGATGGCGATACAGATGGAGACCCATATTGGAACACCGAACTGAGCACTCCACAGTCCAAATGAGGAACAGAAGGATGAAGAAAATTAAAAAAGTAATCAGGACTGCGAGGGATGCGAGCACCCACTGATACAAGGGAACTGATATAAGGAGAGTTCACCAAGGCCTGTTGGACTGGGACTGAACGAGGACGTGATCCAACCAGATTCTCTGAATGTGGCTGGCCTGGAGCCTTTTTGAAAAGCCATTGAAAATGACACTGGGACTTGCTTCCTCTGCATATACTGGATTTTGGCGCTCCAGTCTGTTTGGACTCTCATCTTCCCTGGACCTGGAGTGAGGGGGGAGGAACTTGAACTTCCCACAGGGCAGGAAACCCTGACTGCTCTAGGGAATGGAGAGGGAGGAGGAGAGGGAGTGGGGGGAGTTGGGAGGAGGGGCTGAAATGGAAACTTTTATAATTTAATAAAAAAAAACACACATTAAAAAAAAGAGTGCATTAGAGAGAGCATAGAAAGTATAAATGGGACGTGATAAAAAGACTTATGTGAGCTACTTTATTTCGCTTACCCTCAGACCTTATTAGTCAGGTTTTTGCTTGCTACAGTGATTCTTCTGAATCCTGAGAGGCTTAACCCTAACATAAAACATGATACCTGCAGGTGTCATATATGGCATCAAACAGCTCGAACAAATAAGAATGAAAACCTAGTGCAGATTGACTTTGTCACATGGATCAGACTTTGAAGAGTCTACTAACAGGCAGTCTATTCCCAATGTAGTCAAGTTCAACATAAATTGTGTGATATAATCCCTGTTGCATTGTAGTACAATCCTTGGAAATGTAATTACATTAAAACTCAACTCAGGGTACATGTCATTTCTTCTAAGAAGATAGTTTCTAGATATATTCTACCTATACTAGCTCAAGGGCCTAAGGGTTTGGCCTGGTCTACATCATGCAGATAGCATAGCCGTCACTTGTTGTACTAATCATGTCTGGTCCTGGTTGTAGGATCTTTATATGGCCTGACTCAACAGAGAGCCCAGATCACCATGCTGTTAACCACTTCCAAGTTTCAGCTTTCTGGAGGGAAGAACAAGCTTTTCCTCTTTCCCATTGGAAAGCCAGTCCTAGGTGCTTAACATCCCTGGTTTCTCTGGAGAACTGTGGGTTCAAGGTCCTTGTGCTCCGGTCCAGCAGTGTAACATGTTACCCTGGAATAAGGAGAGTCCTGCAGTCCACACTGCGAGGTCAAGGTAGTTCCGCAATTTGTCACCACACCCAGATATTTATTTGTAAAACTATGAGTTATCACTTATGAGCATTAATGGTGATGACTGTTCAACAATCATTTCATATACCAGGAATATTACACTTGAACTTGTTCTGAATTTCTTAGGGCTTACATTAGTGAAATAAATAAATTAACAATAATATAATTTTAAGTAACGAAAGTTACATAAGCAAAATAGTCAGGGCAGTGTGATAGAAATACAGAGAACAAGAACTGTTGGAAGATGACAGGGATCAGAGTAGTCATGAATAGGTTTATATTACAACAATTCTATAAGGGGTTTCTGGTATGTAGTATGTGATATGTATTTACCTTCCTCTACAAGAAATCTTCATGTTTATGCTTCTGTTATTCTTCTTCAGTCGGGATCATACCTCATACCTTTCAGTTTCCAGGCATGTGTGAAACACTTGTTACCTCTCAGCCTTGTTGACTCACAAACCTATACATCCCTAAACCCCAGAAAATACAGTACTCTCATTTAAAATATTTGAAGATAGTTGGCATTTGATTGTGTGCAACGTGGTAATGTCTTCTGACATACTTTATTTTGAATTTTTGTGTATTACTTAACTGCCATAGGTGTTGTTCCTTTCAGGTAGATTATAAGTTTTCCAAGGACTTGGCAAGGCATTTTCTCAGGACTTAATGAAACAGTGAGAGATGAACTATATGTATTTAGTACATTGGTAATAAGTTAATACAATACTTACATCTTTTGCCATAGAGCTTAAGTCTAAAAAAGGGATTATCTTGAATCAAGTGACTTAGAGACCTTGAATTGGTATGGCAATTTAGATTAATATTTATATTGCATGCATACTTTGATTACATGAAACCTCTAAAACGGCAAGGTAGATATTTATCCTCATGGTGAAAATAAACTTTTATTGAAAACTTGAATCAAATATAACTATATTTTTTAAAATATATAGTGGCAAAATTGTGTCATATACAATGTGTATAGGGAGATACTTACTTCCTTTGTTTAAAATACTGATTATTTAGAAAGCATATATGATTTTGAATCTACATGAATTTAGGAATCCTAATTATTGCTTCACTGCATGCAGTAGGAACAAACCTAACACACAAGTACAGCCATAGCACTTTGTTCTAAACTATCACATTGGTGAAACCATAATGTGTGCTTCATTTCTCTGATTTGGTAGTTGTAGCCATGAGGAAATACTGAAGTTTCTTCAGTGTTAAAGTCCATAACATCTAATCTGTATACCCAGTATAGCTCATAAACACTAAAGTGTGTCCATGTAACTCTCATTACATAGAATAAACTCTACTCCTCCGAGCACATGCTACTCACCAGATCTTGCTGCTCAAAGCAGAAGGGCATTGCTGAGTCAGCACGGCAAGATCAGCTACTGTTAATTTTGCTTTCACGGATCTCTTCAGCTTATTTTAAAGTTTCTGTACATTTTTGTAACAAATAAAAGAAGTGCTGAAAACACAACAGGATGAAGGAACAGCTCAGTTGGTAACTCACTTGGCTTCTATGCACAAGGATGTGAGTTTGATCCTTAGCACTTATATATAAACCCAGGCATTGCAGTGCCTGCATATTGTCCTACCTCTAGGAAGGCAGAGACAGATGGATCTTTGGGGTTTACTAACCAGCCAGCACAGGCTACTGGCTAGTTCCAGGCCAGTGAGAGATTGTTTCCAAAATTGGAGCTAAGTGGCAACTTAGGAATGACACCTGATGCTGACCTTTGACTGCCACATGCAAACAGACACATATATACACTTTCCCCCAAGTGTGCACACAACACACACACATAACCATACATATGTATACATATACATGCAAAAAATGAAATTAAAGACCTTAAAAAAAAACAATGTGCAAAAGTAAAAAACCATCGAGAAGAAAGATCATTACCAAGAAATAACCATTCATTAATTGTATACTTGTTGGGTTTTTTGTTTGTTTTTTGTTTCTTTTTGACACAGAGTTTCTCTGTGTAACAGCCCTAGCTCTCCTGGAACTAGTTCTTGTAGACCACACTGGTCTCAAACTCACAGAGATTGGCCTACCTCTGCCTCCCAAGTGCTGGGACTGAAGGTGTGTGCCACCACTGCCTGGTTGAATTGTATACTTGTAACATTAATTTATTTATAATTAAGTTTATGTAAATTTCAACTTATTCAAGTTGATGACCTTCATTTCTGTGAACAATGAACTGTAAACACTTTTCTGTTCCTATTCTATAGTAGTAGCATTTGAATGATTACCTACTTCTCTTTTATAGAAGTATAAATGTGTTTGCTTATTCATGATGCATTCAATTTTATTTTAAACACTATAGTGATGAATATAGCCTGAAGTTTAATGCTTTTTATTTTTCCTTTTGATTTTTGTCTTATATCACTTGCACGGGTCTGTTTTTTATATGTCTCTGTCAACTCTGTGCACAGTTCCTGGGTCTCACTCATATTCAAATTCAAGTCCACTGATTTACAAATCTTTGGCTAGATAGATTTTCAAAATTTGGAACTCTTAGCAGCAATTAATGTACTGCAGTGTGCATATGACACATATTTTATCTTGTCAATAACAAAGAGTCTGAAATCTCATAATTTTCATTTAATGAATTTGATGTTTACTGTTTGAAGTTTAGTTTTCAGATCTCTTTGGTTGTTATAATTGTGGTTTGAGTAATTTGATAAAATTATAAATAACTGATAAAATTCATTTCTAATGTAGTCTGATGCAATGAAACTATAATGTATCTTCATATTTGATACTTTTGTACTTCAGTGAAGAAATATTAAAACTTCCTGGAGGCAAAATGATCTATCTAATATCTCTTTTCGTTTTTCTTAACTTACTTTTGAGAAAGTAACATATCGGATGTGAGTGTGATCTGGCTACAACATCTGTCACCTTTTTGTCCAGGGTTGATTCGGCTGATCTGGCTGGCTAGGCGGGTGTCTTCTTCCCTCCTCACTGCTCCATGTGTGTCCCTCCTTAAGCTGCATGCTCCATCTAAGAGCATGACCTTCCCTGAATAGAGGAGGACCGGTCTTCAATCAAGGGTATACAAGTAGCTGTGCTCCCCTGCTAGACCCTCTAAACAAGCTCTCAAGAAAGTAACATATAATCTTCCTTGTTGTAAATATAATTGCAGTCACAGATGTGCTTTAAGAAGTGTGTATGTATGTATGTACGTGTATGTGCTTAATCCTAATCAAGTATAATACAATTCTATGAAATAGACAAGTTTTTTTAGATTAGAATTGCAATATTTAAAGATGCTAAGGAGAACACCAAAACAAAAAAATGAAAAGAAATCTAAACTAGCATGTGACACCTCTGAGCACAACTTATGTGGAACATCCTACCCATTGACACAGTGGATAGGGTTGTCATAATTAGATGGAGACCTAGTCCAGTAGTCACACAACCTTGCATATGCCAGAGAAACCTACAGAATGTGCAGACAGTGGACCTCTTTAGGCTGGGGTGACAATCTCTGTGTAAAGCCTTGAATTACTAGCAAAGGACACTCAAGGTATGGCCCATCTGAATTTCTGTCACAGTAACAATAAGTGTGACAAGAAATAGACCGAGTTGTTGCTTCACAGAGTGTATCCCTGGTCCAGTCTGCAGCGGAGAAATTCTCTTATCTCAAAAGAAATAAATGGAAATCTTAATACTCTTAGGGATAAAGAGAATAAAGACCAAATAGGGAAAATTATGCTCATAATATAATAAAATATACTGTACAGAATTCCCAGAGAAGAAATAAAACTTAGAAGAATAAGGATGTATGTAATTGTCTGAGGCTGGAAGGATGCTCAGTGAGTGAAATGCTTGTGGTATAAAGAGGAGAACCTTACCCAGATGGTAGGCAAGCAGGACACTGTAGAACATATACACACACTGGTAATCTTATGTGAGTCTAGAGAGTTCCTGAAAACATGAGCTGGCGAGCCTGGGATATAAAGCAGGAAGCAAGAGACCCTGTCTTAAACAAGATGGATGGGGAAGACTGGCATGTGAACTGTTTTCTGATTTCCACGTGAACTAATGCATGCTGTTTTATGTAAGCACCCTCCTCTCACACTTGCTTGTCTCATGAAGAAATAAATACTGTTACTGTCCAGACACCTTAACCATTCAAAGGGGGAAATTTTTGTTCTGAACCCCAAATTTATGGATCATGGTAAGTAAGTGTAAAATCCTTACCATTATTAAAAGGGTATTGCGTTTCTCAAAAGAAGAGAATAATGATACAACTGTCAATTTATTAAAATAAATTATAACATAGTGATGTATTATTTCAGGTCAATAGGATTTTGCATCCAAAATGGCTGTGATCAAGCTGCAAAAGCAGAGGATGAGCAGCCGGATGACAGATTAGGAACTGGGAGAGCCCAGGAGAGACAGCCTTGGAGGAATGGGCACAAGGCAGATACTAAAAGGAGGCAAAAACTAAAATAATTTGTTTTTGTTAATGTTCATGAGCCTTGGGTACTGAAAGCACTTTCTTTATATGCAAATATAAATTTCCTAGTAAAATTTAAATGACAAATCAATGAAGTTTGGAGGTGTTTACTTAAAGGAAATATAGAATTATCCTAAAAGAGTGTAAAGGTAAACCTGTGAGAAGAACTTCAAGTCAGTGAGAAAACCTTCAAGTCAATAAAGCTTATGATCAGTCACATATAATTAGTATATATGCTATAGCATGGCCAATGTTGACTTTAGCTAATTGCCTTTGAAATTGAGGCAGAGCAAAACCAATTATTAGGTAGAGTTCTTAATTGACTCCAGGATCTCTGATTTGGTGGAAGACTCTCCAGGGAAGGGGTTGGTCATTTGACTGAGTGCCAGGTTAGGAAGAATCAAGTCATTCAAGGCAGAGGAGTGCTGGGGAATGAGATCTCATTCAGAAGACTTGTACACATATAGAGAGATTAACACTCAGTGCCTTTCATTGTGGCATTCTCAATACTGTGGAGAATGACTTGGCAACAGATTTTAGATATCTATGTAGTTATTTTATTGGAGCAAGTGAATGTGTCCTGTACTTTGAAAATTCTTGATTTATTGAAAAACTTTTTTTTCTTGTTCTAATTTTTGTGTTTGTTTTGTGTTGACCATGTATTGTTGGACACGGGTTTTGCCCTTAAGAGTGTTTTGTACACCCAGTAAAACCCCATTGTAGAAAAATAAGTTTTCTTTTGCAAGCAGATATCAATTAGAGATAGCTTCTGGGTTAGTGATAGGGGCTTATGCCTACTTCCCTTCCCAGTGATGGAACTCCATGAGCCTTAGATTTGTGTAGACCCTGTGCATGCTACCACAGTCTGTGAGTTCATATCTGTTTCATTCCTGTTGTGTCTAGAAGGCCTTTTTTCTTTGGGGTCTTCCGTCATCACCACTGGATCTTACAATATTTCTTCCTTTTCTACAGAGTTGCTCAGTCCTGAAGGGAGGGATTTTATGGAGATATCCCACTTAGGACTGGTTGTCAACGCTGTGAGTCTGTGTTGTTCCTATCTACTATAGGAGAATGCTTCTCTTATGGTGACTGAGCAAGGCACTGATATAGGTACAACAGAATGAAATGGTCAAAATTAATGATGGTACTGTCTTGAAATGGCTTAATTCAGCATTGTTACATGTAACTTTTAAAATATTTTTAACTTTCTTTTATTTTTTCTTTCCTTTATAAACATTTTGTTGTTTGAGAATTTTATAAATGAATGTGTTTTTTAATCAAGTCTAATCTCTATTCATTCCCTTCTACTTCCTCTCCTATGGTCCTCACTACTTGTCCTTTTCAACTTCCTATGTGCCTTTCCTTTCTCCCCTCTCTCTCTTCCTCGTCTGTCTATCCTTCTCTCTCTCTCCATTCCCTACAGAGTCTACATATGCTGCCTGTATGTGCATGCTTGTAGGACCATCTACTGGAATATTGTCTTCATCTCTGCAGAAAACTGACTCTCCCTTAATCTGAATCCATTAGCTGTGACTTCTTAGCCAGGGATTGTATTCCAAGGCCTCCATACTTACCCATGTTGAATTACTCATTTATATCCACTCAAAGAATTTTGATTTGGGTCTAGATTGTGTGGTGATATCTTGTATGTCCTTTAACAAGTAAAGCTTGCCTGAAGATTAGAGGGCCAAGCTAGCTAATAGTTAAGCTAGCTAGTAGGTTTAAAGGTCTATACAGACAGACAGGAAGTGGTATGGCTGGATTGAGAGGGGAATATAAAATGGAGAAAACAGGAGTTTGGCCCTTTTTTGACTGAAGAGTTAACAAGGTAAGAGTTGGTTGTGGTTCTATCCTTTATCTCTCTGATTTTTCAGCATTTACCATGTTATCGGGATCTGAGTTTTATTATTAAGACCAAGTAGAATTTGAGCAACAAGATTGGAAGATGGTTTCTAAAATCCATGTCAAAGCAATGAAATTTGTCATCACTTAAGAAAAGCTCTCTCTCCCCCATTAATCATTATCTGTGTGTAAATTCTCAGGGATGGGTGAGCCCACAGGAGGCACAGGCCTTTGAAGATCTTGTATAGGTAATCACAGCTGCTGTGACATCAAGAACACAGCAGTCACATTGTATTCAGATATCAACATGGCATCTGTTATCCTCTGTTTACTGGCTCTTAAATTTTTCCTAGCCCTTCTACTATGATTTTTGACGAGTGTCGAACAAAGTGTTATTGATGTTCCATTTATTAGTGAACATTCAAGGTTCACTTCTTCTCTTGAGTCAGTTATGAGTCTATGCAGTCACCAATGAAGCTTCCTTAACCAAATCTGAGAGTAGTCATATTTTACATGCAAAAACAGCCATTAGAAGATAGTCTTGCAGGCGCATCATACTCATTTAACCAAACAGCAGCAACGCTATCCCTACTAAACTCTATGATCTCCACAATCATGGGGTTTTGACCAGGTTTGTAACACCAGATCTGCATTTTCTCCCCCACTGAAGTGGAAATCAAACCCAAATCAGCAAGCAGTTGTTTAGCTCCAGTATTAGTGTCTACATTACACCAATGGCTTGATTTTGTATGGGTGGTTGTTGTAGTTGCACACAGAATGTAATGTTGAGCAAGACTGCTTATGCCAATTCTCCAGAAACCTGAACAATCCTCTAGACTTTGATTCTCAACTTTCTTCGTGCTGTGACCCTTTAAGACAGTTCCTCATGTTGTAGTGACCTAATCATAAAATTATTTTCATTCTTACTTTCTATCTTTATTTTTGCTACTTTTGTGAATTGTAATATAAATTTCTATATTTTCCAGTGGTCTGAGGTGACCCTTTTGAAAAGTTTGTGTAGTGGCATTTCGTTGGCATTTTAATAAGTAAAACTTGCCTGAGGATCAGAAAAGTAAATCAGCCTCGCTGGTAAGTTTTACAGACCAGGCACTTGTAACACACAACTTTAAACCCAGTAGCCACATTAGTTTTTCATAGAAGCCAGGCAGTACATGTCTTTAACCCCAGCACTAGAGAGGATTATAAAGTTAGAGGATTATAAAGCTCTCAGTCACAGTCTCATTCTGAGATTCTTAGAGGCAGGATCGCCATTTTGAACTGAAGTATAGGTAAGAAACAGCTTCTGGCTGTTTTGCTTTTCTGACCTTCAGGTTGAACCCCATTTTCTCCCTCTGAGTTTTGATTAGTCATGCTTCAGATCATTTGACCCCCAAAAGGGTTGTGGCCCACAGGTTGGGAAATGCTGCTTTAGAGTTACCAGAGCTTGTCATCAGGGAGGAAGCTTCCGACCAAGTTCCAGATTTATTTCTCTATATCCCGATAGTTGTGACATCATCAGGGATATCAATTAGTTCTGGTGGGAAATCAAAGCCAGTGACAATTGCCTGTATTTTTGCAAGAAGATGACTTAGGGCCTCCCTGGCTAACAACTTAAAGGCTAACAACTCTGATGCTGGGATTTTCATTTTTAACAACTTATGATTCCTAGGAAAAGTTTCATTCCCTCACAAGTATTTGTTTCTTTTTTTACTTCCTTTTTATTTATTCTGTGTGTCTTTTCCTGATCCTATTTATTTCCTCATCCCTTTGCATCTGTCCTCTGCCCCTAGACATCCCTAGCCCTCCCCAAATACAACAAAATTTATGAGAAAAAAGAAAAAACAAACAAAAAGAGAAAAATTAAAAATCTTATCATGGAAGCTGCAATGTGACACAGTGAGTCACACAGTAAACCCTTTTGCCCATACATCTTTACTTGCAAGTGTCTATTTCAAAAAGTCATTAGTCTGGTTCAAGGCTGCTTCCTTCTGCTTATACTACTGATGTTGGAGCCCACTAGGACTCTTCTTGGATATCCTATTGTTCTGGAGATCCTGTAGCTTTGGGTCTGTGGGTCGGGTCTCTTCATGTGCTCCAGCAGATCTTACATGGAGTTAATGTTGCGGCAGGTCAAGTGATAAGCCTGGTTTTGGACCCGGGCAACTGTGGGTTTAGTTTGTCCCCCAGTTTCCCCTGTCCTCACCACCAGGGTGAGCTCTCCAGCATTGCCCCCTGGCTAAATTTACCTCTTGCAGCAATGAGTAAGGGGTGGGTCAGTTCTGCTTTCACACCTGCAGGCCACCCTACACTATCAGGGGCAACTCTATTTCAGGTGAGGTACAGGGTGCTGCAGCTGGTGATGGGCCAGGATAGCCCTCCATCTCTTAAGTCCCCAGGGTCAGGGCTTCCACCTGTCTCAGAGGTTGATGGAGGTGCGAGCTGGAGGGAGCGTGTCCTTCTTTGGCCCATACTGCCACATGCCAGATGCATAGTGGCGACTTCTCTCCCTTGCTCACAACATCTGGCCTGGGTCACTCAGACTTTCACCAACAGGATTGGCTCTATTGTGCTACCAGGCGAGGTGCAGGGCCTGCTTTCCCAAGTGTTGCAGACGGTAGGGGCCAGGGACAGATCTCCCACTCTTGTGACCTCAAAGCCTGTTTTTCCACCTGTCTAAGACATTGATGGGTGTGTACGAGGTAGGGCATCTCTCCCTGTCTATGCAACCACGGGTCAGATGAATAGTCAGACAGTGCTCCCACGCTCACAGTTTCAGAGCTGCCTCACCTCCACCTCCACCAATAGGGTTGGCTCAATACATAGGGTTTTCTTATTTTTTTGACTTTAGTCAACTCTATTAATTTATTTTAGTCATAATTGTAATTTGAAGTGATAACTCACTGTAGTTTTAATTTTCATTTATATGCGATTTGCAAATATTTTCTTCTATTCAACAGTTTTGTCTTTCACTTAATTGATAAAATTCTTTGGAGCTTCTCTACTGTAGAAAGGATAATTGTACCTCATAAACTTCTTTGGGAGAACGAAGTAAGCATTTTAACTGCTTATAATAACATATGATATGCAGAGGATGTGTGATGATATTGAGTATTAGTATTATAAACCCCATTTGAAATTGTGCTATTTCACTTAAAATGTACAAAGCTTAAAAACTTTATATTGAGAAAAAGAGATGACTAAGGGAACTCAAAGGCAGAGAGGAAATGAACTTGATTTTTTATTGTCTCTTATTCAGTGTTTAATTGTTTTCTCCCCAGGGATTATTGCAATGGGTTTAATTAAAATAAATTAATAAGAGATTTTGTATTCCTCTTTCTTTAATATAAATCCAACTTAGTAGTTGAAAGCTATTCTAAAAATAAAGCACTTCTATGTAGAAAGGAAAAGTAATTCAAGGGTCAGATTTATCTTGATTAAAAGTTTTTTAATTGTGGAATGAAATACTCACCTTAAGTATGATAAAACTTATTATCAGCTATGCTGAGAGAAAAAATGCTTCACTTTAATCAGTGCAACAAACCTTTTTGTACTCTCCCATATTATGGACAATTTCACTTCTATTTATAAACCCATAATAAAATTCTCTTTGAGAATTCTGAACATCATAGAATGCATAGATTAAAGTTATATTTATAGATGCAAACTCTATTGTTTTCTAAAATAGATAGACTATTCTCATTTTCAGAAAAACCATTTCCTATGTAACTGTGATGATCATGGAGAAAAGATGGAATGAGCATTTGTAGTCATGGGAGGTAAGCAGAAGTCACCATTAGTGACTAAGGGAAGCAGTTCAGCAGGGGCATCAAATCTGTATTACAGAGCATCAATTTGTATTTTATCATATTGATAATAAATGCCAGCATTACCATTGAAGTGAAACCAGGCATTCTCTCTTTAATCCCAATAGGGAATTTAAATCAATAATGTCCACATTATCCATCTATGTGCATATCTATCTATATACATGTACTGTATGTACATGTTCTTTTAAACTATAAAATATTATAATGCATTTCACTTTCATTTCAAATCTTTAACACAGCGATATACTTTCTATTCTTCCAATCAATTTATTCTGTTAGTGTTTTTCAACATTTAAAATCCCTGTGCTAAGTCAATAATGTTGATTACTTACCATAAGCACTGTAAATGCTATTCTAATACAGGTTATTTGCAATTTGACATCCTCATTTATATGCATTATTCTGCTAGGAAAATTAAATGAAACCCTTGATTTAAAATCTGAAACACTTAGAAATAATGATCTTGTTTACTGATTGACTGAGTTGTGGTTTTTAAGCACTACTTAATAGAGGAAACAAAAAGCAATATTCAGATAAAATGGGAGCATCTGAGTTACTTTAGAAAGCATTCATAGTGAAGAAATAATAGACTTTTATCTTATTTTCTTCTGTTTATGCCTCAGTGCGATTTAGCCAACATTGTTACTTAGCTCAATATTACCGACTGTTCGAGATGCATGGTTGTTCCCAATTTGAAAGTAATGAATCCTATCAGTAATTCCATGATTAGTAGAACATCATCCACATAAATCAAGTGTTTCCTCATCTATCTGCTTAAATTACAACATTAAAATAGACCCCTAAAATACCTTTATTAATGTTCTTAATAATTATAGAAGGGCTAGATTTATTTACAAAATACTTAATTTTACCTGATTTAGTGCATTTGACACTAAAGGAGAGGCTAACAATGTATCTCTTTTTAAAATACATGAAGTGCTATAATGTTTGAGGCATTTGCAGAGATAGTAAAGTATCTTTTCTTACCTGAACGAAGTATTCTTTATACCTTGTAATAGAAAACAATTCATTATATGTTGCTTTGGGTTTATGCTACTTCAAAACTGTACAAAGATTGGAAAGAACTTAAATGCTAATTAAAGTGCTAATATGTTAAACACTAAATATATCTATTATATCTATACATATTATGTTAAACACTAACTGTATCTATTTTGTGTGGCTTTTATCATCACAGACATCAGTATACTTTCTTTAAAACAGTAAGTAAGCCCAGTCTGTTGTGAAAATGTGAACATAGGGTTAGAAGAAAGTGAGAACTGCAGTCCTTAGTGAGGCATGGTAAACAGGTAGCTTTAACTCACAACAGTATGTAGGAATTATGTTTCTGCTTTCCTGCGTTAGGCTGCTGTAGCATCTAAGGAAAAAATTTTAATGTAGAATGTGGAATGTCCCCTAAGTCAAGATATGGTTAAAGTTGTGTTTATTTGTAACATAATAACACTTCAGTGGGTCTTGTTCCTTTGCATGTTAACCTCTTGTCTGATTGGGCATTTATTTACTATATTCAAACTGGAAGCCAGAATTTAACTATATGCTGGATAAGCATTTACAAATGTGCATGTATGGCTGCATTTTCTAATTGTCTAATCAAGAAAAGAAAGGCTTACACTACTAAATATTAGCCTTCTAAAATAATAATTCCAAAGTTTAATAGTAAATTAGTGAACACTATATACCTGCATGTCAGTGTATTTTTTAAATGACCCAAAACTTGAAAATAAACCAAAAGCAAGTCCAGCTTTTCTAAAACAGACAACTCAAAAGTTGAAAAGACTAAATTAGGAGATGTTTAGTAGATGACGGTAACTGCTTTTCTTCACACTTTTAATGAAAAAATATGATAAGAAGACAAGAAATACTGTTCCTCTGACTTTAAGTGGAAACGCCAGTAGGGGTTCTGTATTACGTTAAGTATTTAAAGTTGATCAACACCCGATGCATGATAAGGAGATTAAGTGCTGATTCAACCCTATCAGTGGAGCAGTGATCCAGCGTGACAAGTGCTCTGATCAAACACTTGAGTTTGTCTGTCGTTGGCTCAGGATCAGATACCATCAGCCATTATGTTTGCTGTTTCCAACACAGCTTATTCAACTTTGATTGTTGATAAATTAAATTTAAAAGTTCTTGTTATGGTTAGGTGTGTGGATTCCGTTTATCTGTGCCCACGTGAGACTGTGTCTTTTAAGTATAAAGAGAAATCACAGGCTAAGAGCCTCTACGAGGATTAAGTTATTTCTCTCTTCCCCAGCAATTAGCAGCACGCTAAGCAGAGATCAATTGTAATTGAGGAACTGGGAAAAGGCAATAAACAAATCACTTGTGCTTTCACCAAAGTCGGAAAGAAGCTTGTTGGTTTACAGAACCCTGTTATTCAATCCAGAATCCTGTAGGTTGTAAATTGTCTATTACAGTTGTCACTAGACTCCTAAATAGAACTTATGTACTATATTAAAGACCCAGGAAAAGAAAGTCCCCTAGTCTTTGTGTCATAAAACAGACAACATAAAGTTAAAAAATTAAAATATATGATATTGAACATTTTAAGTGATGCATAAGTTTAGCAGTCTGATAGGATAAGAAAATGCATTTGGAGCTATTTTATCTTTAAAATTAAAATATGATATGGGGGAGCTTGAGAGATAGCTCAGAGGTTAATATCACTTGCTGCTCATGGGGCGGACTCCAGTTCAATTTCTAGCACTTACATAGTGGCTCACAACGTGTTGTTAACTCCAGGTCCAGGGATATACAATGCTTTCTGACTGTTTCCATGAGCATTGTATACACACGGTGGACTTACATAAATGCAGAAAAAATAATCACATACATAAAAAATAAGAATAAACAACACTAAAAAATATATGTGGAAAAATATGGAAACTTTGTGAAATGTTTTTGTTCTGGCTCCATAATCTATTGATTTAATTTGAATTCTATAAATGCTTCTGGGTATACATTCTGAGACGTTCATACCAATCAGAGAGATATTTGCACCCTCATATTTATTTATGCTATGTTAATTACAGCAAAGAATTGGGAACAACTTATCTGTCCATCAATAGATAAATGGATAATGAACATTGTATCTATCTATCTATCTATCTATCTATCTATCTATCTATCTATCTATCTATCTATCTATCCTCTATCATCTATCTATTTATGTGAAATGAAATCTGTAGGAAAATGGATGTACTAGAATGTATATTAAATGAAGTCACACAATCAGAAAGAGAAAAGCCATGTTTTCTCTTATCTCTATAACCGAGATAATAACGTAAGCAAGTGTACATGAAGGTACAAGATAATAAGGAAAAGAGAAAAACAAAAGCTAAATAAAAGGGGCAAAGAAAAACAATGTTGACAACGACAGTTTAAAGAGATTTTATAAAGCCAATTGTTTTTCTAATTCTAATTCTGTCATGGTATTTTCAGTTTTGGTGGTACATAATGCATAAAATAAATTCAATCCTGAAACTGCAAAATTTAATCTGAAGCTAAATTTCTGTTCAGAGTGACTCTCTGAACTGTACATAAAGTCATTGCATTTTATGGATTAGAGGTCTGCTTAATCTTGTTGTGTGGCATTTTTATTTATTTGCGAGTTCCTTTCAATAATATTTATAAAAATATTCATTTTAAATTGCTTTAATATCATAGGTTTTTAAAGTCTGTCTTATTTTAAGAATGATACATAATACACATATATGTATATGTATACACAGCAAAAATATTTAATTTCTTTGATTACTTAGGAAAATCATCCATATAAAAAAGCATACCAGGAAGTACTATCTGAACTTACTTCTATATGTTAAGCAAGATTTGACTAATTTGTTATTTGAGTTGCTTGATGTATCAAAGGGTCTGATATCAAATTCCCAGTAATTTTAAAGGGCATGATATTAGTATATTTTTGTGGTTAAAATTAAATATTTTTAAAAAATATATTGAATTGGGAAACAAAAATTCTAAATAATACCTTATATTGGGATTGTAGTCTACTTTCAAAACTGAATTTGCATGGGATGTGAACCTCCTAGGAGACAGCATACAGATTCTAGTGTCACACAAAAGGGACGAGATTGGAGAAGAATCCACGTGGGAACATTTGTTACATGTAATTTGTTTAAGATTCTATAAAGGAACATCTGACTGTTTAACATAAAAAATACCTAATGATGTAAATTTACCATAGCTAATTTTGAAACCTATACTATGGAAAAATCATTATGTATGTAACAAACAAATAAATAAATAAGGTGTTTACACAAATATATGCACATTTGTAAGTCAAATAGGAATTATTGAATGCCATAATATATAAAATACCTAAAAAAAGAAGTAAGTTTTGATATGATCCGCAAGTTTCAGTTTTATACAGATGAAAGAGGAGATTATGCTCCTTCACAGAATGGCTCAGTCTGGCATGTTTTAAGCAAGGGAGAGATCACAAAATATAGAGGAAATATAAATAGATGTTGACCTCTGTGAATATAATACTTGTATGCTGACACAAAATACTTAGAATGTATATATTTCTTTTGGCAAAATATTTTAAAATGGGATCAAAACATGAAAAAAGTATTTTTTGCAGCATAATCAATACTTTAAAAATTGGAAAAAAATAAGCTTTTTATCTAGGAGGTAATGAATGCAATTATTGTACATAAAATACACCCTTTGAGCTTTGTTTGATGGGACAGATTCGAGTCATCTGAATAGAACTGGACATATTATTTAATATGTATACATTTTATATATTATACTTCATTTATTCTCATTTGTATGACTACATCTATGTATCTGAATGTTCACCAGTTTGTTTGTTATAGATTATTATAGATTTTCAAGTGAACTTTTGGAATGACAAAATGTGAAAGCTGTTGTTTACTTATTGATACAAAAATTTACCTATTCCTGGTCAATTTTGAAAAGAATGTGCTGTACACTAATAGACCGAGGTTCTTTGGTTTTGCTGGGAATTTCTATGGGCTGAAACGACTGCCTTTTTTATTATTGCACCTTAATCCACTTAGTTGAGATTTCCCCTTTTAATGATAAGAGGAATTGGTTTTAGGGCATTCATCTTTTAAAATGATTTAGAGTGAAGAAAATAACTTAACTTTGAACTTACTCTTTCAAGGTATATCCCTTAGAAAGGTGTCAGCAGTAACCATCATAATAAATGTTAAAAATAGCAAAATAAATACTCATGTAGTCTAAAATAAAGCCTTGCTTAGAATTTTCCTCTTGTGTTACAGAAATTAAAACCTGAGATATCGATTTTTCTGTCATTAACAATAAGCCATCTCTGATCTCCAGCAAGCTTTACTCTGCACTATGCTTTTATTTTCCCAGGAGAACTTAATTGAAAAACCAGTTCATGGATATGAGATATGACTTAGTGACAGAAGTCACACTCTAGAATAGGACCCAAGTCCCATTTTCCAATTGTCACCACAGACAGATTTTTCTTTCTTTTTCTTTGGTGTAAACTGTGTTTTTACTGCATATCTATTTTCTCATCTAATATGCAGACTTGCTGTAAGTTTTATTTGTCAAATGAGTATCAGCACAACCGGGAACCACAACATAGTTTTAAAAGTTATCTCGGGAATAGATGAATCAAAGTATTATCCACAGTTTGCAATATAGATATTTTTATTGCAATAGAATAGAATAAGTAGTAGAAAGTAATATTTTTTAAAGGAGGTATTCCTGTGCTCTTGGGAGGGAAAACAAAAATGATAGTAGCGTGGTAAAGAAGAATGCCATAACCCACACAGGCCTTGAGGAGCATGAGTGCTGAGCATCAGGTCTAGGAGGATGCTCTACGGGAGTCATGAAGACAGTGTGCAGATTATGTGAACAGGGTGGGGCACTCTATTATTCTTGTAAATTTGTTTACCACACTTTTCTGAGTTGGAATAGCAAACCACTTTCATATTTCATTTTGTTTTACTTGTCCAAAATTGACAAATGATTTGAAATGAATTAGCTAAAGATTTAGAGAAAGAGTCTAAATGTGAATTTGCAAGACTTTCTAGCAAACAGGCAGTCTTTCCTGTTTTCCCATTAAAGACCAAATAGTGTATATAATTAAATCCGTGTGGGGAAATCTGCTCCAGAGTGTGGTAGTTTCCATGAAAAGTCTCCTTGGGAGATGATTCGGTCATTGATGGTGCTGCACTCATGGATTGGATTGGCACCTGGAGAATTAGCTGGTTCTTCCTACCATTTAATATCCAAAACAAAGTTGATTTTTTAATCAGTAAGGAATTCACACCAAAGACTGCCCAAGGTGGCTGTCTGCACTTGAGTGTTCAGCCTCAAAAACTGATTACATATGTTCACCAACTCCCAGTCTAAGGTGTTTTGTAATAGTAACCTGAACAGTGACAATAAAGACAACTCATTTCTCTTGTTTAGTTCCTTCTTTCTTTTTCCTTTCTCATTTCTGTAATTGTAATAATGATAACAACCATAAGGTAATGATAGAAAATTTTAGGTATCTGGAAAAAAGCTCATTCCAAAATAAGCACTGTATCTTTAATAGCATTTACTTTAGAGTAAAATAATCATTAGCCAAATAAATATTTTACTTGGTAGAGTTCAAATAACTTATGAAGGAATTTGGGAAGCACATGATTGTTTCATCAAGTCATGTTTTCAGTAGAAATAAAGATTTTAATCATTTTAACAAAATTATTTTTCTATGAAAGCACAGTGAACAATTCATGGTTGCGAACAACTGACTATAATCCCTGTGACATACTCATACATGCTAGGGATGTCCATTAGTAGAAACCAAGCAAATAAATAGTTCAGAAAAAAGTAAAAAATACTAAAATTATTCTTTCTAATCCATTAAAAATCTTTTCACGAATAATTAAAATGCATATACTTATTTTCTAAAAAAAATTGAAATCAGAACTTTTGATATTTTAATTCAGAGAAAACTTATATAATTTAGTTCATTTGTAAATGGTGAGGACCTCTGAGACACCTTGTTCCTGCAATGATATTGGTAGGTAAATATCTGGAACTATGTTGCTATTAATATTGGTCAATTTACATTAGAAAGGAAACTTTAAGCATGTGATCATATTTTGCTATACTATAGAGTTGTGCATTAAGCTGTAAATGTTATAATTTGACTTTTCAACTGAGATGTCTACACCCACATCAAGGTTAAGAGAATCCACTTGACATGATTGCATTAAATATCAATTTTTCTAATTCTTGCTACCTTTTAGACATGTTTGATGTACATTGTTATTATATTTTATTCTTTAACTAAATAATACTAAATAACAACAAGGCAGAAAGAAAGGTAATTCAATTTATTTTACTATCTTTTTCCTGATAAAACTACCAGAGAGAACAATGTGATAGTTGGCAACCTTTTTGTGTTTTTCTCAAGTTGTTCTAAATTATTTATTATGTTTTCTATGCACATTCCTTCTTTGGAAAATTCCATTATTTTTAAGAATAATACATGAATTTTAAACCAGAGAGCTCTTATATTGCAAAAAGGGACACCAAAGAGAATGTAAATTTATTTCTTCTAGATCAATCAGACATAAGCAACTGTTGTTTCTAGTGGAGGAAACTGTGTGGGTCACTTTCCATGATAATGTATAAAGGAACTATCCCTCTGTGTCTGTCCACCTGGGAGAAGGTCAAGGTCATCCCTAGACCTATTCTAGGTCAGTTTTGAATAATGGTTCCCAGTCATTTTACCAATGAGAATCTGAGAATCTTACACCACAGAAAATGACTTAGGAACTTATAAATTCTTCGGTATTACTCAAGTAAATCTTACTGTTTTTTACTTGGGTCCTAGAGATGAAGTGTGTTCAATATCTAGGAAACAGCACTCTGGCCTTGATGTTGGACAGGTTGAGCAAGATTGACAGATGTAGCTGCATGAGGCTAAATGAAGTTCCATGTTGTCAGTTTGCCAAGAGAACACCAGAACTCTTGAATAAGGAAGGATATTCAACCCTCTGTTGAAAGCTAGTATGAACCTCAGTATGAACCTAAGTATCTGAACCTCAGGTCTTCATCTAGATGAGACTTAGTGTTCAAAGTGTCGTTTGCAGATCTCAGACCAGTCTCATGAGTGCTGAAATGCCTAGAATGGAAACACGTAGTCTTTATTTTATCCTCTCACGTATTGAATTATATTATCAGTCCTTGGAAGCTTGTTTGTTTTCTTTTTCCTTTTTTATTAAATTAACTAATTTATTTTTTAAAGCAATCTTTTCTCATTTTACACACTTATATACCACTTTTACTCCTTCCCCTCTACCTGCTCTCCCACCTTTCCCCCACCCCACCCCCGTCCACTCCTAGAGAGACTTCACTTTGAGGCACTTCACTTTGAGGCAAACCAAGGCTCTCCACTCTATATTTAGGCTGAACAAGGTATTCCTCGAAAACAATGGGCTCCAAAAACCCAGTTAAAGCATAGGGATAAATCCTGGTCCCACTGCCAGTGACCACAAAGACTGCTCCAACCACATATCTGTCACCCACATTTAGAGGGCCTAGTTAGGACCATGCAGGTTACCCCACTGTCAGTCTAGAGTCAGTGAGCTCCCACTAGTTCAGACCAGCTGTTTCTATGGGTATCCCCATTATGGTCTTGACCCCTTTGCTAATATTATTGTTTCTCCCTGTCTTGGTCTGCTCTCAGGAAGTTTGGCCCAGTTCTTAGCTATGGATCTCTGCATCTGCTTTCATCATTTGCTAAATGAAGGTTCTATGATGAGAACTGAGGTAGTCATCAATCTGATTACAGGGGAAGGTCAGTTCAGGCACCTTCTCCACTATTGATTAGGGTCTTACCTGGGGTCATCTTTGTGGAATCCTTGGAATTCCTCTGGTGCCAGGGTTCATGCTAGCCCCATAATGGGTCCATCTATCAGAATATCTTTTTCCTTGCTCTCCTTTCTCTGTCCTTCCCCCAACTTGACCATCCTGTCCCCTCAAGTTCTCCTCCCCCACCTTCAGTTCCCCAATACACTTCCAGCTTTCTCAGGAGATCTTATCTATTTCTCCTTTCCCAGGGGATCCAAGTATATTTCTCTTAGGGTTCTCCTTGTTCCCCAGCTTCTCTGTGGTAGTGGACTACAGGCTGGTTATCCTTTGCTTTACATCTAATATCCATTTATGAGTGAGTACATATTGGGTCTGTGTTACCTCACTCAGAATTTTTTCTGCATGCAAATTTCAAGATATTGCTTTTTACCGCTGAATTGTACTCCATTATGTAAATGTTCTACTTTTTCTTTATCCATTCTTTGGTTGAGGAGCATCTAGTTTGTTTCCAGATTCTTGCTATTACGAATAATGCTGCTATGGACATAATTGTGCAAATGTCCTGCTGGGTCTTAAGGCATCTTGATTCCTGAAACTGCCATACTGATTTCCAATGTGGCTGTACAAGTTTGCATACTCACTAGCAATGGAGGAGTATTCCCTTTTTCTGTGTCATCCCCAGCATAAGTTATCCTCAGTGTTTTTGATCTTACCATTCTGACTATTGTAAGATGGTATCTCAGAGTTGTTTTGATTTGCATTTCCCTGATGGCTAAGGATGTTGAACAATTCCTCAAGTGTCTTTTGGCCATTTGAGAGTTTTCTGTTGAGAATTCAACATAAAAATGGCAATCTTATCAAAAGCAATCTACAGATTCAATACAATCCTATCAAAATTCCAACACAATTCTTCACAGACCTTAAAAAAAATACTTAACTTTACAAGGAAAAGCAAACAAACAAACAAAAACCCCAGGATAGTCAAACAATCCTGTACAAGAAAGCAACTTCTGGAGGCATCACCTTCTCTGACTTAAAGCTCTACTATAGAGCTATCATAATGAAAATAACTTGATATTGGAATAAAGACAGACAGTTAGACCAATGAAATCAAACTGAAGATACTGATATTAATTCATACACCTATGAACACCTTATTTTTGACAAAGAAACTAAAATGATTTGAAGTCTCATTTGTGCAAATGGGAAATAATTATTTAGTCTCACTCTTGGAATTGTATCAGACAAAGTAGCAGGGTTGGAAGAAGTCTCCTTGACAGACTAAAGCATCACACTTCTTGCCATCACTGGGGTTTTGGTAGCTGTCTTGTCACAAGGTAGTGAGAAGCACCAGAAGTGAGAACATTGTTGTTTCTACTTGACTCAGGTTTTGTGGTAACACAGGCGTGAAACCTAGTCTCCTGACAGTTTTGTTGTTGTGGTCAGAACAATAAGGAATCACAAGCTGGAAAGTCAAAGTTGCTTTAGTTTGAACATTGTTCAAATAGAACAGAAATTAAATTTTCAGCTCTAGTAGACACCAAGTTCAGTCTCTGCACACAATTAGAACACCATGGCAGCATTGTTGTTTGTTTCATTTCAAACCTAAAAGGGAGTTGTATCTATGTAGTAGATGCTATTACCTGAGGCACCTGAAATTACTGAAAACAAATTTATTATGTTTAATCGCGTTTTTGTGCCATATGGAAGTAGATAACCTCCCAGCAGTGGTGGCACACTGCTTTAATCTCAGCGCTTGGGAAGCAGAGGCAGGTGGACCTCTGTGAGTTCGATGCCAGTCTGGTTTACAGAGAAAGTTCCAGGACAGTTATGACTGTTACATGGAGAAACTTTGTCTTCAAAAATCAAATAAATAAATAAAGAGAAAAAAGAAAATAGATCACCATTTAATACTTGATAAAGGTAACATGAAAATCAAGACAGAGTGAAGTGTGAAAGAAATACTTGAAAATTCTATCATCTGGGGATTCTGTCATTTCTTCTGACTTCACCATGTATAAATCACATCCAATTGTCCTGATCACATTTTTATTTTTAATTTTATTAATATAATATGTAAACACAGAAAAATCTTCTCAGAAGGTGAATAAACACATTAAGAATGAAATAGAAGAAACTACAAAAAATTCTTTTACTTTTCAGTTTGTGCTTTTACAATCTAATTTGTTCTGCTAGCTAAATTATCAAGTGGTTTTGCTCACAAGAACATTAGAATGAGACCACACTTGGTATAAAATAGAGAGTGACTTTGGTGTCACCAGGTGACCACTTCATGGACCACCCAACCATCCTGAGTGCAATTCCTAGTATATGACTGCAGTTTCATGGAAAGTGATATATGGTGAACGTATCCCAGAGCATGTGCATACTCCATGTAACATGTCTTCTGTTCAGTTTCAGCCATCCACACTGGTCAGAGCATGTCTGAGTCCTATTGACAGTGTCCTGTTCCTTTCTGGCATCTGAGTAACAATTTTCAGTTCATCTCAGGGTATCATTTGCTCATGTAGAAAGATTAATAAAAATTTCTATACTAAACTTACAAGTAAAAATAACTGAAAACTTCCAGAAATTCCCCAGACTTTTTGTCGGCAAGAGAAGGGTAGAAACTCAGAAAAGAATGGCATAGGTGCAAATCCTTAAGCAAGTGGTGGCAAAATCCTTGTCCTTGAAGCTTGTATAAATAACTTTCAGCGTTTTTTTAACCTTTTCTCTGCCCTCTCTCTCAGTCGCTCAGCAGTGAGGCTTGTCACTCCACTTGGTCACATCCATCTTTTTTTATTGATGTCCACTTTGGTGTCTGTACAGGTCATCAATTTTGCTGCCTCTTAGGCAGCTAGTGGGAATGTACAAGTTAAGTCAGTGGACTTTGTGTGTCAGGCTTGAGGAGGGCAAGGGAGGAAGCGTCAGCTTTCCTTAGCACTAACAGTCCCAATCAGATACTGGCACTGGGCCTCATAAATCTTGCGGGTGACCTAGGTGAACCCTGAGGCTCAATGCTCACTGAAAACTGATCAGGCGTCTGCTTAGTTTAACCGGCCGGTTCTCAGTGACAAGTGAAGGGTTCAACAAATGCACAAACCAGATATATATTAGTTGAAAAACTAATGGCTTTTAAAAGAATGTTTGACAATTGTTTAAGGCTGTCTGTAGATCCATTATACTGATAAACGACCAACATGGTGGATACCAAGGCTGGTCTGGTTAGGAGGGTATCAATGTAAAATTGGCTGTTTGTTCTTTCTCACCCCCGTTTTTTTGTTTCCTTCCTTGTGATCTTGTCTTTTTTTTTTTTTTGGTCATATTCAGTATGAATTCTATGAGCTACATATTTGGGAAACTTAGGAAAATACCTGTGTAGATTATTTAACCTTGTAGTCCAAGGGGAATTAAAAAGACTGGGAGACTGCCCTCAGTGACCTGAAATTGACCGCCTGAACTTCGAAGTTAGGGTCAGTGGGGGCCCAGAATCAAAGGTCAGCAGCTGGTCAGCTGCCCTGAGCCCGGACATGCTGAATAGGAAGACTTTATGGCTGTGATTTATGCTGTGTGCGGAGACAGGTTAAGGAGACTTTCAAACACACCAACGGCTCCCATGCATTGGGACACCCTGCTCTTGGAAAGGAAATTCTGATTGTCCAGCTGAAATCTCTTGGGGATACGGCTTGAAGTATTTTACCCTCTGTGTCTGGAGATTCATTCCCACACTCGACCTCTGAACGTGACAGGGTTAGTGTTTCCAGATTTATTTAAACCGTACAAATGCACCAAATGAAGCACTCTCAGACTCTGATTCATTGCAAAGGCAGAATGAGCATCAGTAATGAATTATTTGAGAATGCATTTCACTTCTTCAAAAGTTAACTCGCAAATGCGTTTTGCATCAGAGTGCAGATGGTAATCAAAGTTACCCCATATAACACACTTCTCTCAAAAGATTTGTGATTTGATTTGTTCTGAAAACAACAAGAACTTGGTTCTTGTGAATTTATGTCATTGATGTATTGTCATTTATTTTTTGATTTTTGGCAGTATAGAGATAAAAATAATTTTGCTTCTACCAGAGAATAAATGTCTTCAAAAATTAGCTTTCTCCCCCTAATCTGCATGTGATGGAGCTAGAAACATATCGTTTCACCCCTTTAACAGAAATGTGCAAATGTGCTGCCTGTCTTTGTTAGCTTTTTCATTCCTCGCAGATCACAGTGAGGTTCTGAGTCATGGTACAGTCATGAATGGCATTTTTACTGAGTCTGATAGAAAAAAATGGAACCCATTCTTTAATGGATGAGAAAGTACTTGGTGCTGTAAACCTTTAAGCCCTGCTCTGCCTTTCCGCGGGACAGTCAGTGCTTCTGGGTGCAAGTGCCTCCGTAATTCAAATGGGCTATGATCTCATAAATGCAATTCACAAGGTATTAGTCTATAATGTGGTCTAATTTAATTTACTAAGTGAGAGAAAAAGGTAAAATTGGAAATATATTCACATTGAAGAATTGCTAGTCTGCAATAGCAGTTAATTTCCATAAAGGGCTCAAGACACAGTGTAAATTCACAGCTCTAAGCATATATTTGTAAGTGCACAATTTGGGTGACCCACTGGATGCCCTATTGGATTGCCGGGTACACAATAGCTGATCATACTATTTGTAATAAGTGAGTCAGTCTCACAGGTTATGTGATCCCCTCCCCTCACAGACATACTGCTTACCTCTATTCCTCCCTGTTCTGTTAAGGTCACAGTAATTTTAATTTCCTCTCATTAACACTGTTCAGTGATATGTCTAGGAAAAATTCTTAATAGTGTTAAAAACCTTGATTAAGATTCTGCTTTGGAGTGCTAAAGAAAAAAAAGACTCTCCATTTTACAGTTTTCTAATGTTTTGTTCCTAGTGGTGGTCCACTTTTCTGTCACCAAGCTAGCAATTCTGTAGTTAGAAAACCTGTGTAGGGTCACTTGGTGAAAGTCTTAGAAAGGGCAAGGGGCCTCAGGCAATAAGCTTCCTCGCACACCACTGCCACAGCCTCTGTCCTTGCAGCGGCAGAACTCACTTCTGTCAGCGGCTCCTCACACTTCAGCATTGCTAAAATACTGTTTTCCTGCTGCATTACTCTGCTGTGAAAAGAGTATCCTTGTTCTTGGACAATAACAATCAAAGCTAATGTTCCTAGTTCACTGTAAAAAGCTATTTTAGAAACTCAGTTAATTAAATTTTCCATTATTTTCTAATGGAAATATTACTATTATATTTTATTCTATTACTAGAAGGAGTAAAAAGTAGACAGGGAACACAGGGCAGCAATTAATGAGGTGACTGAAGATCCAAAGGGGTTTTGATTTGCAAAAAATGGTTCCAGAGAAAGTCTATGGTGAAGCAAATCCCTGAAGGAGTGGAAGTTCACTCTAACAATGATCATTATTGATTAATTGGTACCTTTGAACGCTCTTACAGTAGTAGTCAATGAACACTTTTGTTTTAGTCTTTGCCCTTGGAACTGTTGATTGATTCATGGATGATCTTGTTCAAAAACTCAAACAGATTAATATTGAAAATGTGTTAGCCAGTAATGAATAAAGAATTTAGTACATAAAACAGTTCTCTTTGGACAATACAAACCTCCCATTTTGCAAGAACTAAGCCTCCTGGACTTTTCCTTAATCATTGACAACTCAGTCTGGCAGAATCTTCAATTGTTTGTTCTAGGCCAGGCTCCAAAGCTACAGAGAAACCATATCTCAAAAAATAAACAAACAACAAGCAAGCAAACAAACAAAGAATATTCAATTGCTTTTCTTGCCAGATTGAGATTTCCCTCATTTGGGTTACGGTAGTTGTGTTACAAATCTGAGGCATATCAAGTTGTGCTCATGCCTATGGTCAGCAGTTGGATTTAGTCAACAGCTACAGGGCACCAAGACAAATTGGAGAATTGCCTTGTTAAATTAAGAATAATTTGCCTCTTGGTATTTCTTAACTGGGCCTTATAGTTAACTTACCTTGGGGGAAACTTTGTTTAACAACAACAACAAAAAGTGCTCAAATAGAAGGCTAATTTTCTCTTAAAAAACCAATAATTACAATGCAAATATCTCTATTAATATATTTAGTTCATCACCTTTAGAGTCTATAATACACAGAAGATGACCTCATTATTTCTCTAAGTAATCCAGAAAATCAGCTGATACACTTTTACTAGGTTTTAAATACCAATAATATTAATAACACTTAAATAAATGTAAGTATTTAGACTTCACTATACTTACAACTTTTATTCCTCATAATAGGATTTTATAATACTAATAGATTGGTATCACTACTCTTTCTATTGACAGATGAGGAAACTGAGGCACAAATATCATAAAACAAGGGAAATATTGGTCAGTGTTGGTACTGCGAGCCAGGAAGTCTGTTTTTAGAAACTGTGTTTATGAATATGTTGCTATTCAGATGAAATATGACAGGACTGACTACACAACTGTGCTGCTGAGAGAGCTCGGCTTCTCCAGAGCCTTCCATGCGCCTTCTAGTACCTTCTGTGCACATTAAGAAACTGTTTTCTCAGATTAGTCACGTCTCTGCAAGTTTATATTATCTAGAATATAAGACATAATGCAACACTCATCATTTACATTTAAAGTCCATTCACATAAATGGAATATTTTCTTCTAAATAATTTATTTTCACTCATTCATTTTCTTATCCATTTATTTACTCTACATATATTTCTTTAACTTGAGCTTTGTTTAACCTGCTTTTCTTTTCTTGTCTTTTAACATTTTCCTTCTGTTTTTTTACCCTTCCTTCCCTGTTAATCATCCTCAATTTCTCTTTCTTTTTTCCCTCATGTCATTCTTAGTTGTCTGGCTTCTAGCTAAAGAAGTTCAGTGAAGAAGTGGGGGATATGGAATCCCATCTCATTGATTCTGGAATGCCTGTGAACTGCAGGTTGACTTCCAGATTACCCTTTAACCACTCTTTAAAAAGGGAAGCAGCAGAGTCAGCACTTCCTCATTCTTCAGGACCAGGTACTCCTAACCCACTCAAGGAAGCTTGAAAAGCTCATGTAGACGTCTGCGTTAGTACATTTTCTACTACTTAGATATTCATATTCATAGAATTAGTCGCAAAACTACGCATTATTTTTTCTAATTTAATGTGCTTCAAAAGTCATGATCTCCAGTCAGGAAATGACAGAGTATGAATCTCAATCTCAAGTTCTCTGGAGACAACAAGAACAGTGCTGGGTTATGTGATGGAGTTTTCATTCAGATTTGTTGACTAAATTTGTGTTTTCACATCAACATTGATTGAAACTTATTTTACCAAAAAAGTTGGTAATCATTGAGAGTATGAAACAATTAATTTATAATAATCCCATCTTCCTAAAGATTTGTACTTATAATAACATTGGTTTTAATACACAACCAACCAGTTAAACAGCACGCTTTCCTCACCCTTTTGTAAATGTATGGTTATTGTACTGTTTTTTAATTATTGTAATGCTTAAGGGACTTTTTACAAGCTTTTTGATGACAACTAGATTTAAAAGAATTCCACAGTTATTTGGCTGTATCTCTCTCTTTCTCTCTTTTGAGCTGGCAATGAACAGGAATTATAGAATACAATTGGCAGTGCCAACTATCTACTAAAACAATATAATAACATTTCAAAAGAAAAATTCCACAGAATTTTTTGTTGAAAGTATTATTTTTGTCTTCTTTCAGTGATTTAGTGCCTTTTTAAAAATTCCATTGTAGAGTTTAGAAAGATCCAACTTAGAAATAAGAAAAAAAGCAATCAAGTAGGCATTATAGGCTTCCAAAACTCATTCATGTAAAGGGAATAAAATAATAAAAAATTAAATGCTACATTTACAGGATTTTAAATTTAACTATTGGACTGAAATGGTGTTTCCTACACTGTCTGAAAGTTTCTCATTTCCAAAGAGAAAATAGAGCATGAGATCATAAGTTTGAAGACATTCACCAAAAAGTAGAAATAACTGGGCAGGATATTGAATTAAAATAATCAAAGACGATGAGTATGTGTTACACAACTTGATTAAAATCCATAGGACATGCAGATTACAAACTCTGTGAGGCACTTCCACATAACTATTAGAAAGATAAAGAAAAATGTTGACGACGTGGAGTGCTCACAAGAAGTGGAACATGTGCCACTATTCCTTAGTGCTGGAGGACAGCACAATGCTGCGTCCAGTGCATATCTCTTATGAATCGAAGCATGTACTTGCCTGGAGATTGCACTAGCACTAATTATGTTTACTATATCGTAATGAAACATTACACTGACACAATGCTTGCAATGAATATTTGTAGCAGTTCTAGTCCTTTACTGCTCCAAACTGAAACAACCTAACACTTGCTATGGTAGATGAATGGGCAAACTGTAGTTCAGCCAGTTTCTATGGCCACTCATTGAAAACATGGAACATACCCTGAAACAGCATGCTGAGTCACGGAAATGCTTCCCGTTGCTAAAGATCAACTCCTGGGCTATGCAAGTGCTCTACCACTTAGCAGCGTCCACAGTATTTCATATGATGCTCTATTTGGTTTTATAATCTTCTAATTTCATTTGTCAGTTTTATACATGTGCCTATTTATGTTGATCATCTTCATCTCTTATTGCCTACCGATTGCTCTCTCACTCCCTTAGAACTCCTTTTCAGCTAGTAAGTCCATTTCCTACATTCACATCATTGTTTTTTTGTAAATGACACACTGAGGTTAATTAAAGTTACTCGCATGGTCATGGCCATGGAGTTATTTACTGGAACATGGGTATTTACCAGTGGTTTCACCACTGATGGGAAATGACTTCCCTTCCTCAAAAACATTTAACTGCCAGTAGTCCCTCAACTAAAGGGGGACCTTCCCTTTTATATGATAATCTTTTATGCTAGTTCTTTTTTTTGTTGTTGTTTTTTGTTTTGTTTTGAGATCAAATATCCCTAGCTATCCCGAAACTCCCCATGTAGAGGCTGGCCTCTAACACACCAAAATCCACCCCTCTCTCTGACTCAGTCTCTCTCTGTAATTATACAGTTGTTTTGTTTTCCTTAAGTTTGTTTTTCTTTTATACATGTGAGTTTTTGCTTGATTGCATGTGTGTACCATGTCCATGCCTGGTCAGAAGTCAGAAGAGCTTATCAGATCCCCTGAAACTGAAGTTAAGATTGGCTGAGGACCACAGCATGTGGGTGCTCAGAACTGAACATAGTTCTTCTGCATGGACAACAATTATTCTTAAGCACTGAGTGATCTTTACAGTCACATTATCCTAGTTACCACTGAGAATAAACCTGTCTTATTTTCATATATGTATGTATTTCACATGAAATATATACAGTCACACATACATATCTATATGTACATATTACCTCTGAGTTTTCTGTGCTGATTGAAAGAGCTACACATACAGTTATGTGTTTTGAATCATCTGATCAAGAGATGTTTCAAGGTCTAACGGCGAATCAATCCCACACCAGTAATGTTTTACGGGGTTATTTATTTTGGGGGGTAAAGCTTACATACACCATAAACCGTCAGGAAGGGAGCCTAGTCGCTGGAGCAGGAGCCGGGACCAAGCGCCCGAACCAAGAGGCCCGAGCCGAGCTCTGTGGCTCTTTTTAAAAGAGAAATATACCACACCCCAGTGGGCTGGTATTTCAGCGACTATTGGCTGAAACAGCGGAAGATACTCCCGCAGCAAAGGTCCATAAGAACTGGTTGCTTAGGTTAATTCTCTTAGGTTATTTCTTTTGGGTCATTTTGTAAACGGAGACAGTCCTTTTGTTTCTCAGTCACTCAAACCTGAATGATGACACAGAAACAACTATATTAATTACATTGCTTAATGCTTATGCACATTCCTTGTTAGCTCTTACATCTTAAATTGACCCACTTCTAGTAATCTATGTATCACCATGAGTCTGTGGCTTACTGGTAATGTTCTGTCATCTTTCTCTTTCTGTGGCTTCATGTCATCCCCTCAACTCTGCCTGCTCTCTCTCTGCACTCAGATTTCCTACCTGGTTTTACTCTGCTAAGCCATTACCCAAAACAGCTTTATTTATCAACCAATAAAAGCAACACATGCACAGAAGCACATCCTGCATCAGTATTTCTCTTAGGTTATTTATATTAAGTTATTTCACTTTGGTTGTGTCTCCTTCTGAGCCACACTTTGGCACACAGAATGAGGTGCCCAGCATTAAAGAGAAGGTGTAATATTGTTTCCAATCATTTATTTATGTGATCATTATCTCATTAGTGTAAGTATTTGGAGAAATTCCATTGGATCTTCTGACCTCATTAGACTGTGATATATAGTGGATCTTAAATAGAAGTTATGGACTGAATTAAATATATCTTCAGTAGTGGTAATAACACATCATGCAGCTTTCTTTCTGAATGTTAATTTTAAAAGACTCAATGCAATCATGAGAATGATATTGCAGGTGAAACTATTGGCTCTGATACATGAAAAGTCAAAGTAGACATCAGAATTATTAATGTTGTAATAATGTGAGTTTTCCATAAAAGTTTAGGGAAAAGGGTGGAATTTCTTTTTTTTCTTTGCAAATGTTTATTGAGCTAATTAATAATGTATGTACACATTTCAATCATACATGCCATAGAAATCTCTAATTACCATTTGCTTAGACTTAGGTATGCTGGGTATAGATAAAATTCCTAATAAGTTAATGAATGGTTTAAACTTATCAAGAGAAGAAATTAAAATATACATGAGGAGTGATGTGAGCTGTCTCATTATTTTATTTCAGCTTTTGATATAACATAGAAAACTCTAGCCAGGTGGTGGTAGTCCATGTCTTTAATCCCAGAATTTTGAAAAAATGGCAGGAGGATCTCTGTGAGTTTGGGACCAGCCTGGTATACAGAGTTAGTTCCAGGATAACTAGGGCTGTTACATAGAGAAACACTGTCTCAAAAAAAGAAAAAGAAAAAGAAAAAGAAAGAAAGAAAGCAAAGAAGGAAGGAAGGAAGAGAGAGAGAGAGAGAGAGAGAGAGAGAGAGAGAGAGAGAGAGAGAGAAAATTCCTAGCTGCTGTGGGACAATGGTCATATACCCTGTAGAGATTTGTCACTTGTATTACTTTAGGAAAGTGCTAATTGGCCAGTAGCCAGGCAAAACGTATAGATGGGATAACCAGAACAGGAGAATTATGGGAAGAGGAAGGTCTTAGTCTGTAGTCATTAACCAGACACAGAGGAAGCAAGATGAGAATGCCTCACTGATAAAAGGTACCAAGCCACAAGGCTAACACAGACAAGAATTATGGACTAATGTAAGTTATAAGAGTTGATAAGAAGCCTGAGCTAATAGGCTAACCAGTTTATAATTAATGCAGACCTCTGTGTGTTTCTTTTGGATTGAATGGCTCTGGGACTGGGTGGGACAGAAACTTCTGCCAACACCTAGCTAATATTTTAAGGAGTAAATAAGATAGTTGTTCTTATGTTCTCATTTACCTACAGAGATGACATCAAACAGCTCTGTGTGGAATTGAATGTTAAGTATTAATTATATCTCACAAGGGATCCCTTCTTACTGCTTTGGAGTAGAAAGAATAGAGAGCAACATGAATATGCTCTTTACTTAATTTTTCAGTTGTTTACTTTTCGAATATATAAAGTTGCACTTTTTATAAGTACTAATATTTAAATAATATTCTAGTCTGCTTTCTAGAAAATCATATTCATGATCGATAATCATGAACAGTTTTGCCACTATAAAGAATAAAGATTTTTAAAATTATTGCATTTTAACATATTAACTGTTTATTTGTATCTGGGAGTATGCATGGTGCATAGGTGGAGGTGACAGGAGAACTGTAGGAGATAGTTTTTTTCCCTCTACCACATGGATTTCAGGGATCATTCTTAAGTCATTGTGCTTGGTTGTAAGCACCTTTATCCACTATGCCATCTCACCAGCTCAGAATAAAATTTTAAGAACAACCATGAGTTTCCTATATAAAACATTGAGAATGCTATGAAACAAAGCAAGCAGTGATATTTAACTATATCTTCCAAAGAACTCTTTTTTTTTAACTCTTTGTGGAACATATATACATTAGAGTTTTACTCAGCGGTAAAAAACAATGATATCTTGAATTTTGCATGCAAATGGATGGACATAGAAAACGCTTTACTGAGTGAGGTAACCCAGACCCAAAAAGAGGAATATGGTATGTATTCACTCATAAGTGGATTCTAGCCATAATTAAAGGTCTTTGAGCCTATTATTTGTGATACTATAGATGCTAAATAAGAAGGTGAACCTGAAGAAAATCATGTAGTTATCCTCCTGGAGATTGGAAATAGACAAGAGTGCCGAACCTTCATCTGGCGATGGATGGAGATAGAGACAGAGACCCACATTGGAACACTGGACTTAACTCCCTAGGTCCAAACGAGAAGCAGAAGGAAAGAGAACGTGAGCAAAGAAGGCAAGACCAGAGGAAACCTTCATCTGACGATGGATGGTGATACAGACGGAGACCCACAGTGGAGCACCGGACTGAGCCCCCCAAGGTCCAAATGAGGAGCAGAAGGAGGAAGAACATGAAAAAGGAAATCAGGACTGCGAGGGGTGCGATCACCCACTGATACAAGGGTACTGATCTAATGAGAGTTCACCAAGGCCAGTTGGACTGGGACTGAACGAGCATGTGATCCAACCAGATTCTCTGAATGTGGCCAGATTCTCTGAATGTGGCTGGCCCAGAGTCTTTCTGAAAAGCCATTGACAATGACACTGGAACTTGTTTCCTCTGCATATACTGGAGTTTTGGGATCCAGTCTGTTTGGATACTCACCTTCCTGGACCTGGAGGGAGGGGGGAGGAACTTGAACTTCCCACAGGGCAGGAAACCCTGACTGCTCTTAGGGATGGAAAGGAAGGAGGAGATGGAGTGGCGGGAGTGGGAGGGTGTTGGGAGGAGGGGCGGAAATGGAAACTTTTATAATTTAATAAACTTTGAAAAAAAAGAACTTACGTTGTAGATATATAAGTTGCTTATGAGCATCTTATGGTCAGTTACCTAAATTTTTATCTGTTGTTGATTTTTGAGGTGGTCTATATATGCTATAGTATTTACTCTTTAGAGTTGTTGATGCAGAATATTAGTCCAGACTTAAATATTCTTATGCAGTATGGAAAAATTATTAATCTATGATCATCAATTCTAGAAAAAATATAACTGATGTATGGCAATTTATAATTTTCTTTTGAATATGTATTATTTAATATTTTCTTAATTCCTTACTCAGGCCAAAGAAGAGTTAAAAAAAAAGAGTTCTTTGGAATTTCTTTTTATGCTATCTTTTTCATTTTTTAACTTGAGTCTTAGCTTTCCCACTAAGCATTTCAAACACTACTTAAGCAAGGAGAACTGATATAAACATCCAAACAGCTAAAGGGAATACATATACATGCTAAAATAATATTTTGTTCTTTACAAACATTTTCACAGATTAACAAAAGTCATACTTTAAAGGATTATCACATAGAATCTGACTTTGTTCCCTGACTTAACTGATTGACTACTCAATAACGTCCTATCCACTTATTTTCTCTTATCCTTTGCTACAATATTTAAAATTTCCACCAGGACCTCCTTGAGTTCAGAATTATCTATTTCAGGTCCCCTTTAAAATGCAAACAAATTATCTAAGGGATAGACGGACAAAGTCATTAATTCATAGTCACTATGGATTAGTGATCTCTAAAACTTAAATCTGATTAGATCACTACCTGACTTAAAATCTTTCAGCAGATTCCCAGTGGGGAGAGAATAAAGACAAACTGCTTAATGTAGCCTCAGAGCCCAAAGCACTTATTCCCGCCTCTTCAGACTTGTGCAGGGCTCTGCACATACAGGGTTTCATCCAGTTCTCCTTCTCTGAGAGTTCTGCAAGTCATCCTATAGCAGAGCTCTCACATGTTCAGTCCTCAGCCTCTGAAGTACTTTTCTCACTTTGTGCCTACGTTTCTTTCTCTTCATATTAATTCCTTCACAAGGTCCCTGACCCTCTTTGCAGACTTTCAAAGAGCTGTACATTCAGGGGCATGTCCACATATGCAAGTAGTTTTACAAGTCTCAGATTTATCAGTCTTCCTCAGTGGCATGGGAATTACCTGCAGACAGAAGTGACACCTGTTTTCCTTACCATTATATTCTTTGCCTTATCAGTCATACACCCTTCTTAAATAATTGCTGAATGAATAAAAATGTACAAAAGAATGAATAAACAAAATCTAGCTATTTGTCTGCTTAAGCATAAAGTTCCTCAACTCTAAAGCTTAAAATACTGAACTTTTGGGAATGACATTTAAGTAAATAAATAGCTAGACTTCTCAATAGCTTTCCAAACATGCTCACTTCTCTCAACTTTTTTTCTTTTATTTTTTCTCCTATTTTTCTTTCCCTTTGTGGTGGTCACTTTGCTTCAGAGACACTGGCTTCTTTGAGGTTTCTCAAACACACCAAACATATTTTATTCTTAGGATACCAGGATAGGCCTCTTGCTCACTGGAATTCCCCCAGCCAGCATACTCACTCAAATGGCATTGTTTAATCAGAGATATTTTCACCGTTGCAAGCTAGATGCATGCTCTTCTTCCTATGCACTGTTTCAATGTTTTACTTTTCTTTTCTTCAGAACTATGTTATCTTTTAATCTATAAGTTTTTGCTAATATTTAGTATTTGTGTTCTCCCTTCTTTGTTAGAATGTAGGCTAACAAATCTCAGCTTAATTGATTACCTACCTAGACTATCTAACATGTGGTTCATCTTGGACAAATACATTCTGAATGAAAAAAGAAAAATGCATGGGTGGTGCGGGAGAATTATCTGTATTCTGTCAATCATGTATTTTAATAAAACGCTGATTGGCCAGGCAGGAAGTATAGGCGGGTCAACCAGACAGGAAGTAGAGGTGGAGTAATGAGAATAGGATAAGGCTAGGGAGGAGAGAAGTTCCTCAGCCACTCCTGCGCAGACCACTGAAGAGGCAGCATGTAACTTGCCCAGCTGAGAAAGGTACGGAGCCATTATGGCTAACATAGATGAGAATAATGGGTTAATATAAGTTATAAGAGTTAACAAGAAGCCTGACCTAATGGGCCAATCAGTTTATAACCTTATGGAATCTTGTGAGTGATTTTCTTTGTTGCTTGCCGGCTGTTGGGGTACTGGGAGGGACAGAAACCCCAACAAGCCGGCCCTCACACTACATATGGCGCCCAGACGTGGATAAATGAATCCACAGAAAGCCTGAGAAAGTTTGGGAAAGAATAGAGTAAAGTATGTTTTCTTGGTAGCAGCAATTTTTCAGTTCTGCTCTGCTTGCTAGAGGCAAGCAAATGCTCTCATCTAAGAGAGGCTTCTTGACTCAGCCTTAGCTGCAAAACCTTGCAGCTCATTAAGAGGTCCTGCCACGAAACACTTAAATGCTGTTGGTGAAAAGCTGAATGCATGCTTTTCGGTTTTCAGTCGTAGCAGGAAAAAAGCTGTGCTGTTTTAAAATGCCGGCTTTCTGGGCTGTCCTGCCAGGACAAACTCTGACTCTTGCAGGCAGGCAGTCCGACTGAGTGTGGTCTGTGAGCAGAATGATGCAGCTTGCTTGCTAGCAAGGACCTTGAAACACGACAGAGTTGTGGCAGTGAACACAGCTGTGGCTGGTATCTCAGCTATGAGTCTGGAAAGCTAAGGAATGAGCTGGATCTAGCTGTCAAAGCCACGGCTTTCCATATTGCTTTGTAAATTAAAGGCTCATGTGGTCAGAAAAAGAGAGATAAACAGTAAAGAGAGATTCAAAGATGAAGAAAACCTCTAAATGGTTTACAGTGTGTTAAAAATATACGCAGGCTAAAAAGTTAAAGTCATTAAAAATAAAAAAGAAAGAAAGGGAGATATAGGGTGTGGTGGTACACACCTTTAATCCCAATGCCTGGGAGGCAGAGGCATGTTGACCTCTGTGACTTTAAGGGACAGAGGTAGTTAACCTCTGTGACTTCAAGGTGTGGTAGCACAAACCTTTAATCCCAATACCTGGGAGGCAGAGACAGACAGATCTCTGAGTTCAAGGTGTGGTAGTACACACCTTTAATCCTAGCACTGGGGAAGCAGAGACACGTGGATCTCTGTGAGTTCAAGGTGTGGTAGCAAACACCTTTGAGCCCAGTACTGGGGAGGCAGAGACAGAAGGATCTCTGTGAGTTCAAGGACAGCCTGGTCTACAGTGTTATTCCAGGACAAAGATATACAGAGAACCTGTCTCAAAAAGTAAAAGTAAAAATAAAAAAAATAGAGGTTAAAGTAAAGCCACACAAAGATGGAAAATACAAAGAGAATCTTGATACTGTATGTTATTATGCTCTCTTTGAATTGTTTGATTGTTGAGGAAGGAGCAACAGCTGCTAAAAGACTTGTGTTTATAAATGCTGCTGAACTAACCCAAGATAGGTATTTTGAAAATACCTTGGCTTCAAAATTGAAGTCAAAAGGTATGTTACTTTGGAGAAGAGATTTTGCTTTTGTTTCCACAGAAAATGAGAAGCTGTGGATTCATTCTGAGTTAAGAAAAATCAGGTTCCATCAAGGGAGGCCACCTGAGAAATCTCCAACAGGAACAGATGGCCCAGATGTCTGAGTTCTACATCCAGAACAGATTCAAGACTGCTGCCTGAGATGATCAAGACTCACAGGATACTCCAGTCATGACTTGATTATAACTCTAAATTTTCTTTAGGTCCCCATAAGATTATCAGCGCCCCCAACCAGCAGGAAGTAGCCTGAAATACTATGCCCACATTCCCAACAAATGGACTATGGGTATTTTCCTTTGTTTAAAAAAAAAAGAGGGAAATGGTGCGGGAGAATTATCTGTATTCTGTCAATCATGTATTTTAATAAAACGCTGATTGGCCAGGCAGGAAGTATAGGCGGGTCAACCAGACAGGAAGTAGAGGTGGAGTAATGAGAATAGGATAAGGCTAGGGAGGAGAGAAGATCCTCAGCCACTCCTGCGCAGACCACTGAAGAGGCAGCATGTAACTTGCCCAGCTGAGAAAGGTACGGAGCCATTATGGCTAACATAGATGAGAATAATGGGTTAATATAAGTTATAAGAGTTAACAAGAAGCCTGACCTAATGAGCCAATCAGTTTATAATCTTATGGAGTCTTGTGCATGATTTTCTTTGGGGCCTGCCTGCTGTGGGGTACTGGGCAGAACAGATACCCCAACAAGCCAGCCCCCTCATACTACACATGGGCAAGAGTATTGTTTGGGTGATTTGCATCCTAAAAACATCACTAGGTAATGAACAATATAGGTGAAGGGCATCAAGAGGGAGGCAAGGGTTTTTGTATTAGGTCCAATCATGCTTTTAGTTAATGAACATTTATGAAAAAATTCTAATATTTCCAAAATAATTTATATGATAGATAGGCTTATGCACAAGGTCATGATTCTGACAAATTAGAGATTTTTGCCTTCAAGTTCTGCTGTGTAAACATGACAGATGGTTATATAAACATACTACTTAAGTACTGCATTTGGCAAAGGAAAAAGAAATATTCTTTCAGTAACATTCCACATTTTTCCTTATAGGAAAGCCTGGGAATTGTATAAGCCATAAAGTTCTTTCTGATAAAATCTGTAGAAATTTCACATAAGTGAGACAAAGTCCCAAACTAATGACAATGTCTTGCTCTTATTTTAGGCAGGAAGCAAGGACTCACCTGTGGGAAAAGTGTATTTAAGATTCCTTTTACAATGTTGGCTAAGTATTTGGTATTTGTAATCACTAATTTTGACTGTTAATTTGATTAAATCTGGATTCATCTGGAGCATAAACTGGTTGGCATTCATCTGAGAGGTTTTTCTTGATCAGAGTATTTGAAGTTTGTAATTCTACAGATGCTGTATTTGTCCTCTATATGCTTGTCTCTTATAAAGAATAATGCATCTTTATTTTAATTAAGCATCAGCTCCCATACTTCACAGGTTTATGTATGACAGGAAAACCAATTCTCTTTCTTTCATTCTTCATTATAATTTTATGGATGAATCCATTCTTACTATACATTCCAGAGAATTAACCATGCACTATTTTCTTCAGCTAGTGATTTTCACTTCGAAAGTGAAGGCAACATTAGCCAAGTTTCTCTTTGTCATGGAGAAACTGTAAGCATTAGTTCTTTGTCATCATCATTAAGTAAAACAAGGCTCTTTAAACATAGCTATTGGAGTCAGGGATGATTCCCGCTCTCAGCAGGATGAACACTTTTCAGAATTGCATGTGACTTAAAACAATAAAAAATTTCTAGAAGTTTCCACTTAAATGTTAAGGTAAAGAAATTAAAACCACAGGAAGGGAAATAACAGAGAAGGGGAAAATGACATGCTACATTCAAGAGGGAAAGTTGCTGAAATTATTCAGCAGAATCACAACTAAATGTCGTTGAAAATTCAATAATATCAGAGTTGGCTATATAATAGTGAAGGCAAAGTTTGAGGTTATGAGGAAAGAAATGGAGCCTTAATTCTCAAGCACAGCATTCAAGATTTTATTTAATCTTTGACTAAACAGATATAGGTCTTTTGTTTCTTCCACTATTACTCTTTCTCTTGGATCCGTTGAATGACCCCCTGTACTTCCTGTGAATTATTCTCTCCAAGAGCATTTTGCCTAGCATCTTCTCTTGTATACACTCTTTCCCATTCCTTTCTTAGTTTTCTGTCAGGAAAGCAAAGAAAGCTCACTATTCTGTGATGTTCTCAGTGAAACAATGTAGACTAGCAAATTATTTTAATACCTATAAAAGTTCTCTGTATTCATGTTGTAGATGTAAAAGAGATTTATATTTAATTAAAAATTCTTATGACTTAATTTATACTGATAATCACACCTCTTATTAAAAAAGACTCCTAAATGATCTAAATTTAAAATATCTGGGTAATACTTTTGTTGCTTAATAATGGCTGATTAAGGTATTGAATCAGAAATATGTAGATGGACACTGCTCATTTGTTTCCTGGCCACCCAGAATTGAAATAATCACAAAGAAATTATATTAATTACAACACTGCTTGTCCAATAGATTAGGCTTCTTATTAAGTAACTTTTACATCTAAAAATTAACCCACTTCTATTACTTTGTATTTTACCACAAGGCTCATGGTTTACCAGTAAGGTTTCAGCCAGCTTCTGTCTCCTTTGGTGGCTACATGTCATCTCCTTGAATTTGCCTTCTTTCCTCTTCTATCTGCTTAGAATTCCCACCTTACTCTATTTTGCCCTTCCATAGGCCAAAGCAGTTTTATTCATTAACCAATAAAATCAACACATATACAGAAGAACTTCCCATACCATTTCCCCTTTTGTATCCAAATAAAAAGGAAGGTTTTAACTTTAATATAGTAAAATTACATACAACAAAACAATTATCAAGGAGGAATTACACTTGCAATATTTAGTCCATTTACATTTGGCAAATTAAGGAAAATACTCTATCATTTATCCTATCTTTATGCTTCTAAAGGTTTATATTTAATCTATTTTTATTATTATGACTATCTTTCCTCAACTTTATTGAAGACTCAAGAAGAATATAACATCAAGTAAGTAAGTGGGAAGTGCATTATAAGCAACATAAAACTCTAGAATTGACAGAGAGTTCTCACTGCCTGGAGAATCACCCAAGTTCTGTAATATTGAGCCATCCATCTTCAGCCTACAGGCCCATAGTATCTGGAAGACTTCCAAGAAGTAGAAAATTTGAAGATCTCTTATGTCGTAAACTAGCAAAGTTTATCAGTTGCTTTCTTCTGTGTCCTAGAAAATATCTGGCAATTCTCTCATGAAGCAGGAAACCCGAAGGACTGTCTCACCTTCTTTAGGCAATTTTCACAAGCTGTTTTTCTGTGGGTCCTGCACATGCAATTCATACAGCATAACATCAAGCAGTCCAATCAAGAACATTTTCTTGCCCAAAGAGCTAATGGACTCCAAAAGAAGCCTCTTTGATACCCATCATCCTCTCGATGCAGATTAGTACTGCCAGGAGCAGATGTGTGTCATTGTCATGAAATGTCCTAATTTTATAAAACATTTTAAATGCCATGTTTTGTTAGTCTTTGAAAAGTTTGAATACCTATTCACCTGAAATATATCTCTGTATATCTAGAAAACCTAACTAACAAGACTAAAAGTTTGACAATTATAGATGACTATTAACCTGTGTTTCTTAATTATACATTACATTTTTTAAATGAGCTACACAAACAAAGCACCTTAATTGAGAGTAGAAATATACATGGAACAAAATTGACCTTAAATTTGTATAAATAAACCAAGATTTATACCAATGCAAAGTATTCATCTCTATAGCATATGTCCCTTTAAATGTAAACAAACATTTCTACACAATATTTGGGAATTTGGGAGTAGTTCTCTCTAAATTGTTTTCTGCTTTTTTTGGGGGGGGATGAAGTATTTTTTTGTGTGTGTTGGAAAGTTCACAGAGACCTTTCAGGAGATCTTGGTCCATCAAGACACATTAATCTGGAAGGAATCCACAAGTTTTCAGCTTCTGTGGAAACAAAAAGCAGAACTTCTTTTTCAAAGCAACATATCCTCAGGCCCAATTTTGAAGTCAACATACCTTTAAAGTATCTATTTTGGTTTATCTTAGCAGCCCCCAGAATTAAATATTTTTCTGTATTTAGCTCATTCACAGTTAAAAAATTGACAGAAAATGCAATAATATACATAATCCAGGCTCTCTGTATATTCCATCTTTATGTGGTTTATTTTTCTTACACTATTACTTTTTTACAAGTTTAATATTGATTTTACTATCTATACTCCTTTAATCTATGACTGTCTGCAATCTTTTATCTTACTTTTACTGTCTTTTTAAAATCTTTTTCTTCTTTCTCCCAAGTCTGCATACATTTATTTAACACCGTGACTCATTCAGAGGTTTACTTTTGTCTGAATCTGTCTTTATTGCATATCTGTAATTATTTTTTAACGAGAAGTACTTTAAAGTGGTAAGCAGTATGGTTGTGGCAGTCCTAGATGCTGGTCTGCCTCTCTCAGACTTTCAGTATGGTGGGGACAGTTCACCACCATTACTGGGACTGCTGGGTGAGAGCCATCATCACCACATCGACTCTGGGTACCACCGTGCAGCATACAAAACATTTTTATGTAAGTTAAAGCTAAATATGCAATTCAGCACACTGTCTGATCTGGAAACATCTCTGTGTATGGTGGCAGGAATCTGCCATGCACTCTTGACTGTGTACTCCTTGCATACCCGATACTGCTGCCCATCTGGGCAGGAAACACTAAGGCATGGGCATGGTCTCAGCTTCTTTTCTCCTAACTCCAAGTGGGCACACAAGCATCTGGACCTGAGGGGACAGTGGCCATCTGAAACGAGAGAATTGTCTGCATTCTGTCAATCATGTTTTAAATAAAGCGCTGATTGGCCAGGCAGGAGGTGTAGGTGGGAAACCCATACAGGAAGTGGAAATGATGCAATGAGAGTAGGAGAATTCTGGGAAGGAGAAAGCAGATTCCTCCCACTCCTGCCCAGACCACCGAAGCAGCAGGATGTGATCTGCCCCATAGAAAAAGGTACTGAGCCACTTGACTCAAATAGATCAGAAAAATGGGTTAATATAGGCTACAAGAGTGGACAGGAAGCCTGACCTAATGGGCCAGTCAGCTTTATAACTTACAGAGTTCTCTGTATGGTTTTCTTTTGGGGCTAAACAGCTGAGGGAACTGGGCAGGACAGAAAACACAAACAAGCAGGCCCCCTTCATGTTGCAGCCATCAGCCCCCAATGTTTGTTGGGGGCCATACTGTAAGCAGAAACCACTTATTTATTCCTGACTGCCCAGACCCAAAATAATAACACATAAACTATATTAATTAAAACACCATTTAGCCTATTAGCTCGGACTTCTTATTAATAGACTCTTACATCTTAAATTAACCCATTCCTATTATTTTGTATTTGACCACGAGGCTCGTGGTTTACTGGTACGATTCTCCGGCATCTGCATCCTTAGGCAGCTACATGGCATCTCCCTGGCTCCACCTTCTTTCCTCTCCTATCTGCTTGGAATTCCTGCCTTACTCTCTTCTGTCCTGAAATAGGCCAAAGCAGCTTTATTTATTAACCATTAAAAGCAAAACATATACAGAAGAACTTCCCACATAAGAAATGGACCAAAATAAAGATGGAGGGTTGGACTTCTAACATATTTGGCTGGATTCAGAGTGCCACAGTGTTGCTGAAGGAACTGCAAGAGCTTGGAGAGCTTCATTCTCCTCCATGAATTTTAAAGTGTGTGCAAGCTCCACTCACTGAACACAACTTTGAAATGGTTCTAATTTACTTATTATCAATGACGGTAGACCGCAGACTGCAGATAGAATCTTACCTTGGGGAAATGCACTGCTGTGCCTTTCAGCAACTGTGTACTCCATTTCTGCCTGTATGTTTGGGAACTAACAGCATGTTAACAGGACTATTGCCTATACAGTGGCACTTCTTTGGATTAGACCATTAAATTGATGGAGATACTTGTTCTCCACTTGAGCATCAGAAAGATGGAATTAAAAGGAGTTTAACTGGCATTTACCTTTATGGTTGGTAAATGGAAAACTAGATCTCAGAGTACAGAAGGATAAATGTTGCCAGGTATGTAGTTCCATTGCCAAAGCATCATTGATCAGAAAGTGCTGTTTGTAGAAATGTTATAGAAAAAGTTAAATGAAACAACTTAGCTGAATCTTTGCTGAAATTTGCTGAACCTGAATGGGATAGAAGTGTGCTTTCGAAGCACATATGCATGATTTCCTCCCATTTGGTGGCGAATTTTTCTTTTAAGTTGAGATTCACATGTATTAGTGAAAGCTCTGCTGTCCATATCAATTGTATTTAATACTCTAAAAGATTTCTTGTACTTTTACTAAATATTGTCTTAGCAGACTTGTTGATTAGACAGAAATTTAAGGACTTCTTGCATAAGTATGTCACCACTGCAGCTTGTATGTGTGTTTTCACAATCAGATTATAAGATTTCTTGAAGGACTGTAGGCTGTTCTTCCTCTTAACCTTGGCTCCCATTCTAATGCCTAGCAGAGTTTATATAACATATAAGTAAATGTTTATATAATATATAAGTTTATATAATCTCTAAGTAAGATTTAGATTAGACATTTATATAAACTACATGTAAAAATTATTAGACTAGGCAAGCTGAACAAATTTAAAATTAAATAAGAACACATCAGACCCCCCCCCCCAAAAAAAAACACTGAGGTTGAAAAGTTGCTCTAAGCTGTTCTGATTCACTTTCTCTTAAGAAGTGGATTTTAACAGGTTCAGAGAAGACACCTTAGGTATACACAAGGGAAAGATAACACAAGCTCAGAGAGAAGGTATAGGTGAGATTCCCTGGAGAACTCAGCTTGCCATTTGCCAACCTGATTGGCCAGGGGAAATCTTGTCTGGCCTTCTACCCTATACCTCTGTGAGAAAATAAATAACCGTGTCTCAACCACCAAGTATCTGCTATGTTACCAAGACAGCTTTATCAAACATATGTAAGTGGAAACACTAAAACATACCCATTGCGATGTTATATTAAAAAAAACCCCAATCAAACAAGGGATCTTAAAATGTCAAACTGGGAACAGTTTGGCATATGGTATAGGAAAATAAATAGTTTCTTCAATAAATGTAGTGATTTTGAACTTTTCAGTAAGTTATTTTTGTAACTCTCACCAACAAAGGTCTTTTGCTTATTCTGACTGTTGTTCTTTTTTTTTAAGATATGGTGGTGGGGGACAGGTCCCACAAAGAGCAGCAGTCCCATGAGGGGCTACAATGGGTCACCCAAGTCTCAACAGAGCAACAGGTCATTGGCAGGTGGGTAAGGAGACTGCAGTGCGTGGGAGACAGACAGATACACCATACAGAGAGAGAGTTTGGGTATAGAGTTAATTTAGTAGGTAATGGAGGGAAAGTGAAGGGGGAAGGAGAGAAAGGGAAAGAGAAAAGAGAGGACGAGAGAGAAAAGGATATATATAGAGAGGTAAGGAGGAGAAAGAGCAGAAGTCACCCCTTCAGAAGAGGGATAGGAAGAGAGAGCGCAGGCTGGAGGAGGCATCACCCTGGAAAAGAGGGTGGGGAGTGGGTGGTGCTTGTCTCTTAAAGGGACAGTGTACCCAGATGGCAGGCCAGGTCAGCAGATCATATCACTAACAACAAAACTAATGCTGAAAATTGAAAATGCTTTGGAACTTACCTTCATACTCAGTTAAACAGGCTTCCAAGGAAATCAGTGGGACTATATTATGGGCACCTTTAGTTTCATTGTTTAAATATTTTCACTATTATTTCTGAAAGTTTGGTTGTTTCTGAGAACTGAATGTAATCTCAAAGGATATTGGCTTCCTAGAATAAACATTGAAAGCTGCTCTCCAAAGGAAACTCCAGAAAGGTTTTGACTCTCAGATCAGTGTCAAGCCCATGGTCATACTGATCCTCCTGCAGCCTGGAGCTCTTGTAACTTCTGGTAGACTCTCCTTGGGCCTCCTCCTTGGGCTTCCTCCTTGGTCCTCCTCCTTGGGCTTCCTCCTTGCTGTTTTGTTTTCTCTGGAACTGTCTTGGTTAATCTTGTTACTGTTATAGGTCTCAGAATTCACAGATTTTTGGCACCATCCCCACCCTTTCCTCCTTTCTTTCTGTCTCTCTTTTTCCTTCCTTCATTCCTTCCTTCCTTCTTTCCCTCCTCTCTCCCTTACTGTTTCTTTTCTCTCTTCTCTTTTTTTTTGTTTGATTGTGTGTTTATCTTTTTTTCTAAACATCTTAGCATTTCCTTCGACTGGCCCTGTTCCCCTGTTTGGGTGTATTTCACCTGAGGTGCCCCTGAACTCCTACATACAGGCTATTGCTAAACTTCCTTACCTCCATCCTTTATTTAGTTGCTGCGTCCACACATTTATCTGTTAAAATTTCACCTCTAGATTTGGTTCTGAATTCCAACAATTTAATGTGTCTCTGGTTTCCAGTTGAATTAGTACAATGGAAGGGAGGCTTAATTTTTAGCAAATAACTGAAGGTAGATTAAAGAAAATTTGAGTGTTAAATTCTCTGTGTTGAAATCTCAGCATTATCTATTGCCACCTGTAGGTCATTTGATTATTAACTCTCAGAACCTCAACTTCATTGTTGTTAAAGCAGAGGTTTCAATGAAGCAGAGGGTTCAATGATATCAACATTGTTGGTCATTGTGAGACTAAATATTCTATGTGCAAAACTATTAGCTGAATGTTTGGAACAAACAAGGGTATCAGTAGAAAGTGTGGTATATATTAAACCATTAACATCAGGACGTGTAAGTAACTGTAACCATAAAGTATGTGAGTCAAGAAATAAGAAGCTACATCGAGGGGCGATTTTTCTTGCAGAAATTACACAATAGAAGGCCTGGCTTTAATCCGGTCCTTATCTCAGGTGCTCATAAGACCAAGGCATGAAGATATCAAGCTGAAGTCCTATTAGTTAGGGCACCATAATGAGTTTAAGGTCAGTCTGAGAAATTTAGTAAAACCTTATTTTAAAAATAAAAAGTGAAATGTGCACCGGGGTTATATGTAGTGGTAGAAGGCTGTCCCACTGTGCATGACTCCACACATTAAATCCTTACTTCCACAGGGAAGTATAATCACATGATAGAAGTGCAGCTGCCTCTGAACAGCTCAGACTTGTTGCTGGGTTTAAGAACAAATGTGGGGATGAGTTTCTTATCTCTCTCTAAGTTACTTTCAAACCAAGAAAAGCTGGTTTCTACTGTGGAAGGTGGTTGAGAAAATGACCATTTCATATATTTTGCTCACTTTAAAAAAATGAATGTGTGTGTGTGTGTGTGTGTGTGTGTGTGTGTGTGCATGAAAGAGAGAGAGAGAGAGAGAGAGAGAGAGAGAGAGAGAGAGAGAGAGAGAGAGAAAGCCTATGCATGTCTGAGTACAGTTAGCTTTGAAAATCAGAAAAGAGTGCTGGATCCCTGGAACTGGAATTGTAGGTTCAAGGGCTGAGAATTGTAGGTGGGGGTTGAGAAGTAAAATCAGGTTCTGGTGGTTGGTCCCAGGACCTATGAAAGAACAATATAGGCAATTATCCACTGACTCCCTTCTCAAGTCCTTACCAATTTTTTTTTAAAAAAGTAAACCAAGTTCTCTAATATCTTTACACGAAAGGGAGCATGCCTGATATTTCTTTTGATTCCATTTTACTAATAGAATGATCTGGGAAATGAGAGCTAGAAAGTCATTGTCCAATAGTACACATGTGGGTGTACTAAAATTAACAGTATCCTTGACCCCTAACTTCTCTCACCCTCAGAGAATAAGACAAAGTAATGTAAATCCAAAAGATCTACATCCTGGACACCTGAAAGTGTGCCTGTCTGTGTGGTGGAAACTGCAAACTCCTTTTCCATGAAGACATTTGAAAAACTTCTTCTTACTACTAGTCTCAAGAAGGAGTCATCATTTCTTTCATTCACCCAAGAGAACATAAATTCTGTGGATGGAGCCTGTGAACAGAATCAACTGTTTGATCTCATCTCAACATGACTTCATAGTGCACTTGTTTATACACTGAATCAATAGAAGTTACATCTATTGATCAAGTTAAGAGTGTTGCTTAAGATATATTAAAGCCAAATATTTGAAGGTGGACATCATTATTTTCTAAAATGACTTTTTTGAGCCATACTTAATGTAATACCATTATTTAATTCCCTTTGGACTATATTAAATTCCTAATGTCAAAGACAGAAAAGAGTTCTGGAGCTAAAACACTATAATTTTCCTTTGAACTCTTTTTCGATGTAGATCGTTTCATTCACAACCAGATAAAGATGCCTTTGTATCCTACTTATTGTAATAATAGACCGGATGGATTCTTGGTAAAACTTGAATATTTTTAAATGCTCTATATGTTCTAGCTCTAAATTGCATGTTTTAAGCATATTGCTTTGAAATCCTGAAAAAAATGCATACTGAATTTTGATGTGTTCTAAAACAGTCATGAAAATTAACATCTTCCCTCAGCCCAGGGCCAAACAGATTTTTTTGCAGGGCCAAATTAGGATCTGCCTACATGCTTCAGATAAAAAAAGGTAGCAAGCAGTCAACTTTTTAAAGTCAGAAAAGGCAAAGAATTTTACATGGCTATCTTTTTATGGTGATCTAAGTAGCTTGGGAGGGAAATAAACTTTTAGTTTAACCTTAACCCCCCAGTATTTGTTAAAAGATAAATTCCAGAATGTAAGCAGGTATTTTAGATTCTATAGAAAATAAATTGTTTTTATGTAGAGATGTAAACTACTGTGAGTAGAACTTTCACGCATTTAACAGGGGCAGTTATCTATCTATCTTTCCAACTATGTGTCTATCAGTCTATCCATCCATCCATCCATCCATCCATCCATCTTTCCATCCATCTTTCCATCCATCCATCCATCCATCCATCCATCCATCCATCCATCCATCCATCTATCTTTCTATCTATCTACCTTCCATGCATCCATCCATCTACGTATCTCTCTATCCATCTATATATCAGTCCATTGGTCTATCTATCTATCTATCTATCTATCTATCTATCTATCTATCTATCTATCCATCTATCAGCGATCTATCTATCTATCTATCTATCTATCCATCTATCATCTATCTATCTATCTATCTGTCTGTCTGTCTGTCTGTCTCTAATCTTTAACTATAGCTATAGCTAGTTATAGTTATATTTAAAGCTTACATTTTAGTAGTTAAAATATTATATAAAAACTGGAAGGTCCAAAGTCAAAACCATATGTTTTTATTACTTATTAGTATTTCTATTAATTTCTATAGGTGAAATAATAACATTGACCATTAGAAATTAATAAAATACCACAAGAATTACATAATCCTCATAGGTATGGAAAATAAGAGACCCCAAAGAAGGCTAGTAAGAAAAAGTCTGGCAACATAAGCTTGTGAACTTGGATTCTGTATGATAGAGAAGTGTGGATATTCCTACATACCATTGGCCAGTTAAGCACTGAAGAAACATTTATGAGCACCAAATGCAGAACAAGAATTGTGCTATATGTTTAAGGTTGAATTTGAATAAGACCTTGTCTCTGCCCTTTAGAAAACTCAAAGTACAATGAAAGAACAAGAAGGGTGAAGGAAGCCAGAACCGATGACTCATGCCTGTATTCTTTGCACTCTGGGGAAAGGCAGGAGGATTATGAGTTCAAGGTCAGCCTGACATACATCATAATAAGTTCAAAGTAAAACTAGGATTCAAATAGGTTACATAGTGAGGCCTTGTTTTAAAAAACAATAGCAAAAATTGCAGCTTAGATGTACAGATAATAAAGAAAGATGTTAAGACTTTTTGCATTTGTTTTCAGTTGTGCAAGAGGTCAGTAAATTAAGAACGTTTACTTTTTCCACATTGAAATTAAGGAACTGTAAGTAGGATATGATAAATTATTTACCCAAGATCATAAAACTAGTAGTGATGCCAATGAAGTGGAAATAAATAGAATATACAACTAGATATGCGTTTATGTATCTCATTATGCATTTAATTATATATACTCTTTCTCACTTACATATATGCTTGAAACAAACCTTATGCATCCCTACATATAGATTTCCATTTGCCGTCATCACACATTATCATGCTTAAAATATTCTGTCCTTTTTTCATTTCTGTCCATTTATTAAGAGCAGTTCAAATTCTATCTCACAAGTTCTTCTCTAAAGACTCCACTGTCATTTAGACCATTGGTTCTTTGTGGCAATGCTATGAAGTTTGATTGCTTTTTGGTTACATTATCATTTATAGTCTGATCAGAGTCACTGGAGAAATGTACTCTGCTGTCATCTTTAATGCAACCCTTCCAGGTAGAAGTCATTTGTAACGTTAAACTGTGGGGCTTCTCTTAAGTTATTTTTTGGTTTACTCTGACTAATTAATGGTGAGGGAGAATTATCTGTATTCTGTCAATCGTGTATTTTAATAAAATGCTGATTGATCAGGCAGGAAGTGTAGGTGGGTCAACCAGACAGGAAGTAGAGGCGGGGCGATGAGAACAGGAATATTCTGGGAAGCAGGAAGCTCCCTCTGCCATTCCTGCCCTGATCACCGAAGAGGCAACATGTGAGCTGACAGCTGAAAAAGGTACCAAACCATATGGCTAACATAGATCAGAATAATGGGTTAAGATAAGTCATAAGAACTAATAAGTAGCCTGACCTAATGTGCCAATCAGCTTTATAACCTATAGAAATCTCTGTGTGATTGATTTTCTCTGGGACTTTCTGGTTGTGGGGTACCGGACAGGAACAGATACCCCAACAAGCCGGCCCTTCGTGTTACAAATTAATTTCACCATTTTATATATTTTTAATTTGGCAAATTCTGTTTTAAAACGAGGAATTGCAAAGTATAGGAGTCATCTGGTTAATTGGAAATGGGGATGTTTTCTTTACAGAGATATTTTATGATCTTTTACAAATCTGACCAATTTCACAAGTCTTTCATCAGATTGCAATTCTAACCCATTATACAACTCTGACCTGCACCAACAGCAGCAAATTCTCTTAACCACTGGGCTGCTTTTCTGCCATAGACTGTAGGGTATGCTATATATTTTATTGCTAAGTTATGTACTCCTTTTGAATCCACCATTGAGGAAGGATTTTCTAGGCAAATAACACAGGAGAGGGAGTTTTGGCTTTGAATATTCTTCTTGTTTATTCAGTTTATACTTGGCTGCTAATTTAAACTTTAGTTTGTTTGAAGATTACAATCATGGTGCACATGTAAATTGTAATGATATAAAGCAAAATACAGAAAGAAAAACATCCCCCCAACTAATATTGTAAAGGAGGACAATAGTTCATATTTAAATATGTTGTGAAGTGTGTGTGTGTGTGTGTGTGTGTGTGTGTGTGTGTGTGTTCTGGCAAATAAAGCTTAGAGATCAGATGGTAGATCCAGCCTCTAGTTAACCTACATAGAGGTCTGTAGGTCCATACAGAAAGACAGGAAGCTGGGCAGAAAGAGGAAATGAAAAGGCAAGGCAGAGACAGGCTCTTGGCCCATTTGGTCTGAAGATTCGGAGAGGTAAGAAATGACTGTGATAGCTCCTTTGCTTCTCTGAACTTTCAGCTTTTACAATATTATCTGACTCTGGGTTTTTATTGATAAAGTCCAATTAGGATCGCACTTCATAAATGTTCTCTTTTTCATAAATAGAAATTTATGATATTGTGATTCAGATTTTGCTCATCAATCCAATGAATTTTTAAGTGCTTAGGAAATGAATAAAATAAACCTTCATAATGGGGTTTCTGGGAACAATTAGACCCCAAAGGTTAGGTGTTGATCAATAACTTAATGTGCAAGAAAGCTAAAAGACAGTTGCATGTTGGAAATTGGTGAAATGTGAGGGATAGGAGGATTCTCTCTGCCGGAAGTAGTTCATTGTGGGCATGTCCTTGGAGCTACATTTCCTCTTGTAGTCTTCCTGTATTGCTATGCTGTTGAGAAAGGTGTTGTAATCCCTCTGGTGTTCTGAGACCAAGTACATGAGAACAAGCAATCTAAGACTGAACTGTGAAACTGTGAGCCAAAACAAATGACTCCTCTTTTTAGGATGCTTCTATCAGACACTTTGTCATAGGAACAAGTATACAGACACAGACATGCTGGAGCCAGCCAACTGTGAGTCATTCAGGGGTTTCCCCACTGCTTTCTAGAACCTTGGTAGTTTAAAATTGGTCATGATATAGTATTTCTATTATGCTAATTGACATGTGATGCAAATTAGAATTTTCATTTTTCTTTCTAGTCAGTGGGCTTACCAGTTATCCTTATACCAGTATATGGAATAGACACGTGAGAAAAGCTACTTAAAGATGGAAGGATTTCTTTTATTCAGTCCATCACTTTTGGAAAAACCCTGATAGACGGACTGAAGAAGCTGGTAGAGTTGCTTTCAAACTCAGGAATCAGCGAGAACTGAATGCAAGTGCTCAGGTGATTCTCTCATTTTAACTTAGTTAAGGACCCCAGCTCATGAGATGGTCCTTCCCACATTTAGAGTTAGTATTTATTTTTCAATTAACCTAAGCTAGGAACTATTTCACACACATGACCATAAGTATTTTTCTAGGTGATTCTTGGATTGATCAAGTCAGTAATCACTATTCACCACCACAAGCCCAACCTTGTAAATTTGTGACTCAATAAATCCCTATTAGGCCACAGCCTTCAATCTATTTCCCATAGATTCATCATTACCTCATAATTCAAAATTCTTCAACCCGGCATCAGTGTTCCCTGTAGTCTTTAAGAGTCTCCATTCTTTCCACAAGCACAAGTGAAGTTTCTTCTGAGACTGCAATCTCTTAAGTATGAACTCAGAGAACATCAAAAACATGTTCAATGTTTTTGAACATGAATATACAATGTCACAAAATAAAAATTTCTTCTTTAATATTGAGGAAAGAGCAGACCAATGCAATACTGACCCATCAGAGCAAACACCAAACACTGCTGCTCCATAGTAAGCATTAAAGATGCTATCTGGGTTCCAAAGGAATTGTGCAGCACCTATACTGCCTGCATGATGCAGTTTCTCTTGGGCTGGATCAGCCCCCTGTCCATTTCTTTTCATGGAATACACCGCATGGCCCTTCCATTATCAACATCATGGAGTCCCAATTGCACTTCTGTTCAGCCTTTCCAGATATACTATGTGCCCTCATGTATCCTTCTTGCTGGACTCTGATCTTATCACTGTTTCCTGGTCTGACCAGTTTTTAAACCTGCAATGTAAACCTGCATATCTCCTGTACTCCTTTAATTTTCATGACTGTAAAAGCACTATCACATTATATGGAATGCTGCTGCCAAGTTCTGTTACCAGTGTGAGATGTAGCCAAGCCTCTTTGGACCACATTTGCATTGACCTCTGTCTGCTAACCCAGGTGAAGGACTTCCTAGGAACACCCCAGCTCCTTTATTTTTCGCCAAGAATGCCTCAGTGGATGAGGACTTAATCCCAGAGCATCTTTCCAATAACCTAGTGAAAAGTAGGACACTTGTCTAGAATGGTCTAGAATGGTGTTAATATTTTGTATCAAATGTGGCTGCTTAATCTGTACTGTTTTTTTTTTAACTTTTAGTGTGCTTATATTCCTTTCCATGCCAACTTAATACTTTTCATACCTATCTTCTCTTCTTGGTTTGTTTGTTTGTTTCAAAACAAGGATTTTCTGTGTAATAGCCCTAGCTGTCAGAACACACTTTATAAACCAGGCTGGCCTCAAATTCACAGAGATCCACCAGCCTCTGTCTCCCAAGTGCTGGAATTAAAGGTATGCACTACCACCACCTGGCTGCTCCAATTGTTAGTCTGTCACTATAGACCTGGATACGATCAATGAGTGATGAACAGGACACAGTCTGGGGAAAAAAAAAAAAAAAACTCCTTGACATTTTCCACCAAATACATGATTTTTTTAATTCAACCTCAAACAAATTCTTGTATCCTACCACAATGTAGTTTTATTTGTCAAACTAACGCTAGAGTAGTCTGAAGTCTGGTTCCTAACAGAATTTGTTTTGTTCTCTGAAACTTCCTAAGCCAGATTTCCACTGTCTACATTTCTCTGAGATTTCTATTTCCTCTATACCATAAAATTTGTTTTCTTAAAAGGAAATGGTTTGAAAAAAAATCACATAAAATTGGCAATGTGTTTTTAATGATAGAATCTGTGGTTTGGTCCTGCAGAGAGTCTTTATGCAACTATATCAACTACCTTTATGTCTAGGTCTATATTTGATCTGAACATGGAAAAGGCAGAATTCTAAGCAAAGGAGAGCAGTATCATCAGCTTCTTTTCTGTAAGTCATTAGCAGTAGCTGTTTGAATTTACATTTCACTCATGACCTCATAAATGAGTCCCAATTTTTTCAGTATGACTTATTCCAATCAGGAAACTGGGGAAACACACTCTATGTGGGTAATGTGAGAGAGAGAGAGAGAGAGAGAGAGAGAGAGAGAGAGAGAGAAAGAGAGAGAGGGAGGGAGGGAGGGAGGGAGGGAGGGAGGGAGGGAGGGGAAAATAAAACAATATTTTTTGTTATCAACTTTAAAAATATTTTTGGAAACTTCTTTGTAGCTAACTTGCATCAAACTCTTGGAAGGGGCAAGCAGGTTGTTGCAGTGGAAAGGCACCATATGAAAACCTATGAAACACCTGTAGAATCGTGACGTAATTTTGTGTGGTAACCAACTGCTCCTTTATTGAATCTGAAGTCTATCCTTTTGGGTAATGAGAAGCCTGGTATGGAAAGCCTAGCTAACCACCTATGTTTAGAGAGGCCACAGGCTCACTTAGGAAATTTATTATGTTTTAATTAAATTGACTAAACATCAAACTCCTTTCTAAATTCCAATATTTTTACCCATAAACAAAATCTGCTCTGAGCCTCAATCAAAGAAACTCTTCCTTACAAATAATAAAAAAATGCAGAGAACCACAGCCTGCCCAAGATGCTGATTTGTCCCAATAATACATTTAGTCCATTCATTTAAGGGTCAGGGAACATTGCAGAAGAGCAGGCAGAGAATATGTAATAGCCAGAAGACAGGGTAATTGTTTGTGAAAGGCCAATTTGTAGACATTATGCATCCATTGCAATTATTAACACATAGCAGCTGTGATTATCTGTACCGGGCCCACACAAGGCAGGACCTGTCAATAATCAGTTATGTAAGAAGAGGTTCTTATGAAGGCCTCCCCTTTACTGATATACTCTTGATTTCTGATAGATTCTTGGTAAGGAGGTGCGGGTGGAAGAATCACAATGAGCCTTGTGTGATTCTTGTGTGATACACACTGCTGAACCTGCCAATCCTCAGTATATAGATCCAATGTTCACATACTCTTGATTAAACACATTAAGTCAAAAACAAAAAACACACATGAAGGGAAAAATAGTCAAGGATTGCAGAGGTTTTGGACAGGGCTGACTGGAAAGGAAAAAGCAAGAATGTAAGTGGAGGCTGTGAGTGGTGAATACGCGTTGTCTACAAGTATGAAATTACCTAAGAACAAACTTAACTCATAAAATTTGTTTATGTCTATATTTCTATTCTTATAATAAATAGTTACATATATTTCTATAAGTCAAGTACTCAGAAGTAGTTGGATATTATTTTTGAACAAAAAAACAAAAATTCAAATATTGTTAACTGTGGATTAAGTGTTTAAGAGACTCCAATATAAAATGTTTTATTTTGTTACAGTTTCTATAATCCACTATCATTTACATTTCCCATGATTTTTGTTTTCACAAATGTAAGATTGAAGCAGTAATGGAGTTGACGTCTCAAGAATGATGGATTCCTTCTGTGTCGTACACGGCAAGAATGAAGGTCAAAATATTATTCTGATATCCTGTTTACTAAAGATGCTTTTATAAAATGTTTAATCCCATTTAAGAGACATATGTCTCTTTTACATAAAGGAACCTTCATGTCTAAATACTATCACACCAGACATTGAATTTAAACATGTTAAACATTAAATCTATAGCAAATTTTTATTAAGTGGTTTAGTAACATATTTGATTTTCTGTAACAAAAAGACTGATTTATGACTAATTATAAACACAAACTGTGAAAGACATAATTGGGTAAATAAAAATAAGAATTATAAGTGATAAAAACATGCTCTCCATAGAATACCACATACAATGCATGATGTTTTCTTCTCATATTTTTTTACAGATATGGTATAGAAAGCTACTTCTCACAGTTGATCATTGTTTAAGAAAAGACATGAAATTATTGCTACCCTATAGATTTGCTATGAGTGACTATAAATGTTCAGAACAGTTCTTATTCTTAGTGTGTGCTGGACATTTGATAAATATTTGTTATTAAAAATGTTTTAATTTTCCTCCAAAAAGGATAAACCAATTTACTAATTTTATCACTTTAACCCATAACCTAAAGCATAATTTAGTACAGTTCTTCATCAAAGAACACTGAATTATTTTTTTCAGAGCTATGTATGTGAATACTGAATAGATAAAGCAGTTGTTTACTGAAGGTTTACAAAGTATTTGGAAGTAGTTAGTTAATTCTAAATATAATGTCCTGAAATGGATGTTAAAGTGTCTAGATATCATGTAAGAGACCTAGAAAGGTTTTTATTTTTAACCAATGGTTCTTTGAGCAATCACTTATAGTAATTATTCATCTGATGAGGTAGAAAGACTAAGAAAATATTGGAAGAACTCTGATGCACACTGTACATGCTGAGTTCAATCATGTTTTTGTTGTAGCTGAATCCACTTTTCCATGCATTGTGATTTTGTTAATTTGGTTCTTTGATTCAGTTTCCTAAATATCAACTTGTCATTTCGTTTGACTTTAAGACTATGACTACTAAACTCGACTCAGTTTCTTAGCTTGCTAGAGGAGTGGCAAACTTGTCTGGGGACTAGTTAGAGAAATAAAAAGATGTACCTACAAAGTTATAAATTTTCTTCCTATGTCTTTATATTTCATCTCTCACTGAGATAACTTTTAAAGATCTCGATTCAAAGAGTTCTAGCCTCATTGAATTCAAACACAGTTCTGTAGTCACAGTAAAAATTTGAAGAAATGTGTTCCTACACATACTGTTTTGTTGTTTCCAATGATTAAGAATATCAAATCTTGATATTATTTCTGGTGCAATAAATAGTTCATGAAAACTTTCCAGTTTGGTTCCATGGTTGGCTATCTTCTGGAATCATCAGAGGGATTGCTTTCCAGTCTATGTTGTAAATGTGTGCTGACATTTGTTGTCAGCCATGGACCTGGGGCCAGTAGTAAATGTAGCTTCCAACAACCCAGGGTCTGCTCATATGGTGATCTTTTACTAAACCAGAGAGAAGGCATCTCATTCTTGCCACACTGTCTTATTAGCATCTGCAGGGCAAATGGAGTAGTATGCATAGGCACAGGTGCATTTTTATAGAAAAAAAAACACATCACAAGGAGATTACTGTGGACATCAGTATAAACCTTGTCTTATGAATAATTTGACTATTTTCTTACACATCTCATAACAGAAGGTACATAAACATTCATAATTTCAAACAATGTTTTCAGATTTGTGTTGATTCTACTTTGAAATTTGTTGGTAAGAAGCACATACAAAGAATATGAAGCATGGTGTTTATCAGTCGTGCCACTGGTGAGTACAGTGCTTGCTCTTGTAGGAGGACCAGTACCCCACATTGTCTGTGGAATTACTTTTCTACAGCTTTTGTTTCACTAGGTCTTTGTACTTCTAAATCATTTGTAGATTCCCCAAGTGATAACAAAGCCACGGATTGAGTTATAGTAAAAGTATTGCAACAAAACTTTCAGATATTTGGTGCTATCTTGGAAAATATTTGTTTATCCTCCTAAAGGCAACAAAGAACTGAATTATCCATAAGATAACCATATCAAATATAAGAAAATATGCCCCCCCCCAAAAAAAAAAGTCGAGCATGGCCTTGCTTACCTGAGTGGCACTGTATGGCTGGATAGTTTAAGCTTAGAATGTATCTGGCCGCATGCCAGCATATCTACTAAAGTAACTGTGAAGATACACAAGCAACTGTAATTGAAAGTGGAGTCAAGCATTTAGAGGCAGAAATACTAATTAGAACTAATTGACAAGTGCTGTAACAATCACCAGGGTAGCTCTTTACATAGGAAAATGATAGTTATGCAAATGGAATGATTCATTGTATTTACTTAGCCATTATTTTTCTTCTTTGCATGAAATGGTCCCAGCACTTGACCACAGAACACAATTTCAATTTTGTGGTAGATTTCTTAGCTTTTCAGAGTAGTTTTTCTTCTATCATTTATTTTTACACATGGAATAATATATATGTATTATTTTTGTATTACAACATCTCTGTTGGAATATAGACATGGATTACAAACCAACTTCAGTAATTATCTAAAATAATTCTCAATTCATGCACATATTAAGAATTTTGTGGGATAAGTATAAATAATTATTTCATATAATTATGAAAAATGCAAAGTCTAGATGGTATGTAAAGTAAGTCTTAAGATCACTCCATTTAACATTTGTCAAATAATGATCATTTTCCTAAGAATAGTAAGAGTCATTATGCTGAGATTATTGCTTATATACAAGTATATCTTATCATATTGAATGTGTAATTAAAATACTCTCCTAAATTGATGTTCTAATAAAAAAAGACTACAGAAAATGCATGTGGTCACTCATTTTAGCAAGAGAAATGGGGAACAAAATTTGCTTATTGCTAGTGAAAGTTAGACTTTCCCTGTGGAGCCTGCAGTGGGAAAGGGTAGAGGACCAAGGAAGAGCCAAGATCTAGGCTCAGGCTTCTATAGATCACTCACATAGAATAAAGAAACCATTGGGCCTTTACCATTTTTACTTCTTTAGTTTTTTGGATAGTGTATCTGTATGAAGCCCAGGCTGGTCTGCAACTCATGATTCTCTTGCCCTGTTGTTCATAATAAGTCTGAGCCACTCCACATGGCTTGCACTCAGTTATCACCTTTAGCATGAGAACAAAAGTGTACATGTTGTTTCAAGACTCCTTCTTTCCTTAGTCCATATCAAACTATTGACTTTGAACTACTTCCAAGGAAAGTTCACCAGAGTGCAGGTTAGTGCTTTTCCATGGAGAGTATCATAAATGACAGCTCTGACCTGGGATTAAATCACATGTGGTTTATGACCTGCGTGGACTTTACTCCTTCCTTGACGCAGGAGTAGGGTGTGGGGTGTGGGCTAGAGCAGAGGAAAAGCGATCTGATCATGGATTGATTTACTCCATCCCACAGGTACTGTAAATTCTGCCTCTTAAATTTAATTATTTGTTATTACCATTTTTTGAGCATGTAAATAGATAAATCTGAAGGTGTTGCGATCCACCTATGCACAGAATCATACTTTGAGTGTGATATCACAAAATTTCTTTGTCCTATTTATTTTCATAAAAAAGACATTGCAATATCTTCCATCTTCAAAATAATTAAAAATAATCTGCTATAGCAAATGATCACAAATTGTGTGCCTCTATATAACAGAAGTGATTCTTTCAAAGTTCTGGAAACTAGAAATAAAAAAAAAATCACACTGTTGCCTCAGACCCTTTCCTCTGACCATTTAAAATGGCTTCTCCAGGTTCTGCTAGCATGCTCATAGCGTGTTTCTGGGTAGACAGAAACATTATCCTAATCTCATTCTCTGTCGTCACAGAGTGTTTCTGTGTGGATATACATTTCTGTCAGTGCTCTTCTACTAAGAACATATAGGTTTTTAGGACCTAATCTACCAAGTATTTTTCATAAATGTGGTTTATATTATATACAGTATGAAAACTAAATAAAGTAACAATATTATTTAATAAACTGTATTTTTTAAAAGTATAGGATGATAACAAATGTGAAGGCATGACAAAAATATTTAGTGAACTCTGAGGAGTTCAAAGTATGACTGAATGTGTAAAAGAAAAGCCAAAAGAACACAAGGCAATATCTCTGTTTTTCAGTTCTAAATTAGGTTCACTGTGGTGTTTATCTTCCTTTTAAAAATCAAGTTATTTTCTCCGAGCTCTTCTGGTAATAAACTCCTCAGTTATCTTCATGGGTACCATTTCTCTCCTGACACATTGATTCATCCAGTTTTTTAAATTTTATTCTTGTTTTAAAATTTTTATTTGTTCTTCTCTTATATATTACATGCCAACTGCAGTTTCCCATTCCTCCCCTCCTCCCAGCCCTCCCTCACTTCCCTTCTCCCTCAGATCCACTCCTCCTCTATTGCCCTTCAGAAAAGGGCAGACCTCTGAGGGATAACAATCAAATATATCTTATCAAATTACAATAAGACTAGGTACATCTCCTCATATTTAGGCTGGAGGAGGCAACCAGTAGGAGAAGGGCCCTAAAAGAGTCAGTGACAGCTCTCATTCCCACTGTTAGGAATCCCACCAGAACACCAAGCTATACAACCAAAACATATATGCAGAGGACTTAGGTCAAACCCATACAGGCTTCTTAACTGTTGGTTCAGTCTGTATAAACCCCTATGAGCCCTGGTTAGTTGATTCTGTAAGCCATTTTCTTGTAGTGTCCTTGACTCCTCTGGCTCCTACAATCCTTCCTCTCCTCTTCTGTGAGTTTCCCACAGCTCCGCCTAATGTCTGACAGTGGGTCTAAGCATCTGCTCCTATCAGTTGCCGGATGAAACCTCTCTGATGACAGCAATGCTGAGCTCCAGCTAAAAGGAAAACAGAGTATCATTAGGAATCATTTCATTGACTTTTTCTTGGCCTGTTGTGTTTGAGTCTAACCGTGGTCTCTGTATCATTCAAGCTCTAGTTCCTGGTACCCTAGACAATGTCAGACATGGGCTCCTTCTCCTGGCCTAGATTTTAGGCTGGCCTAGACATTGGTTGGCCACTCTCACAAGTCGACTCCACTTAACCCAGCATATGTTATCTTTGAAATGAAAGTGAAGAAAGATGTTTGGTTTAAGTTAGCTTATTAGATTTAACCACAATCATGACCTTCACTGTATTTAACTACTTCTACTTTTAAAAAGAGAGTTTTATGACTCGTATATTAAGAAGATAACAATATTCTATGCTAGTTTGTCTTTCTAAATCTCTAATTCTCAAACTTATTTATAATAATATCTTAGGTAAGACTGTTGAAAGTAATAAATATTATTGACATTTATGTTTGAAAATAAGGTATCAATTCAAAAGAATAAGATGTACATCAAAAACCATGAAATCATTGGGGATGATAGTGATAACAGTAGAGACTGTTCAATGAAGCACTGTGACATGAATTACCATGGTTGTATCTCATGACTTCTAGGGATCAGTTCCTTTAGATGATAAGAGGAGGGAGAAAGATAATGCAAGACCATAGGTAAGGGGACATCAAAGTTTCTTAACAATTCATTGATGAATAAATAAAATGGAGAGTTTAACAATGGAATGTAGAATTGACATTAAATGTTGCCCATGTCAGAGTCAAAACTGCCATCTAAATTTTGTATGCATGAATAAAAAAGGTAACAAATGGTGATCTGTGATGAGATGTTAGCAATCGAAGATGCCATAACAAGGAGTGTGTTCTAAATTGTGTTTGACTGTGTTTATGTAATTTGAGATGTTTTTCTTTCACCAGTGGATAGACTTCCTGACATAGTATGTTTGAACGTCACCAAAAATAATCAAGGTAAAAACATGTTAACCAAAAAGCATTCTGTGATCAACAAAAATACTGAAAATAAATAAATAAATTTTTTAAAAAATTTGACAGCATGATATTGTAGTTAAATGTGCAATAAAAAAGAAAGGATAATGTCAATTTCTTTCTATTTCCTTGAATTCTAAAGAAAGTACCAGCAGGAAGGCAACATTTTCCCATATCACAACATAGCAGGGAAGTGAAAAGGGGAAGGACGTAGGGCAGAAGGTGCAAAAGTGTGGGTGCCCACCTGATACCAACCTGCTTCTGAAACCTAACTCACTCATAACAGATAGGCTTCCGAAACAGACGACAGGAAATGTTGGAGAAAGCAACAAGAAAAACAACTCTTAACAATGTGGGTTGGTTCGAAAGGTCTTAAATAGTTTTCTAAAATAATAATGTTTTTCCTAAGCTAGCAAAGAGGCATCTTGATGAACTGAACTTCAGAGAGCACAGAGTTTTATCAGTTTTACTATCTCTGGCATATAGAAGAATGTCTGACCTAATATTCACACAATGGTGCTAGTTAAATACATTATTTTGTAGTTTAGTGAGTGATTTTTGATGACAAGTATTTCATTTAAGTAAAAGTACTCAGATGTGTGGCAAATATGTGGATTGTTTTTCCAGTGATGTTACTGCTTGCTTGCTTCAGTTGTTCACAAGGTATCAAACAAGTTTTTCCCCATAGATAGTATCTAGAGTGTCAGAATTTGTTGTTTTACAGTAATCACAGTTAGTTAATACTGATGTTTTAGATGTTCTCAGAAAGAATTGCTCATAACTATTGGCTGCACTTTTCTGTGAATTCCCACACCCGAAACAGGCGCGCGCTTTCCCGAATCGAGCCCACAAGAATGGATGACTATCCTAAGGGTTGAAACACAAAAAGACCATGCTCATTTACCAAAGAGTAAATGGCAACTTTATTAAACACAAGTCGGGTATATATCCTAGGGGGCAAAGGGAAAATAGCCCCTTCCATCCATCCGGAACAGGGGAAGAGGATGTCAGGTGTCCGGCACCCAAGGCCAGACAGCAGGTGCGGTGGTAGACATATAGGGCCTATGGCGGGATCCTTGTTTGCAGGTGGAATTACCATAACAAAAGAGGGCCAAGTTCTTTCTAAGCTAAACCCTCAGGCCAGGCCGTGCAAGAGCAGAGAAGACAGGAAGCCAGAGGTAAAACGGCCCTGCATAGTGCCACGAACAAAAGGGAAAGAAACCTGGGTACCTACACATAACTTGATGTGTGACACTAGGAATATTTCAAAAAGGATGCTCACCTCTTACCATATTCATAATTAAAGGCAACAAGAAACAAAAGATAATTGGATTTATTTTCTATGTCAACTTTGTAATTGCACAGTTTAATTCCCCCATCTACAAAATTGTGTCTATGGCATCATTTTCCTATTCCCTATTTCTGATCTGCTTACCCTGAGAGTCCTGGATGAACGTAGAGTAAATCAGATTTGGAACATAGAGGCTTAAGACTGAAAGTTCATTCCAACAATAAATGCTGATCATTCTCTCTCTCTGTCTCTCTCTCTGTCTCTCGTCTCTCTCTTTCTGTCTCTTGCTCTCTCTCTCTCTCTATCTCTATCTCTCTCTCTCTCTCTCTCTCTCTCTCTCTCACACACACACACACACACACACACAAACACACACACAGTGTCCTGATGTAAGAACAGAGATGATTTAATAGTTTCTAGTATTTGTCAGAAACTTTCTAAGAAAAAAATGAAATAATCACTGAAATTATTTCTTTTATAATATATGTTTTTCCTGGATAATGTAATAACTTTGTCTTTTTCTTTGGCATCCCCTGTCTAGTCTCCCATGACACAAATGTTAAAATATGCACATTGGAAAGTCCCTCTAATTCTTCCATAATTACTTCCTACAATCTGCCATGATAGGATCTTGAGGGGAATTCTTTAGCAAGAGCATTGCAAGAATTCAGAAAAAAATAAAACCCCGAAAAGAAAGCCATGCACTGAAAAGTCACTCTTCCCCTCACTCCTACTCAGAAAGCCATGCATTGAAAAGACACTCTTTCCCTCACCTCTGCCCCAAAAGCCATGCACTGAAAAGACATGCTTCTCCTCTCTCCTGCTCAGAAAGTCATGCACTGAAAACTCACTTTTCCCCTCACTCCTGCTCAGAAAGCCATGCGCTGAAGAGTCACTCTTCCCCTCACCCCTGATCAGAAAGCCATCATTGAAAGGCTCTCTTCCCTCACCTCTGCTCAGGGTCACATGGCAATGCTTGCTGTGCTGGCTATAAGTACCTGAAAGAAGCAAGGACAGGGAGTGGGACTTAAAAGAGGGCACAAGCTTCAGTGATTTTTTTGAGTCATCTAGGCAGGGATGTGGCTACCCATAAAAGCTGGACTAAGGCTCTTTGGGCAAAATTTTATTCAATTTTAGTTAGAGCTCTATTACTTGGAAGAAAGCAGAATTTTAAAATTTGTGTCAGTTATAGAATTATGACATTAGGATGTGAAATATCCGAGACCTTTTCTTAAGTATAAGTATCAGTCACTGATAGATTCATGAGTCTACAGTGAGTGTAGACATAGCATCTCATTACACAACAATCTCTGGATGGGAAAGCAGGAAAGAGCTAGTTTGATTAAGAGAATAAATGACCTGAGAAATTACATTTACTGTGAGTATTCATGCCCAGGGTGCTGAGGCTTTCCTCACACACACACACACCAAGTTCTTTCTTCCCTTTGATGGAGGAAATGAGAGATTAGGCTGAGCGGCTGATTTTATCCCAGTCACTCCAAAAACTGTCAGTGTTTGTTTAAGATTTCTTCCTAGTGAGCTGTTCATCACTCTGACTTTCTGTATTCTTCCCGGCTTTGATCTCTGTGGACCAGACTCTTGTCCTAAGTAACTCTAGGGGAATTCCAGGACAAGAGCAATGCTCTCTGACTTGGTATGTGAATTCTTGGTCTTGCTTTCTCCATTTCTTGTCTTTGCTTCTTTTTTGTTGTTGTTGTTGGTTTGTATAGTCTGCCTTTTTATTTATTTTTTCATTTATTAAAAATTTCCACCTCTTCCCTGCCTCCCTTTTCTCTCCCTCTCCACCTCACCCTCCCTTTCTAGTCCTAAAAGCAGTCAGGGTTCCCTGCCCCATGGGAAGTCCAAGGTCCTCCCCCCCTCCATCCTGGTCTATAAAGGTGAGGCTCCAAACAAACCAGGCTCCCACAAAGTCAATCCATACAGTAGAATCAAAACCCAGTGCCATTGTCCTTGGCTTCTCAGTCAGCCTTCATTGCCAGCCACGTTTAAAGTGTCCAGTTTGATCACATGCTCCATCACTCCCAGTCCAGCTGGCCTTGGTGAGCTCCCATTAGATCAGTCCCACCTCGACTTTAAAATGATTCAGGAGAGCTTGTCTTTGCTTCTTTGTGTGTCTTTTGTCTATTTTTTTCCTTCTCCCTCTCCCAATTTAGTTCATGCTCAGTGTGTAGAAGAGTAGAGTATCAGTAAAACAGGGAAATGGGGCTTCTACTGGCTTTCTCATTTGGACTGATTTTTCAACGAGCTGCAGAATAGCAATACATGTTTGCTCTAGTTCTGCCATATGGGATCTCATCCAAAGACCAGTGTTTATTTCCTCAGAGGAAAATAATATCCAAGCTGATTTCTGTGTATTGGTTGTAAGTATCAAATCATATTAGCTGATCTTCATGAGACCAATCTTTCCTAGCCATTTTCATTTGACTACTGAAAAAATGTTTTAAAAAATCATAGGCAATTTGAGCTCACTTGCTATTTTTTTATTATTCATAGATTTTTTTGTTGACACTAACATTGTGTGAGTGTTGTTTCTGGATTTAAGTCATTAATATTGTCATCATTGTTGCTCATTTTTGTGGATTTTCTCTATTGAGAGATATATGGTTGGTATACATACTTTGTATACCTACGAATCTGAGTCCACTGAAAATAACTTGGAAAGACTATCCCTAAGGATCTACAAAACATAATTTATAAACCTATTTTAATATTTATGATACACATACATACCAGTATTTACAATCATATGAAATTTGGCATATGTAGATAGCTAACTAAAATTACATTTGCTGGTATTATAATAGCTTAATACAGATCAGAATCATTGAAAGTACTTTTAGAGTATGATTGTGAATAAAAAATATAAATAGGTACTCATAAATATAGAATATTTAGTATTAAATAATCCCACAAAAATGGAGGATAGCAAACAAAAGCAGAAAAGAAGTACTAACTAAGGTTGAAGAACCCAGCCTAGGTTACAAGTAAAGTCACTGGCTGTTAGATCACTCAAGTATTGCCATCATTGCATGATGCTACAGTCTCCTGACCAAAGAAGAGTTAAAGTGTATTCAGTCTGACTTTTAATTGGCCTGTATTTACAAATAAAACTTCTGCTATTACCAACAGAATAATATATGATAGAGATGTGTCTTTACACAGGTAACAATTAATACAAAAATAATAATACTTTTTATTGTATTTATTACGTAATATACTAAAAACAATATCTATGTACAGAACTACTATTCTGTATATATCTCTACGTATGTATGAGTCTACTTACTTCTTACGTATAAGTTATACGTCTACTTATCTATGAATCTACTTATTATTGTATGTATAAAGTTTCACTGTTTATTACTAATTTGATATAAAACCATTCTTCTTATTACCTATATTAAATAAAGTCATAGGAAATCCTTAACTTCACTCATATTTATAGTTGGAGGCATTTTCTATATAAAGGAATGAAAGGTAGCTCTGGAAATGAACCTTTTCTGGAAGCTAGACTCCTGTTACACAAGAACTTCCTTCTCAGTTGCTGGTATGGAGATCTTACTATCAATGTTTGTCATCTAAGACATTACTAACATCTTTTATATGGACATTTGTTTAACATATACTCTTACTAAAATCTCACCACATTTCCACTCAAATGTTCAAATCAGATTTCCCTAGCCAGCCAGCTCAAATGTTGATGAATGTGTCTATTTTATTATCTCTCTGTCTCAGCTTACAAGTTGATGCAGCACAACATATTGGTGTTGAAATGTAAAGCCGCACATAAACACAAACAAAAGACAAACAGATGGAATCAAGACACACAGGAGAGGAGCTATGTGCTTCATATAAGATATTTCTTTCTTAATTTCAGTTAGTAGTGTATATTATAAAATTTTTGTCAATTATATATATTTTGCCTTAAGTTTTGGATAAAAATAAAATTAGTTTCCAAAAATTAAAAAAGACCTATCAGTACTCATGAAGCTAACTTCATTAGTTTTATGTCTTTACTTTAGGATAGCATTCTGATAATTATAAATTCCTCTCAGAGGATTTGCTAGAGTCACCTCTCCAAAGAAACTGAATGTCTTAGTTCTGAGACAAAAGCATCATTAGAGCTGAATCTTAAGTAATCTTACAGACATTGCCATTGTGTGTGTGTGTGTATATATATATATATACACTGAAAAAATTACAGAACTTGCCATTGGGCTGTTTAATGTACACACAAAATGCATTTCTTCACTGTCATACAAGCAAAAATTAATTCACAACTGCCCCAAACTTAGATGGTGAATAGGCCTCAATATACTCTTAAATTTTAAACTTATATAACTTAAAGCATTCAGGTGTGCAATAAAGATGGGCTTGTGAATTATTGCTTTACTCTTGTCCCACCAGCTGATTTTTCAGCACTGAAAGCAGCTTATACATGGTACCCACAACATGTGTGTGGAGTTTTTTAAAGTACATACTATGGAAATTTAAAACATCATTTGAGAACTTGTAACCGTCTGCTTAATACAATCCATATTAAAAATAATTTTTTATCTCACTTCACACACTTTCTATTTCCCCTTTCATTATGTATTATTTCCCATCCTCTAAATTATTAGTTCCTGTGGACCAATAAAATGTCATCAATGTCACATTGATTTCTCTCTATTCTCCCTGTCCAGAGTCTATATTCCTGATGTCTTACATATTCAATTGTTTAGCATACATATAATTGAAAAGATTCACTTGTATGAGCAAAGATTATTGGTAGGGCTTCTAAGATTTGAAAGATTTCTATGCATATTTAGCTTTCTGTAATTTTCTGTTTGGAAATAGTAAATTTAGTAAATAATATAGTTAATGTTATATACCTACTGCATAAACTTTATGAAACTGCAACTAACCATCCTATCATATATGAAATATGGCCATTATGAACTAAAATGCATCAAATTAACATTGATAATTAATTTAATTAATAGTTGATTTATTAAAGAGTTTCTAAAGATACCATACTAGATTGTGTACTGGATGTAATGTTTTAATTCATAAAGCACTCGGGAGGCAGAGGCAGGCTGATCTCTTTGAGTTTGAGGCTAGCCTGGTCTCCAAGAGCTAGTTCTAGGAGAGGCTCCAAAGCTACAGAGAAACCTGTCTTGAAATACCAAAAAAAAGAAAAAAGAAAAACAAAACCTAAAAAAATAACCAAGTAGAACATTTCTTTATAATTTCCTTGGCTTGTTGCAATATGATGGAGGAGTCCTTTCCATCATAAACCTTTGCTATTGATAGGATTTTTTTGAAGAAATTCTGTTAAAAGTGTGTGCTACCACCACCTGGTGTTCTACTTGTTCTTTATACAACCAAACACCATACTTGCAGGAAGTAAAAACCAAAGGAATAAAATCTGGCAAATGGATATGTTCCAATTTTTAGAATTTTGAAAATTAAAATATTTACACCGTATCATTGATACCTATTTAAGTTTTCAACGGGAAACTGCTTTGGGATCAGAAAAGACCGATTCAGCAATTGCACCTTTACTAGAAGTTTATGGCAATTATGGGTATACCTGTACAAATAAAAACAGACAATGCTCCAGCATATATCTCTAAGAAAATAAAACAGTTTTCACTTATTATAATATAAAGCATATTACAGGTGTACCAAACAATCCTACATGTCAGGCAGTTATATAAAGATCAAATTGAACTATAAAGGATACACAAAATAAACAGAAAGGGATGATAAATACTGCCTACTGCCAGAAATAGGCTGCATAATGCTTTATTAAACTAAAATTTTCTTAATGCTAATGAGAAAGGAATAACAAATGCAGAGAAACCTTGTACAATTAAAAAAAAAAACTTCTGAGTTAAATTATCAGGTGTAGTTCAAGGATGCTTTGACCTCAGAATGGAAACCAGGAGATGTGCTATGCTGGGGAAGGGGTTTGGCTCTTGTTTCCACCAGAGAAGACAATCTATGGATACCATCAAAATTAATCAGGTTCTTTTTATTTTAAAGGAGAAACCTCTTGATAAAGAGAAATAACAGTCCCACCGTCTCCGTGGGTAGACTCACCCCTCGCAGTCCTGACTCCGTTGCTCATGTTCTTCCTCCTTCTGCTCTTCTTCTGGGCCTTGGGAGCTCAGTCCAGTTCTCCAGTGTGGGTCTCTGTCTCTATCTCCATCCATCGCCAGATGAAGGCTCTATGGTGATATGCAAGATATTTATCAGTGTGGTTATGGGAGAAAGCCAGTTCAGGCACCCTCTGTTCTGACACTTTGGTAGCACACCAAGACCAGCTGGACTGGGACTGAAGGAGCATGTGATCAAACTGGACTCTCTGAATGTGACTGACAATGAGAACTGACTGAGAAGCCAATGATAGTGGCACTGGGTTTTGATTCTACTGCATGTACTGGCTTTTTGGGAGCCTAGTCTTTTTGAATGCACACCTTCTTAGACCCGGAAAGAGGGGGGAGGGCCTTGGACTTCCCACAGGGCAGGCCACCCTGACTTCTCTTAGGACTGAAGAGGGAGGAGAAGAGGGAGTAGGGGGAGTGGGAGGGAAATGGGAGGATGGGAGGAGGTGGAAATTTTTAATAAATAAATAAATAGATAAATAAACAAATAGAAATGACAGCTCACCCACAGAAGTGATACTCCTCCTACAAGTTTTAAGAAAACTTCCCAAGGGTTTGGGCAACTTTCTGTTCTTGTCTTTGTAGGAAAATATAAAATGCCCATCTTCAAGAAGTAAAGAGACTTTGTACACCTAGATGTCTAAATAAGAAAAGAGAACTATCCAGAAAGAATCACCAAGCAAAGAAAAATCTGACTTGTGATACCAATATTCTCTGCAGGGTTAAATCTCATTACTTAAACTTATATATCTCCTTACTTCTCAGTACAATGGTAGTCTGTACTCACTTAAAAATCAAAGCTGGCTTTGGAGTTGGACTATGACTGTCCTTTTCTAAATTCAGCCTGTTGTTAAAAGAAAAATTCAGAGTTTCTGTATCATTTCAGGAGAGTCACCTGGTGTGGGACAGAAGGAAAATAAAAATATAGGAACTAAGGTTTTCAAAATTCTGCTTTCACAAATTTTACTTTTCCCCATACATATTTTTGCCTCTATGGTGTCTTTCCTTGAATATATGACTATCGTAATTCAAACTTTACATTTTGTTATGAATAATGCTTAAGTTTTCCACAGTGAATAATAAATTTTCCTACAATAATTTCAGAAATCTCCAGGAAGAAGTTGGGGCCCCACAACAATGATTCCACCTGATTCATATGATGTCATTCAGCATAAAGCACCACTTAACGATTAAATATGGACTACCCACTGCTCAGAACAATTTCAAGGTTGCTAGCTGAGATGGTTCAACCTAAGAGACTACTCTAGCCAGGACATGAGACAAACCTTGCACTTTCCCATTAGGCAGAGACTGGACAACAAATGATAAAGCTACCTTTCTCAGGACTTTACAATTAACCAATTTTTTTTTTCTTTTCAGGATCCCCTAAAGATACTGTCACCCCAGACTGCAGGAAGTAAATTTAAGTATAGGGCACCCACATTTCCAAGAGGTGTGGTGGATGGTTTTTAATCATTCAATGGCTTATGGATATTTGTCATTGTTTAGGAGTGTTGGTTACAAGTTATTACGGGAAACGGTCAGGAAAAACTTAAACAAAGGAAATTAAATTAAAAATTCTTGTTTTGAAAAGAAAAAAGGGATATATGTATGTGTATCATATATATATGATAGGATTAAAGGGTAGATGATTGAATCTACTCTGAAGAAATAAAGAAAGGATACAGATATAATAAGATAAAAAGGTTGATTATTAAATCAACTTTCAAAAAGCAACTACTAGTTTTAAATATTTTACATTGTATTGGACTTTTGTATATTGTATATAAATTTTGTACATTGGTACAAAATTGAGATTATTTTGTTAAAACATAGTGAATATACATTTCTAATGTTCTTCAAGGTATTATACTTATACAGCTCATTTAAATTTGTAATGCAAATGTCTAGTCTTTGAAAGTTTTACCAACTGTTTATGTAATAAGAAAATACAGGTTAGTAATTAGTCACCTATTTTAATTGAACTTGCAATCATATTAGGCAAGTTTTCAAGTTCAATAATATATTTTAGATAGACAGGTCATCTTCAAACACTTCAAATATATCTACAGAATATAATATTTAAGATGTTTTAATAACATATAGCTTTTTTAATGACATTGAGACATGTCTTCTCATGGCAGCACGAATCTACTTCGAAGAAAATAATGGGCATTGAAGAAACTCCTAATGGTTTACCTTTGTGGCAAAAGTAAACAACTGATCAAGAAAATGAACTTGCCTCAATTGCTGGTAGTATGCTGTCCTAATTGGACAAGCAGGACACAAAAGAAAGTGACTGCTAAACATTGTCTACAAAAAAAAAAAGGATAGGACCTTCAGAATATCCTGCTTCTGATATTCTGTTTATGATAGACACATAAACGTCTATCAGATATGTTTGGTATGAAAGTCAAAGATAGATGCCTCAAGATTACAGAGAAACTTTGGGTGACTCTCCAGGCAGCCAGCTGTTTCTGTCATTTCTCACATATTTTGAAAGTCTCTTGCTTACACTTCCTGGCTGTTCAGTTAATATTATTTCTTTTTTGTGTGTCTGAAGGAGTTTAAAATTAGATAGTTATAGTTTTCCTTGTTTACCTGATGCAAAAAGCAAGTTATGATATAAATTAAATCAAGTGCAAGACTTTGGACTCATAAAGATGGGATAGTCATAGAATATTTTCTCTGAATTTGTCAAATGCAAATGGACTAGATACTTTTGATGTATTTATATATTGCCTGCATCTATTCTATATAGTCTTTGTACTTATTGCATGCTGTTTTCTTACATTAATTATAGCCCTTTCTATTTCATACAAAAAGGGAAAATGTAGTGATTTGTCTCTCAAGTTGCATGTTTTTCTTCTTATTGCTGAACAATACCTCACTTTGTATTGTGACATGCAAGTAAATGATTCTATAACTACTATTTTGAGCAGTGCCACAGTAAGTATGGCTGTAGGTATCTTCATTTTATTGGATGTGACTGCTTTGCGTATACATTTAGTTAATATAGTAGGACTGCATATTCTTAGCATCTGAATTTTGAGGATACTTTGTGGTTTCTACTGTGGTAAGTAAGAATCATTAACCTTTCTATCAGTGGCATACAAATGTTTCTACCCATTTCTCATTACTGTGCATCTTTTCCTTCCTCCCCTTCTTCCTTCCTTTCTTGATTTCATGTTTTAAAAAATTCTGTTCAGTTTAACATGAAACTTGTGCATTGAATATTCAAATTCTAGGATTGCAAAACTGAGCTGCCATGCTCAGCTTGGAGTTTGTGTTTTTGATTACTATCATTCTGATTGGGATGAAACTGGAATCTCGGTGTTGTTTTGAATTATTTCCCTGATGGTTAAAATGCTGAACATTTTTAAAAAAATGTTTTTATTTGTCATTGGTACTTATTTTTTGAAGATTTGTCAGTTTATTTCCATGTCTTTAATAAATTTCTTGTTATTTTTATTGTGTTGCTTATTCTTTTGTATGTATGTGTGCACACATCCACTGTTTGCATGAACACCTCTTTTCATGCATATATGTGTGCAGGCACATAGTAAACAAAAGACAAACTCAAGTATCATTCTTTAGGCACTATTCACCTTGTTTTACTCTTCTAGTAATATTGTTATTAAATCTTTCAGGGTTTCCTACAGTATATTTTGATCACATCAAATCTGTTTCCCCAATTTCTTTCAGATTCACTTCTACCTTCTTATTTCCTAACTTCCTGATCTCTCTTTTGTTTTGTCCAAATCAGTCCTGTCCAATTTATATTGCCCAATTACTCTTGGGTGTGGGGCCTGCCCTGAGATGTGGGCAACCAAACAAGAGCCACATTGTTCAAGAAAACTGATTCTCCCTCTCCCAGCAGCTATCACATGTCAACAGATTTTCAGCTGGACAGAGGACATCATGATACCTACAGATTTCAAGCCAAGAATTTGTCTGACTTGAGCTTGTAAAGATCTTGTGTTTGCCACAACTACTCTGGGTTCACACAAGCAATTGACTGTTTTGACCAGGACAGTGATTTTTTGAAGTTATCCACCATCAATGGCTCTTACAATCTTTCTACACCTTCTTCCACAAGGAATGCTGACTCTTTGGGTAAGGTGTGTGTTATAGATATCCCATTTGGGGCTGAGCACTCTGCAGTGTCTTATTCCTTGTATATTGACACTTAAGGGTTTCTGTCTTAATTGTCATCTTCTAAAAGAGGTCTCTCTTATAAGACTTGAGAGTATAGCAATGGATATGCCCTATAGATAGTATAGTGATAAGTTATTAGAGGTTATTTTAATATTAGTTCTATAGGAGTACATTCTTCCCTATGGAGCCACCAGTTCTTATTTCCATTTACCATGCTAGGTTTTCATTCCTTTTCAGTGAGTGAGCCTTAAATCTAGTCAGAAAATGTTGGTTCAACCCATAGTATCTGTGTACTATCTCACCATTGTGACCATCTTGCCAGATCAATGATTACTGTAGCTCACAGAGTTCATAGCTCAACAAGACTGGTGATGACCTTTCTCCTCAAATTATTTCATATAAAATAAAATGAAAGGACAAATTTCCAAATGATTTTTATAAAGTCAGTGTGACCCTGATGCCAAAACCTGACAAAAATCTACCAAAAAAAAAGGAAAGAGAAAGAGGGAAATTTCTCAATAAAATTTTTGCATAATGAATTTACAGCATCTTAAAAAGAATATCTACCATAATCAAGTCATCTTCATCACTGAGATGCAAAAATGATTCACCACTTTTAAATCAGTAAATACAATGCACAGACTCAAAGACAGAAACTACTCGATTATCTCATTATATATATAAAGGGCCTTTGACAAAATCCAATATATTTTTATGATAAAAGTCTTGAATCTATGGATAAAAGTGACATATACCAACCTAATAATGGCAGTATACAACAAGCCTACAGCCAACATCATACAAAATGGAGAAAAAGATTTTCCAATAAAGCCAGGAATGTCACAAAATGTGCACTCTCCTTTTTCCTGTTCAGTATGGTACTTGAAGTCTTAAAGAAACAAGGCAAGTGAAAGAAATAAAGGGGATCCAAATAGGAGAAGAAAAAGTCAAAGTGTTCCATACTTGATAATAATATGATTGATTCTACACACAAGAGACCTTAAAGATTTCACTAGAAACCTCATGTATTTTATAAATATATTTACCAAAGTAGCAAAATACAAAATTACCAGAAAATCAGTGACATTTCTATATATAAACAACAAATACACTGAGCAAATAATCAGGGAAACAATTATATTCATAATATCATCAAAAAACTTGGAATAAGGCTAAGTAGAGAGATAAAAGGCTTGTATGATAAGAAGCTTAAGTCTTTGAAGCTACAAATTGAAGATACTTGATAATTGAAAGACCTGTCATACTCCTGAGATGGCACAATTAATAACGTGAAAGTAGCCAATCTATGACAAAGAATTTACCGATTAAATGTAGTCACCATCACAATTCTAACACAATTCTTTACAGAAATTGATAAAAAAAATCTTATGTTTTATTAGGTAGGCTCTCTGTCCTGAGCTCACAAGAAGGCAAGAATTACTGGACAACGAGCCTTAGAAATTCTCCTGTCTCCGCCTTCACACTGCCAGGATTATGAACTCACATCTTCTTGCTCAATTTTCAGATTGAGCTCAGTTTTCCATGCTGTGTAACAAGCACTTTACCAACTGAGCTTTCTCCCTAGTTTGTATTTATTCTTTTGAGATATCTATACACCTAGATGTTAATTATATCAGATATGGAGTTACACAGAATTTTCTTTTTTAAGCTTAATGCAACCAGCTGTCAACTCTTACTAATGATTAGAGTCCCATCCAGCAAGTCGCTAGGGACTAGGTTAGGGATATTTTAAATTTAGATTTGAGTAAAACAGCATGTAATGTTTAAGTCAACAATATACAAAACATTTACCAATATGGTCTAGATATCAGGTAATTATAAATAGACACTGACCAATCAGAACGATGGAAATGGCAGACAATGACGACTGCTATTCTCACTGACAAGATTTCTGCCAGTTTGATCCAAAAGGTACCATTAAGGCAGCAAAGTAATACACAATCCAATGAATGCTGAATGAAAAATAGAATTTAGAGATTTTGATTAATCATAAGAATCAAACTGAATCCAAATAACTCAGTGGTTCTTCACAGATTGCACAGACGAAATAAATTAGGGTCACATTTGCATTTTGAATTAAATCTGGTATTATTCTACTGTGATATTGTGTCTTCTAAATTTAAATTCTAAAGTTGTAAAATATTGCATTTTCCCCTAATTTCAGAAATGAGCATCTATGCATGCATAATTGTATACAATTTATTGAATGTGTTAAGTAAAAAAGGATTTTCAAATTTATTAAAATCACCAGGAAAATGGTTGTTACAAAAAATAAGTGGTTGTTCCCTGTAATGATAAAATTATTTGTGAGGGGAATATGTATTGTTAAATTATTTCTTGTTTCACATCATGACTTCAAAGTTTCAAAAATTTCGTTAGTTATTTGTTGCGTGAAGACCACGTTTGAAGCTTGCTAAAAAAAAAATCTAGTTCAGAAATGGCTGCCTTACTTGAGCGGTATTTTCTTGTATCTACGCCTGTGCGTGAACGCTACAGAAACAGTGGATTTCGGACTTATATTTCATCAGGAGAAGAAAAGTAAACTTGAATCTTTAGGGTTTCATTAAGGTAATTGATGATGCACTGCAGGTTTGCCATTAAAGTTCAATAAAAGTTTACCTCCAGATTCTCTTTTAAACAAGGAATCTTCAGCTACAGTAGTTTCAGAAGAACAGTCAAATCACATCCACTTGTCGACAATTAAATTTCTGTGAACTAAATAGACATTTTCAAGAACAATAAAAAGCTAACTAGTGTTTTTACCATTGCTGTGTCAAAATCAGCAGTTGATATATTAGTTGACAGACATTTTCGTGAACATGGTACTCTACAATTTACACATAAATAAAAGTGAAAAATGAGAACTAGGTACTTTGAAGAAAGAGCATGCAAAATAAGAAATGAGCACATCGTATTAGATTAAAGGTGGCTGTTACCTACAGAGACAGCCTAGCTTTACAGCAAAGGAAGGTTGTTATGCGATGGATATAAATAATGAGGTATCAGAAATAAAAACTTTTAAATATTTTCAAGCACAGGAATAAAGGATTTGTACAGGCACAACTGATTAAAACTAAAGCTACTTGAATTATACTTATTAAATTCCTGAAACCCTGCTGGCAGCTTTGGTTGCCTTCTCCTTAGTTTCACATACTACTTTTCTCACATGTATGTAATGAAACATACATCTCATCAGAAGAAAAAGAACACAGAACCTCCACAAAACCAGAAAACAACAACAACAAAAGTTCCAGAAATCTGACTTATTCCCCACCTCCAAGAATGGTTTGCCCCTTCTTATGGCCACCAACAAGCATCGCCTCCGTCAGCCTGCACATGCCTGACAGGAGAGCAGGGACAGCTGCAGATAGGCAGCAATAACGTGAGCTGGGACACAGACTCTGCTGAGGCCCTGGGTCACCTTTAAGGATGATGTCATGTCATCATGCTCCATCATATCTGGTTATTAATCCTCTTCTTCAGACTTGTCAAAGAGAAGCTGCAAGCTTTTATAAGCCAGAGCCAGCATTTTGGAAAAATGTGTTAGTGTCACAGATGACATTGAAACTAGGACATTATAAAATTAGTTTACAATGAGAATTGTTCTTTGTCATGAGTCTGGGTCAGACAAGGATGATTCATCTGCACACCACCCCCTTGGTTGTGGAGTGTATTGCTCGCTTGATGCCAGGAAAGATTTTATTCAAATTCATTGCCAAGATGTTATTTTTAGATCTGGTCAGAATCTTAATGAAGTTAGATGGTAAGACATCTTTATGCTCTGCTTGATTTCCCCAATAGTAGAGCTTTAACTCCAGAAGCAACTATTCTCAATCACGTTTTCACATATAAGTTTATCAGAAAAATCCATGCCATTTATTGTGATTTTTATGAGTTTATGCATACAAATATGAAACACAGAAAATAGGCTAGAATTTATTAACATGAAGCATTTAATACAGAAAGAGGGGATATTACAAAGTTGTATGTCATGAGCATATTGAATGTGTCCAATTGCCTTTAAATGTCTAATGTATAACGATTATATGCTATGAAAGGGATTGTAAACTATATTGAAGTAATATATTCAAACATCCAAAAAATCAGAGTAAATAAAAATAATTCTGCTCATTGGCTCACAGTTAGAAAGGAATGAGAGTAATAACAATAAAATAATAATGTGCAGGCCAAGACAAATACATCCTGCAGCAACCCAAGCTGATGCATTTTCTGATGCAGGGGAGGGAGCCTGAGGCTTCCAACTCATAAAAATGAATATTTGTCAGCCAAAGAAAGGCTGCACACGTCTTTTCCCCACTGCTGCCCTCCAGGGGCCTATTCTGACCTCGCTTTGTCCCTGTTGAGAGACAGAAGACAGCATATGAATATGGCTGAAGACATTTAGCTACAGGAGCCTGCCACGCTGGGGGTGGTTCAGTACCTGCCTCTCATGGGAGTAATTTAGCACCTGAATCACACTGACCTTGCTGAGTGAGGTCTGTGATGAACACCCTATCTGGGCCTTACCTTAGGGTTTTTTCTCATTAGGAGATAAAGTGAATCATGATTTCAAGTTTATCATTTAACAAATGGGAAATCTGAGGACTGGATACTTTCAGTGATAACTTATCTGATTTTTCTTCCCCAAGAGTTTCCTTACTGAAACCTAAAGTCATAATTATTCATACTGGCAGCTACAGACATGTTTTCTCAGGAACACAGGATAGATATAAAGATTCTAGGACAATGTCTTTATCCCTGGTTTTCTACCATGATTTTTTTTTCTGAGCTTACATGTACCATATCAGCTCAAGTTTCATGCAATTGAGCAGTGGGTGGACTATGTCGACTGGCTGGGGTGGACAGGGGTTGGTAAGAAGGAAGCAGAGACAGAAAAAGCCTCTTTGTCAGCCCTCGTTAGGCACACTCAGAGCCTGTATGGCAGAAGATCAAGCTCATTACATGGGAACATTTTTTCTTATGGCAAAATGTATGAAAATCTTAAAGGTCAAGCTGTATGCTAGGAATTGTTGAGGAGCTTTGGAGCATTTGCTAACTGAATCATGAATTACAGTATATGTTAAAATGATTATGTTTAAAAATAGGGCACATACACAGGGTTGAAAGTGACTTTGAAAATTTCCTTTATCCATGTACATACACATGCCTATTCATGACAAAAACTTTTAAAATATATAAAGTTTATTTTAAAATACTTTCAGATTGCTTGGATCAATCCAGGGGACCACATGACATTTTCTCTGATCTCCTGGGTCTCTTCTTCTTATGATGATTTCTCGGGCTTTATTTGCTTTTGATGAATTGACAGTTTTAAGGCATGCCAGTTGGATGTTTTGGAAAATGTTCTTTAATTCCATTTTTCTAATGGTCTCATAATGAGAGTATCAGCTTTGCGATAGTTATGATCTCCTTACATTATGTCCAGGTGAATACCATGCTAATGTGTCAAATCTCTGTCGGTGCTGAGCTCAGTCCCTGAAGTGACGTTTCACAGTCTCATTGGCTCTGAAGGTTGTCATTTGCTCTAGTCACCATGCATATATATATTTTAGAGGGACGTTCCAGCCAGTGCTGCAGGAGAGAATCAGCCTTCTGCTCCTGAGGTGTGTTAGTTATACCATGTATTCAGAGTTCCTTTACATGAAAGACAAGTTGTTCTCTTCCATTTGTTTATGCAGTAATTTGCAAACATCAGTACAGATTCATATTTATTTATAATTTGCACTATAACCAAATACTACTGTGCTTTGTTCCATAGACTGTTACACTTTGGGTCACTGTTCCACAAATATTTCCAGTTTGGGGCATTGGGCTCTTTCTCTTGGCTTCTGAGATATGTACCCAACACTATGTGTTGTTCAGAGTGCCTGCTTTCTGGTAACATACAAGGCAGAAGCCTAGAATTAGACATTTCTTTATGGAGGCCTGGGTTTTTTACTGAAGAACAGCCTTAGTTTCCAGGATCCAAAATCTGTACACTAAGTGGACTTGACTTGATACTGCTCAAGTGTCATTCATAAGCATTTTCAGTTGTCAAATCAATAAAATTCGTGGTGTTAAAACTATATGTATGTTTAAACATATTGCTACATATATCCATCTGTTTATATAATAGCTAAACAATTACTCTATATGTCTGCAACTAATGTTATTCATTCTCACATAAACTATTTGAGCCTTTTTCTTTGTCTTGACTGTAAATTGCCACTCTAGTACTAAGACACTTGGTTTTCTCCATTCACTAATGATTTGATTAACATGTATGCATGCACATGCATGTACATACACACACACACACACACACACACACACACACACATACACAAAATATACCATGATGGTCCCCTATGTTCACCAAACAGTGTCATTTCTACTAGTTACCCAAAGAAATATGTTTATAAATCCTTCTGATGTAAACACTACACAGCTTGGATATGAGATATGGAGAAATCAAACTGGAAATTGCCCGGAGGACTTCTCCCTATGGCTACCTCTCATGTGTCTCCGTAGTGCTGTGACAATAACTGCGGGGTAAAGGCACTGATGGTCTACAGCAGTTGTGAACTACTAGCTATAGCATCTACGTGATAGGCACAGTATTCCCATTGGTGCTCTGAGGGTGTGCTGGCTAGTTTTATGTTAGCTTGACACAGCTAGCGTTATCTGAAAGGAGAAAACCTCAACTAAAGAAACACCTCCATATGATCTGGCTGTAGAACATTTTTTAAATCAGTGGTTAGTAGAGGATGGTCCCAGTCCATTGTGGGTGTTACCATCCTTGGGGTGGGCAGGCCTGGGTTCTATAAGAGAACAGACTAAGCAACTCACAAGGAGCAACCCCTCCATGGCCTCTGTATCCGTTCCTGCCTCCGGGTTCCACCCTCTTTGAGTTCCTGTCCTGACTTCTTTCAGTAATGGCCAATGGATATGAAAGCATAAGCCAAGGAAATGTTTCCTGTTTTAACTTGCTTTTTGGTCATGCTGTTTCATCATCACAATAGAAGTCCTAACTAAGACAAATTGTGTGGCTATTATGAAGAAAAAAAATGCTTCTTTCTTAGATTTGGAGCATGCTTTATGAGAGGGAATCCACCTAGTCCAAACTCCATGACTGAAGAATTCTTATAGCTAAGATAGCTGTTAGCTGAATGGACACAGCATCAAGCACCACCCCCCCTCCATCCTTGTTATACTTATAGGCAAAAACTACTCTTAGACCTCAAGGGAGAACCTACTCCTTGCAGTGAATGAAGGCAAATGCCAAGGCCCATGATTACACAAGATGTCAAGAATAAGGGATAGCTGAAGGTTCCACAAGATATCTACACTACTTCATGAAGGCACAGAAACCCTTGCAGAAAGGAAGGCAGAAAGAATGGAAGAACTCAAGGATGAGTTGAATTGGAAAACAGTACTTTAAGCACAACATAGATAGATATAGCAACCACTAACTCATACTAGTTGTCTATATAAACCCCGCTCTAGAAAACTGTGGCCCGACTCACAGCCAGCTATGGAAGGGAGAGGACTTTCAGATCTCTACCATTGATTGCTGGCCTGATAGCAATGAATTGATTCTGGGAATAGTGGGGGTAGAGTTGTGTATCCTACTGGTGAGCTCAGTAGGCTTTCATGATTATTTACAAACAGGGCACTCAGATAGCTGTGGTTTAATTGCATGGGGAATTTTAAAAAATACAAAATCTAGTATATAGAAGAGAGAATTTTAAAAAGAAAAGGCAACTAGCAAGGGAAGGATGGAAGTAGGAAAGGGTTCAATGAATGTGGGCAGTACACAGTGTATGCAATGGTGAAAGAGTTACCGATCCATAACTTCAAGAAGGGTAGCCCCATCAAGCTGAATAACTGTTCACAGAGCTTATTTTGTTATTAGTTTTAAAGATTGACTCTTTCAAAGTTAGTTAGACCACATATTCTTTTCTTCTTAAATTTCTGATTGAATGTATTTTTATCTTATTCTTCATTTGATCCTTGTGCCCTCATGATCATACATATATTTTAAATAATTACATATATTAATGTTTCTACTTTGAGCTTTTAAAAACCACCTGATTTCCATCTTTCAAACACTTTCCTCTTCATTTTGAATTGTCAATCACTGCTCTGATCATGCTATCTCCTTGATGCTTTCTTTTCCTGAATGTCGCAGATACAGAATTGTACAGAATGTAGCTTTTCACACTGAACTCCTAAACTTGTTAATATTAAATTAAAATTTCATCAATTTCCTGTTGTGTCTTTGTACCTAATTCATTTTTGATACTAATTAATGTTTCAACAAATGGATGCATTAAAATTTGCTTATCCATTAATTTACTGAAAAATTCTTAGATAACTCTATAAGTCAGTCACCAATGATAAACTTGAAATTCATTCGAATACAGGCTTTTATTTGAATTGTGTGAAATGATCAAACCTGTCCTGTAAAGTGACAGTTTTGAATATCTCCCTAGAACAGCTCTGTGCTCAGTTTTTCAATATTTTCATCTTTAATGAGGCATTATAGCTCTCCTAGACTTCATAGTCATTATGATTTGTAGCAGAAGTTGCCTGGTATGGTGGTTTGCATTTTTCTAATGACTCATGATGTGGACCAACCTTGCACTCTTACTTGCCTATTCTCTTCTCTGTCTAGAGGCATCTTTTTATATATTGCCCTTTTTGTCCTCAAGTGGGTACTGTTTCTCACAATCCGTAAACCGTAAAAATTTTATGTAAGTTCTGGAACAATTTTCCTAGTTGAAAATGTTCTGAAAAGATTTGTTCAAGATGTGACTTGTTTTTCTCATATTTCCAATAGCATCCTTCATTTTTAAAATTTTAATAAAAATCAATTAATTAATCATTTTTTCCATGGGTTTTACTATGTAGTGCCTTAAATGTTACTACCAAATTAAAGATAATTTGGATTCTCATAACTAGCCCTGAGTTTTCCATTCTGAGCCAATGATGTTTAAAGTGTAAGACCTGTGGCTGGCCTAAAAGCTTAATATACTGAATAAAATCCTGTTAAAATAACATTTGTTGAAAGACTGCCCTTTCTGAACTTAAATTGCATTCTATTTTTCTACTATAATTTTTATTATTCATAAGATTTGAGTTTTGTACATGTGTTGCAGTTGTAGTCTTTCCTACACACTCAACTTTTTCTTTTTAAAAACTTTTCAATACCAATTTTTGCTGTCCAAACTTTCATAGATGTGTGATATTCTGCTAGAGTATGGTGACTGACTATAACAGGGTAAAACTGTCTCTCCTCCTAGACGCTAAAAATTGCCTTTTGCTCCACATCTAGGGATGGGTTTGAATGACCAATTCCCCTCCAAATACTGCTATTTGATCTGTCTTGGACATTTATAGGTTTGGTAAATGTTGTAAAATGTTTCTTATTTCCGGGAGCAAGAACCTATTATTAAACAGACATTGGCCCCAGGATCTTTTGATATTTTTCTACTAGGCATCCATATTATTAAACTGCCTGTTAATGACTTGTTGTTATCCCAATGGGTCAGTGCATCTCTCATCCCTCATCTGAGAAGCTTCTGTTTGCTGTATATGGTGACTAACACAAGGAATCACAACTGAGTAAAGAACAGACAAAAATAGACTGCCGACTGAGTCCATTTAGTATTGTTCTTAAGTGCATGTATATCGTTTGGGACTAGGTATTCTACCAAAGAGCTTATTTTTGGGAAGAGTGAATTTCCTTCTCTTAACATCATTGATTACCTGTATCCCTTCATCTAGGGGTGGAGTCTTGTGAAATATTCCTTATCTATTTTTACATGTCAACTGGTATTGTTATGTATATCTTGTTTAGCAGTCTTGTTGTTGAAAAGTCATACATGAACAGCATGCTGGTCATGTCTAGCAGACATTTTCTAATAGCAGTTGTCCTGGTTCTGGTCCTCTGGCTCTTCTACTCTTTCTTCTCCCGCCTCTGTGATGTCTCCTGATGCTTAGATGTAGACATTAATTTGTAGATGCTCCAGGTGTGGTGAGCACCTTGTAGCTACTTAATTTTTCATTTGTGCCAGTTGTAAATCTCTATAGGATCCCCTTCTTCAGCAAAAAGAAATCTTTGATGAGGAGTGAGAACTGTACTTATCTGAAAACTTCATGATTATCAATGATCAGTTGACTATATTGCATGCAGTTGTTTCTGGGGTATGTTTTATTCTGCTATCCCATGTGCATATTTTTCCCCAGTACTATTTAGTCTTCATTTCTATAGCAACATATTAAATCCTGCTCCCAGATAAAAACTCTTTTGACTGTTTTACTCATCCTTCTCTTTGTTTCTTTTTTCCTTGTTCTCCTCCTCTTTTTCTTTTGTCTTCCTCTCCATTTTTACATCATGTCTATAGAAATGTAACCTTCACACTTTAACCTATACAATAGGTAGCTAATTTCTACTAAGTAGATTTCTATATATTCAGTGGAATTCTTTATAATTCAAAAACTGGTACATTGATAGTGTTTTTTCCATTTGCAGATACATAATGCTCAATTATTTATCAATACTGTGTTAGATACTTTTATGTGAACTTGACACAAGCTGGAGTCATATGAGAGGAGGGAAACTCAATTTGGAGATAGTGTTTCCTCTACAGGAAGATTGTTAATTAATGACCTGAATTCATTAATAGGTATAAGGCTATTTGAAGTGCAAGTATTTTAGAGTAACTTTTGGTAGTTTTGGGTCTTTTATTGTTTTTTATATCATTCCTTTAGAAAGATATTAGAAAAATTCTGTTTTGTATTATTGCTTTGATATATCATATATATCAAATATATTGATATATCATATATGATATATCAAAGCAACAATAAAATATAGACAATGTATGTGTATATCAAAGCAAATGCATATATATCACAAGATATACAGATGCATATATACATGTGTAATATATACGTTATTCTTTTTTATCAATTTTCTTGTATTTAAAATTTAAAATAGATTGTTTTCATACAATCTATTCTGATTTCATTTTTCCTGTCTCATCTCCTCCCAGACCTTACCCACCTCCCCACACTTTCAATTCCCTGCTTTCTTTCTCTTTCTCTTTAGAAAACAAAGAGGACAATTAAAACAAACAAAACAGAACAGAACAAAACAGAAGAAGATAAAGGGAAAAGTAAAAGAAAGCAGGGGGATCCATATACAGAGAAAATGATCTAAAATATCTCTTGATACACTTTACTTGTTAAATATGCTTTCTACAATTCTACAGATGAATTGGTATTCCATTTATCTTTGTTATTAATTCACAGTTTGGTTAATTATTTTATGTTAGATATAGATTGTATTTTCAGTTCTTAATGTTGTAAACTATGTAATCCAATCCATGCAGTAGTCATGACTTGATATGTCTACATCTCTAGTCTTTTCTTAATTGCAGGGTTTCTTATGAGAAGATCCTTACATTTTTCTTTAGTTTTATTTTACACTTCTGTGTCAGAGGTCGTAGGCCCCAACATAGAAAACTATTTTTCCCTATCTTGACCAGTACAGAGGCACAAGAAATAATGAGACACAGTTCACAGAGCCACCACAGAAGGGCATCTCGGGCTTCCTCCATTCTCAGGATTTACCTGCGTTTATTATCCAAAACACCTTTTAACCCCCAGGGAAACCAAAGTGGATGGACCCTCATTAATATTCTCTTTCCAGTGGGGCTAGGGAAACATCTGCAACTTAAGTCACCAACTTTGGGAAACACCTCTCCCCAGGCTATCTACCTGTTGACAGAGGAGAAGGAGTCATACATCCTGGCCTTTGTTAGGTGGCTATCTTGCTTGTTTGGCAGGATTACAGCTGCCTAGTGGCCAGTGAGCCTGCCTGTAAATTATTTTATATGAAATATGGGGCCACACTTCTGCTGTAGGTAAGTTTTCTTTTTCTGTGATTTATTTCAAAATTTTCATTTTTATTTTCAAGTGTTTGCAACTTGACTATCATGTACTTCAGTGTGATTTTCAGAATTGTTTTGCCTTCACATCTGTGATGTTAAAAGGTGTACCTTCAATCTTTACAATTCTTTTTCAATTATTTCTATTACTTTTATTTTCTTTTTCTTCTTCAACAGTATTTACTTTATACACTTGTCACAATTTTTACATCATCCCATAGTCCTTGGACTTTTTCATCACTTTATCTCTGTAATTTTTAGTAATAATATTCCCTACAGATTCTGGATTTGTTTATTTTGGCTTATTTTATGTATAACAATAATTTACTGGGAAGTATGTCTATGCACCACATGTGTGCATAGTAATGACCGAGGTCAGGCAAGTGCATCAGCCGTTGTTCTGAGTAGTTGTTTGCTACCCAATGTGTGCTAGGAACAAAACTTGTGTCCACTTCAAGAGCAGCCAGCGATCTGAACTGCTGAGTCATTGCTCCAGACTCAGTGATCTGAACTGCTGAGTCATTGCTCCAGACTCAGTGATCTGAACTGCTGAGTCATTGCTCCAGACTCAGTGATCTGAACTGCTAAGTCATTGCTCCAGACTCAGTGAACTGAACTGCTGAGTCATTGCTCCAGACTCAAGTTTGTGGTATTCTCATTAAATTGTCTTCAAGACCAGATTATTTCTGTCCATGACTATTGTCAAGAATACCACTGAGCCCAGCAGAAGCACGGTTCGTTTCTGCTACTAAAATTTTCATGTTAGCATCTTTTTTTGTCTTTTTATATACAAATTTCATCTTTCAATTTATATATACCATTTATTCTTTCCTGATATTTTGCTTTGCTAAAGTTCTTTTTTTGTATATTAAAATGTATTATTTGAAAATTCATAGAAAACTACAATATATTTTTATCATCCATCACTCTCCCTCTCCAATTCCTCCCAGAACCTCCCTATCTCATCTCCTTTATAATTAATTAACCAAGTAATTAATTAATGCACTGAATCCAATTAGTGCTGCCCTTATGTTCATGAATGTGGCATCAGGAATACACCATGGCCACCCCCAGAAGTGGCTCTTTCTTCACTAGCAGTCATTAATTGCCAATAGCTACTAAGCTAGGAGTTATGTCTTAAAATCCCCTACCCAACTTCATGCTGTAAGTTTTAAGTGGCTTGATCTCTTGCAGGTCTAACAGAGGAGATAATCTCAGCTCCTGGTTTAGATGTGCAGCATGACTGCCATGTTAGAAGGACAACACTTCATAGCACGTCTCCTCATCTTTCGGCTCTTACATTCTTCCCATCCCTGCTTTCTAGATGTTTCCAGAGCCTTGGAGGTGAAGGGCTGATGTAGATGTTCCATTTACAGATGCACCCTCAGAGTCACTTATTCTCATAATTTGTAGAAAGATGAGTCTTTTTGTCCCTCCCTCCCTCCCTCCCTCCCTCCCTCCCTCCCTCCCTCCCTCCCTCCCTTCCTTCCTTTCTTTCTTTCTTTCCTCCCTCCTTCCCTTCCTTCCTTCCCCTCCCTTTCTCTCTGCCTTCCCCTTTCTTTCCTTATTTTTTTCCTTGTTTCCTCTCTCTCTCTCTCTCTCTCTCTCTCTCTCTCTCTCTTTCTTCTTTCTTTTGTTCTCTGACTTATACTGACACCCTTCCATTCACTATCACCATACTGTGGTGATAAAATATGAAGAAGATGAAATTTACAATTTTCTTCTGATAAAACTTTGGTGTTAGAAAAGGCCCAATTTTAGGACTTTGACTTTCAAAAGTATGTCTGTCAGTATACCTCCTCCCTATATTCATTTTTGGACAGTAGAATTGCTAGGCTATTTATTGGAAGTCATGATTCTTTAGAATACGTCTTTCCAACCCTTCAAATAAACCAGGGTGACAATTGGTACTAGAAGATAATATACACCTTTTTTTTAACCTGGGTCAGGTTACGTTTTACAGGAATCTCCTGTAAAACTTTCTCCCTTTTTTTGATAGACTTTCTCCCTTTGAGCCAGATCTTTCTTAACAAGGCAAATCTGGCAGGGTTTCACGCTGATTATTCTTCCATACTCATTTATATAGGTATATTCTAGATCTCCACAGTGAGAACCTGGTGTTGTTTCTGGAAGTAAAGATCAGGAAACTGTGCCTCCTGAAACTGACATCCCCAGGAATTTCTTAGTCTTCTGCAATTAATATTACATTAACCAAAATTGTTCTACAAATGTTCCTACCAGATCAAATCCCAGTAGCTTCTGTTCTATAAGCCAAATCTTGGTTGTTGTATGCTTCCCAGGTCTTAAGATGGCAGTTTTCACTGTTTCAGTTTCCAGGAAAATCTTGGATTTTTGGATTGGCTCACTTTCCCTCTTTAATGAGTGTCAGTTACAATGTCAATTACTCTTAAGCTCTTTATATATTGGAGCTGAAACTGGAATCCTACATTAAATATTGTTTTTTCCTACATGCAATGTTTAGCCTTAGTGACACATGCTGGGCCTACTGATGCAATATTTCACCATTTCTTTTTCTCTTTCTAGGTTAGTGATAACATACTCACTTACTAGTGACTTCATAAGATCAAATTCCTCTGCTTTGGGTGATTCTCAATTAAGTAATTATTAAGCAAAAGCCAAATGAATTCTAGGCAATTGAAAATAAACAAAATGAATTTTCCTACTATGGAAGAGCTCACAGCTCTAAGGTATAAGTGAACAAGTTCCATGATATCAGTAGGGCATCAAGAATGCATGAATTCATTTGCCTCAGACAGCAGAAAGTTCTGGTGATGTTGATGGTATGAACAGAGCTTGTGGGTTGATAAAGATGAAGGCAATGGGAAGAGGACTGTGGAGGCTCAGTACATGAACATGCTAGGTGTGCTGCAGCCTTGTTAACACACTAAATTTGTTTCTAAAATCTGTGATGATAGCACTCCTGAGGGATGCGAGCTTTCGTGTCCCTAACTAAGAATTTTATGTTGAACACTGCTGGTGGATGTGAGAAGCAGACAAGCAGGCATACCTACTTCTGAAGGTGGGAATTTAGGAGGGTTTGGATTGAGGCAGTAGCAGGGGTGCATGTGGCATATTAAAATGTACAAATTAAATTTGTGAGGGAGCTATGAAAGAAAAGGTACAGCAATTCAATCATAGAAATTTAATTTATAGGAACTCATGGTGGAAGATGAGATAATGCCACATGATGAGATGTGAAAATGAAAAAAGCATGCCATGTCTGAAAGTAACCATTTAAATATTCTGAGAGTAAAATAAGACTTTTTTTTTAAAAAAAGACTGTTATAAATTTCACTGTAAGGTAAAGATAGGTACAGACAAAAGTTGTTAACATCATGTTGATAAATTAAGTTGTACAGTTTCTTTATGCTTGAATAGAAAAAAGAAGCCATTATTATAACTACTTGGCAAAAATCAAACAGTCTTATTTCAGACCATAATTTTGAAGACAGGATATTTCTACCAATTCCTTTTGGACAATAACCAGGAAGACCTGCTTAAAGAAATTAAACCATAGGCAATTAAAATCACCATAGATTAAAAGTTCTTTTTGATTATTTTCCAAAGAATAATCTTTTGAAATTAGATTAAAATATTTCTCTCTTGCACAAAAATTTCATATTATTTAGATGTTCAAATCATAAAACATCAGTTAAAACTTTATTAAAAACACCTGCTCACTAAGTACTAGAAAATTATTTTTTAATGAATGACTTCAATGCAATATTTTATCATCAACAATAACATAATTCCTACTCACAAACATTCTCAAATAGCCATCATTGTAAGTTATCATAGTTATCTGGAAGTCTTATTGTAAGAGGAGGGCTTGCTTGCTTGTCCTGGCAGCTCAGCTAGCTTACACCCAAAATAGCCACACAGTAACGGTATTAATTAAAACATTGCTTGGCCATTAGCTCTTACTTCTTATTGGCTAACTCCTACATATTAGTTTAACCCATCTACATTAATCTGTGTATGGCCATGTGACAGTGGCTTACCGGAGATTCTAGCGGCTGTCCATCTCAGGCAGAGGATCAGTGGCTTCTATTGACTCTGCTTTCTTCCAACCAGCCTTCATTTCTGTTGGTGATGGGCTTAAGGAAAAAGTAATTTTGCTTTTAAGAGAATGACTTGTCAGCGAGTAAATAGTTTGTCTGTGACTTTCATGGATAAAAATGACCTTTGATGGAGGGAGTTCATATTAAGTAATGATTCCTCCTTTCTGAAAGTATTCAAGAAAGTTACCATCTGATCCTGATCTATCAACGAAAGCAGATATTTTACTTTAAAAATAAAGACATATTTGGCCAACTAAAAGCAAATGGAAATGTATTGTTACTTAAAAGAAAGAGACCAGCATTTGTAAAGGCTTGAGTGTTGATATTGGAACCCGCAAGGGCTTGTAAAGAAAAGCTTGCATGAATGTTCAAAGTCATGTATTAGCATATAAACACCTTCTGCAAGAGCTGTACAGATTTGAAGTTATCGGCTTAAAAACCACAAAACTAGAACTTACATGTTAGTATAACCTTGGATTTGCCAAAGAAAATCAGCTCCCTTTTTCCATAAGCTATGTTCCTCTTTGTACCTGGGAGCTGTAAGGTTTTCCTGATACTCATTTCAGCTATGCATCAGCAGACTTACTTCTGCTCTGTTCTGTTTACAGAATAAAGGAACCATAAGCTAAGCATACTCTATGCTAGTTAACGTTTACCAAACGAGTTCCCATGCCTGCATTTCTCACAAAATTCATGCCTGCATGCTAGAAACCTTCTCTGAAGCAGAATGCTTCCTGGCCCTAGGGTCGGGGGGGGGGGGGGCATTGTTTCAAGTTTATCAGGCTGCTGGGTCTAGGGCCTTTTTCATGGGAATCATATAAAGACCCTGTTCCCTCAGAAAGATTTCAGTGAAATTCCAAATGAAATTGATTCCCTCTTTGGCTTTGTCTGGATCTGGGTATAGGGACTCTGACATGTTTATCCATTTATGCCGTTTTAGGTCTTCCAACTAAACATAAAGAGCAGAGGGGAAGGAATGACAAAAGTTTATACGAATCAGCTTTAGCTTTAAGTTTTGGTTTCATTAAAATGATGTTTTTGTAAATCCTTTAGGAAGTATACGACCTAATGGTTTAAAGTAGGTATAAAAGAAATGCTCTTTAGAGAATATATATTGTTGTTTTGCAGTATTAACTTAACCAGTCTCAGGACAGAAAAGTTTTTGAGGAACCACATAAATGCTACACGCCACTTGACGTGAGTATTCTCTTATTTATTTATTTTTTACTTTTGAATCCCACTTTTTCCTGTATTTGTTATACTTTAATTTGTGAATAAAGTCACATCCCTTGGATTTTCTTGCTTAATAATTAACTAGAATGTGATGACTTGAGGTAACTTGCCTGCTTTGGGAAATGTCCTCTGATTAATAAACCACAGTGAGTGCAAGCAACAGATGAACCACAGCATTAATGGCAACATGTTAATTCCTCGCCAGAACTGGGGACTTTGGGTTCACATGCAGTTTCAATTTGTTGTCATGTTTGGCAATCTTTCTCTCTCCATGGAACAATGAACATTAACTCGTTGCTCTAAAAGAAGCATATGAAAACATGGTTGACATAAGTTCTGCTCTATTAAAATTTTCCTTCGTCGTGACAGGTTTTTCTTTTGCAACAAGGTTGTCCTATATCTTATTTTAAAGCACATATGTTGAAATTTTTCTCAAACTATTTCAAATTTATCACTTCTGTGATAGTCATGTTAATTCTATTCCTTTCAACATAATATATAAAACACTAAAGAATGAGGTAGATTTCCACTTGTAATCTGTTATTGGAACAGAAAGACATTTAACGGTAGTGAATTTACTTTCAATATCACTGTACTTTTTTCAACTTCCAGCATTGCTAGAATTATTTAGATTATAAACTCAATATTTTTTTATTTTAAAACCATGGTAGCTTTAACAAGCAAGTTTATGCTACATTTGTTCAGGGTTACTGAGAACAGAACAAATCAGTAGACTCACTCTCTGGGCTCTTAGTGGCAATGCTAAAGTCCTAGAAGAGTGTAGTGGGAGGCCCTCACTGTCCAGGCCCTCGTGAAGGAGCCCTCTGTCCTGTAGTGGGATTGCAGCTTCTTGGAAAGGGAGCCATTTATCACAGTCCTAAATGAAAGCATTCTTTAAACACAAATGTCTTTTTCTTCCTTTGTCTAATTACTGAGAGGAAAAGTGAGAAGGAAATGTCAAAACAGAGAGACAGTGGTGTACAGAGAGAGCAGCCACTCTGGGGCTCAGCCAGCTTTTGTGAGGGTCTGGGCGATTTGTCAAATGGTTGTGGCATAAGTCAAGCTCTGAGGTTCAAAGGTCCTGACCTAAGGAGTCCTGGAATCAGACAGTGTAAGCAAGGGGTCTGCTAGAATTTTCAGCTGTAGTGGAGATGAACAATAACGGGAGCTGGACATAACAAAGCTTCATTTGCATAATTCAGGTAAGTAATTTTATTGAAACTGACAAGGATGTGACAGGCTAAGAAAGAGAAGAGAACACATTCTTGCTGGGAACCACTAAGGCGCCTTAGTTAGGTATGTGAAAATAAATGACAGCTAATCTCTTCACTAAAAAAATCTGTAAACAATGCCATTTTATCCAGGACTCACCCATGACCTTTTAGAGCTGGCTATAGATCCTTTAGGCCACTTTTCCAGAATATAGCAAAGGGAATGCACCACATTCAAACTGTGTTTGAGGGTTTAATTGTGGCAATAATTACCTTCATCAATAAGAGTGCCTTCTAAGGCCTGCCTACATTGGGAAAAAGAGTAGACACATTCCAAAGTGGAAAGCGATCGAAGATTTAAGATTGAGGGCATATACAACCATAGTGCTTTTTAAAAATAAGAATAGATAGGAAACATGGAGTTGGACCTGAGCAACTTATACTAAGAAATTAAAAGTGACATGCCTTTAGTTGTCTATAAAAGAAATCGTAATGTTTGCTGATTCATCTTTGTATTTCTTCTTTTTCTATTTTAAAAGGTATGGATTTAAAACAATATGAATTTAATATTGATACCCATATTTCAAAATGAAAATATTTATAATTCAAAAACTGTTTATTTACTTTTCATAATATCAGCAAAATCTGAAAATTAGGCTTTTTCATTTTTGTTTTTGTTTTCTTTTTGTAGCCTGGATATCTTTACCCATACAAAAGTAACAAAACAAAAAAGGCTATCAGTAAAAGTGTTTCCTTGATTTCGGTAAGGTACATTCTTATGTTCTTAAGAGCCTTTTCCACGTCCTTTCATTTGGTGTTGCTTTTATGTGTGGATCACCAGGACATAGCTATATGTCATTTATTATTCTGGCTGCTCACCAGTCATTGATGACTTTTATAGGCAAGGGCAGTAATGGATGGAAGTAGTATTCAGGCTGGAGAAAAACACTACTCTAATCTAGTTTGCTAGAGTACTATGTCTGTTGTACCCTTTGAACATGCAAAAATATGAAAACCCACTTAGTCAGATGTGAGCTGCAAAATCTCTCTGGGTAGCAAATGTACACTCACTCCTGCAGTGTATGGAGCACATGTATAGTTTGACCAAAATGTGGATCATTCCATCAAATGGGAAGCAGTTGAGAGTTCTGGCTAGATCAAATGTGGATCTTAGTATTATAAGCAGTCTAATGCATAATTCATGAGGCTTAATGAATATTCCAATTCATGACAGCCAACTGGCTCCATAGGTCACACCTCCCAGTCTCATATAAATAAAGAATGAGATACTGGAAAGCATACCAGCTGAACCAAACCGAGTGCCAAAAACATGCATATTAATGAGGCACTATAATAGATACTTGACTCTTTGGAAGTGCCTATATCGGTTTCCAGCTACAGAGGAAAAGAAAGTTCATAAGGTACCTTTACACACACCATACTGTGCACCAAAATAATAATAATAATAAAATTTAAAAATGCATATTTTTTGTGAAATGTGAATTGAATTGTACTGATGTGATTTCAGAGTCAGTCGTTAACTCCGTAGGATCCTCTGACAGTTCCTAGACACTGAAACATTCTGGAAAAATCCCCACCCCCTGCTCCCATGTTCCCTTGCAACTCTCAACTTGGTAACTAGGGAGAGGAAGTCCTTCCACAGTGCTGTTCTTTTATGTGTTGTGTTTAGAGCTTGGATCAGGATGAATGGTAGCCCAGATGAATGCATTTGTGCCATTTTTTTTTTTTTTTGGCCCCAGACTATGTTCCTCAGTCCCATGACATCTGAACAGAAGGAGAAAGCATCTCCCTTTTGTGACAGGCTAATTGAATTGTACCTTCTACCTAGGGGTAAATATGTTTGTCTGTCTGTCTGAGCTTTTTGCCCACTTTCGTTTCTCACGGGAAACCCTACTGAGCTGGACAGCAGGAAATTGCTTAGCACTCTAACTTTATTTTAGAGTAATTTAATTTCAAGCCTTCTCACACCCACCCTAAAGTGAAGCAACTGTTGGAATCCCCTCGGGACACTCTTAATGACTTCTGCATGTCTCCTGTGTCACAGATGTCAAAGGCTTGTTGTTTATGAGAATAGATGGTTTAAAAGAGACTGCTTTGGGCTGTTTTACCCATAGAAGATGTGCATTCGTCTTAAGATTGGGAAGAAAAAGATCTTGCACTTTTGCATTGATCCACATCCCTTTGAATCATGGAGCTTTATTTTTTGTTCATCTTGGGCATCATTTCTGGCTTGACCTTGTTTGATAGGGAGAATTGTGTAAGATATAAACCAAACAACAACAAATACTTCTTTTCCCAAGTAAAACAGCAACACACGCGACTGAAAAGTTAAAATTACCTATGTGCTTGCTCTAAGCACTGTTATGTCATTAAGAGGTTTCCAAGATACCGAAGGAAACCTTGAAATAAATTATGGCTAGTATCAAAATAGAGTATTTATTATTATGGTTTTAAGTAGAGGAAATTTTCTTTCTGAATTTTGTCATTTTATTAAACTTTATTTGCTTCTTTTAATTCTGCTAACAGATTGGTTCTCTTTTTTTTTTTTTAAAAAATTGCTTACTCTTTGATCATGATCACATTCTTAATTACATTGTCTTTCATGGTGTTTTTATTTCTGCATCCCTTTTAATATTATATTTGGAGGTAAGATGTATTGTAAGAAATAAAACATTTAACAGAGCAATATGAACATTCTTTTTAAAAAAGAAATAGAAAATTATTTTGTCAAAAAATATTTTACTGCTTTTTACTCACTACAAAATGCTATATTAAAAACTTCTTCATTTTATAATAAAAGATTCATTACTGATTACCAACTTTATTTTTGGTTACCTATTATTTTGGTTACCTACAATGCCTGGATTTCTGGGTGTCTACTTTAATGTTGATTATAGTCATGCTAACTATAAAGTTGTATTAATTTCTCATGAAACGAGCTATATGAAGTTAATTCTGAAACAAATGAGCATATTAAACAGTTTTTATGAGCACATATTTAAAATTTCCCTACTTAAAATCTTTAAGTACTTTTGTGTGACCTTATATACTTAAAACATATTGAGAGACACAACTTTAACTAACATTATATGGGAGGTAACATTACAGTTGGGTATAAGAATTGCTCATTGTTTTTATAAAACTCAACTTTGTATGATACATCTTAGTTCCTTCAAATTACTTTGAATAACTGGCCTTGTACAAAATCACCTGTGGTAGATTTCTGATTCCATCAGTGCTTTTCATATGGGAAGAAAATTCACTGGCAATGTTGTGATGAGGAAATATTCCATGTTTCCAGTATAAAAGTGGCAGCACCAGGAGGGCAGTACCCCTGGTGTGATTGGGTGGCCTCCCATTCAAATGCAGAATTACACATCAGGGCAGCCAGCAGTCCCCCCAGAATCAAACCCAGAGTTGGCAGAGTATTTCTGGAACTGGCCAGATAATCAATATTTGAGACTTAATGAGCAGTGTGTGGTCTCTGTTACATATTCATCTTTATTTTACTTTATACCCTTTAAAAATTTAAAAATCAGCCTTAGCTAAAGACTACAATAAAACAGGGCCACAGACAGAGTTGGACATTGATTGACTATGTTTTGTGAACTGTCTGTTCAGGCTTTTAAGACCATGAGCAATGCAACAAAGTGTTTGCTTATGCTAACACAACATTACACAAAAGTACTTTTCGAGCCTGTGTTTTCTCTTTGAGTTTATTTCATGTTCTGATTCATGGAAGGTTATATGAACTGTAAGAGTCAGTATAGGTAGCCTATTTGGGAAACTTAAAAAATATATAACTTTAGCACTTTTGCAGATGAACCTACAAGTTTCTATATATATATTAACACACATAATATTTATTGAAAAATTAACTGTAAGTTTGGTGCTATGCTGATAGTGCAACACAGAAATTTTTTTCATGAACATTACAATATTGCTACAAAACTAAAGATCTTATGTACACCTTTCTCTAATTCTTTTAGTGATAGAATATCATAAAATATGATGCCACATGCACACACCCATGTGCTCACACACACATTCATATATGTATATATATATATATATTATTTATGGAATTTCTCTTTTATACAAATTCAATACCAAAACCATTTAGTTGTGAACAGATCCACTGCTTCAAAGAGCTTTGGGTACTGTTTCATAATTGCTTTTAAGACGTGAATAAGATGTTATCTTTGAAATTTTCAGTCTAATACAATTACATATTGCTCTTCTTATGTCAAAAAATCATGTCTGGAAAGATAATCTTTTGTAAGAGTTACTTTATTTAAATAAAAACACAGATGGAGTGGATATTGACTTAAAAATACAAAACTGCATCCACTTCTCCATGGTCATTTTCAACACTGTGTATATTTAATGACTGTGCATTTGAACCATTACTTCAATAGGTAGCACATCTTTCCTAATCTTCACTCATTCTGGTCTCATCATTCTCCCCAGAGTCTGGAGCTGGGATGCTCACAAAACAAGTGCTAAGCGTGAACAGATATTCACAGTGTGATGAGGGAAAGAGAAGTTTGCCTTTAGGCAGCTTGTTATTTTAAATTCAGTGTCAAAGATATTATTTTATTCAAAGCAATACTTAAGCTGCAACATTTTGTCTTAAAACAAAAGAGAACATGGTTTGATAGCTGCAGGCTTGAGCTTTTCCAACAAAAAAGCAATGCAAAGCCTACTTGGACCTTCCTAGAGCAAGGGTTGGTGAAGTAATGGGCTTCACCATTTACTATAGAGTATTATAAGATCCCTTTAGCAGCCGGCATGAAACCACGAGAACACTAAGACAGTGGCTTAGCAACACCTTGACTTTGATCAATTTCTTTTCTAACTACTTCATGTGGCAGGGATTGTTTGCTCCAAGGTATATTGCAATGAAAAGAACTGACCACATTGTCAAGCCTCAGAGGGCCTCTGTCTCTGTATATCTATTTTCTTCATTTTCTCTCCCTTATTGACGAAGAAAGCATTTGTAAGTGCATATTTATAGGCAGGAAGTATCCCCAGACCATAAAGAATGTTTAGGATATTTCACTCTTCTAATAGTCAGTCTTGTAAGGAATACAACCTCTGTGCTCGTGGACAGATTCGATTTCCTTTCCACTAACAAACTCGAAAACCCTCTATCTGTATAAAATCACTCTACGTGTTATTGGACGAACCATAGCTTTCACTTCTGGCTCAGATTTCCATGATTCAAAAGAGAATAAACACTCAAATAGATCTTGTATTTACTATGTAAGAGTTTCCTTTAAAAGCTGGGATATTTGTTTACTGTGAGGTATCTAATTTTAAAGAAGATATTTTTTGAGTTCATGGTTTATTATATTATTACAGTGTAGGATTATCAACTGGGAAATTCAAATAATTATCAGTAAATTTCTTACCACTTAGTAATTTCATTTCAGTCTTCTTTAGTGATGTGACCTGAGACTTTTGATATTTGAAGTTTGGATCACAATGTATTTTATTAATGAAACTGGAATGTAACTATGTATGACTCTTTAAAAATATCTAAGCAGTGTTTGTTAGTAATGAAATGAATGAAATTAATAATATATATAACTAGTCTTTATATACTTTTAACATAATGCTTTTTATAACTGATGTTAATTAGACCAGTGTCACACTGGGAAGCACATCACCGGAGTGTACTCTCTTTGAATAAAGGAGGAAAACTTTCACTTATTTTTTTCCACTCACTCTCTAGCACTGTGTTTGGAAGACGGTGAAAATAATAAAGCAAAATCCCTTTAACAGAGTAAGTAAAAATGTCCCGACTAAAGAAGAAAACATAGATGAAGTTCTTGGGTGAATTTTAAGTCCTTCAAGTGATATTTTGAAATTCATTTGAGGGGAATACATTTTCTGGAGTTTCTAATCTCTTAGAGTTCTATTCATAAATTAATATAAAATAAAAAAATGAAACGTGAAAACAAAGCAAAAAAATACTCCAACTCCCCTCCTAATATGCCAATTTTCTTTTCTTTTGATTTTTTTCAAAGATGCTAGTCTAAAGTAATATTTCAACTTTTAAGATCTTATAACTGTATGAGTCTACATGCATTTTTATTACTTATCAAGTATTTTATTTCATTTTGTTTGCAGTGAGAGAGCTGAGGTCTTTGGTTGCCTCCAGAACCTGGATAAATTTGACTAGACCTTGAGTGGCAAAGCCTATGATGAGTTCAGTTAACACTTGTGTCTCTACGTTTCCTATTTAGTAAGATGATAAATACTGGTCCCTTTGTTGGTGTGTACCTATGGACTAATCTCTTTATGAATCCCACTGCCCCATCTCTCTCTCTTCCTTTCTCCTCAAGTGGATTTCAGATCTTGTCCTTTCAGTGAAGTATATGTCCGCTTGATACTTTCTGCCCTGAACTTGTCCTTGTCATCTCTTCTTTCACAGCCTTAAGGATTCCCTTCACCTGCAGTTATAGATCTTTCTATCAACTGAACAGGACAGTTTCTTTCTCCCAAAAGGCATCTTTCCTGTTAATTCTCATGCTAAGCCACCTTTAATGCATTTCCCTCTTGAAATCTGCAGCTAATTTCTCAAATAAGTTTGGGTTGTAATTGTGAGTCATTATGCCTTCAGCAGCTCATATGCAACTTCACCCTTATTTGCATTTCTTGTGTGTTTCTTTTTAGGGTTTTAAATGTAACTTTTCAATAATCTCAAATGGATGCCACATTATTGCCTCCTTTGAGTCTTCAAAATTACTAAATAATTTACCGGGTTTATTCTATTTTAAAACAACTGTAGTTGCTCTGCACAGATTAAGTGATTTTTCTTTTTTGGCTGAGTAAATGGGAGACCAGGTTTTACAAGTCAAACCCAGAGCATTCCATTGCACCAAGTCAAAATTAATACTAGCTGGATAAATTAGTGTTTAAATATAGTTGCTAAGTTATACCTTTAGACAAAAGAAAACAAAGTTTTTATTTATTCTTCCCTTTATACCTTTTTTAGTGTAGAAAATAGATATTTAACTATGCCAACACCCAAATGCATATTCATGACAAAGATGGAATAAATAAGAAAATATAATCTACTTTCAGATTTGTTTATTTTCAGTGCCAACTAGAGCTAGAATGCTCTTAAGTCAGTTAGGCTGACCAAGCTTCTCCAAACACTGTGCAGAGATTGATAGGGTTTTAGATATTGGCACGTGCACATTTATAGCTATTGACAAAGCTTAAGTCTTTTCAAGAAGACTCCAGCTGTTATTGGCATTCTGCTTTGTCTGCTGACACCCAACATGATGTACTATGGAAGACTTTAAGACTTTCAGAGTTTGACTAAGCTTTACAGTCATTAATGTTTAATCACTTACAATTCTGAAAGCATTGTGCGCTCATTTTTTATGTGACTTGTTTATCTATGTAAAGTAAATCAGCAGTGTCTTTATGAGAGTCTCTAGTATGTTTACAATCAGTTGCATTTGGTGACCAGTGATGAATATGGATACAATTGCTGTTTGAAATTACTTTATCATTACTTTTTCATGGATTCAGAATTCAAACTCCATTCACAACAATTATAATAAAATTAAATACCAGCCAGAATTTCCAAAAATCATATATTAAAGATGAGTAAAGAAGATAATATTATTCCTTTTTTTCAAGCATACAATTGAAAATGTCTTGTAGTTGCACGTGCATTTTCTATTTTGTAACTATTTAAAAATGTTTCAAAAACATTTAGATAAGAGATACTTTCATTAATCAAGAGAGTCCAAATAATATGTTGTCCATCCTCAGTACATGAGCAAACTCCACCTAGGAGTGGGCATGCCAGGAAACATTCCAGGGATCTTGAGCCACAGTGCTGCCCAAGCCGCTGCAATGAATACACACCATTGTATCAGCATTGCAAAGGCACTGGTGAGAGAGAAACACAGTTGGCCAGGGCCGGGAGAGATGGAGACACAAGGAGGCCAATTCAATCGAAGCATCGTGGGTAGTGGACACATTTGTAGAATATTAACAGACTCCTGGCATTTGTGTATACTCTTTGTTTACATTTTGGTTTTCACAGGTATACTGAAATGATGTTGCAAGTTCTATTTGCACATCGAAAAAAAAAACCCAGAAGACGTGGATAAAATAATAATGTGTTATAAAAGAATGTTTATTAAAGTTCTCAGATTTTTTTTTGTAAAAGCTAGCTTCAGAAGGAACTAAGGACAAAAAAAAACCCTATTCATATAACAAATAAAAATGTCATGTCCTTTTACAGCTCTCCAAATGGAAAAATACAGCCCTATTACTGTCGTTCATGGAATTGGCCTGAAGTGTGAACAAACAAGCCACATCCATGCAGGCAGACATCCAGTTACACTTTATTACTGCCAATATCCCGCTATCATATCAGATATTATATTGTCTACTCACCTGTCTATATCTGGAAGAGAAAAATTTTCTCTTGTACTTATTTTTTTTTTGCAAGAAATCATTCTTCACTCTGCACATAGAGTCTGTAGACGGATTAAAAAGCAGCTGCAGCCGAGAAGCCATATATACTGTATACTTTCGTTTTGTTTCTTACATGCACTGTGCTCTGTCCACCTCCACTCCTTTTCTTTGGATCATCTGGGAGTTCTTCACAAGTTTCATGGGCTTTAGCATACAATTCTTAGATTCTCTCAGGGTACATGCATTTCCTTCAGGGAAGCTAATTTCAGATACACTTTGAACCAAATGTTCCAGGTCATTTGGGACTGCATCCAAGATTGGGAGAAGTCACTGCTGCTGGATTCTACTGTAGTCACAAGGTGTACTCAGCTTCAGCGGAGAGTGAGATGTGGCCACATGGTGGATAAACAGCAATGCCATTACTAAAGAACCTACAGAATGATATACGCCATTTCTACTGTGTTTAGGAAATATGAATCCCTATCCATTGTTCATATGAGACTCGGCTCTCTCTTGTGACTACTTAGGGCAGACAAAGACTGTGGTTGGCATGCTTTCTCATCATCTTTGTCAAGTGGATGTTTTTCTCAAATTTAGCCTGAAAATGATCATGACTTCTTTTTTTTAATTTATTCTTATTGAGCTCTATATTTTTTCTGTTCCCCTCCCTGCGCTCCCCCCGCTTCAACCCTTTCCCAAGGTCCCCATGCTCCCTGTATTCCCTATATGCCTGTTATTAAACACCCCTTTTCATTTCTGATTTTGTTAATTTGGATATTCTCTCTCTGTCTTTTGGTTAGTTTGGATAAAGAATTGTCTATTTTGTTGATATTCTAAAAGAACCAACTCTTTGTCTCATTGATTCTTTGTATTTTTTTGTTTCTATATTGTTGATTTCATCTCTCAACTTGATTATTTCCTTCCATCTAGTTCTCTTAGATGAGTTTGTGTCTTTTTGTTCTAAAGTTTTCAAATATTCTGTTGATTCATCTTGATTATCATTTCTTAAACCAATATAACATACTCTCTTTATGTGTCTCAGTGATTCCACGTGACCCACTATTGTTAGTTCTCCATAAGCAATCTGAACACTTTAAAGACCCCAGCTATGATTCTAAGCAATAGTGGAGAGGATGCCTAAATGGGCCTTCCCCTAAAATCAGATGGATTACTACCTTAATTGTTATCAAACAACCTTCAACCAGTTACTGATAGAAGCAGGTGCAGAGATCTACAGTGAAGCAATGGGCCAAGGTACCAGAAACCAGCCCAAGAGAGGGAGGAAAAATAATATGAGCAAAGGGGTAAAGACCATGTTGGTGATACCCACAAAGACAGTTGACCTCAGATAGGAAGAGCTCATTGGCTTTGAACTGACAGCAGGGGAACCTTGGCTCAGGCACAAACAATGACTCAAAAGGCTTGGATTATGTCTCCAACAATAAAATATTTCACCTACCTTGAAAACAAGGTTTGAGATAAAGATCCAAAGGACTGCAGTCTGTTCAGCACTGCTTAATTACACACACTTCTTATCCCTGCCTCAATCCTCCTGTTATTTAGACCTACAGATTACTTCAGCACCCGAAAGATGAACTCGAGAACACCAAAGTTTACCTGTTACTCTACCCAGTGTGGCCAGCTTGACAAAATCTGCATCTGTCGTTTACTAGTATTTAACTGTTTGATTTCTGTTTGGAACAGGGCCAGGCAGGGTATGTTTGGAGACCCAAAATTGTGACTTTTGCCTATGGTAGTGATAACAAAGCTATACATAAAATTCAAACATTCAAGACAAGCATTTAATATTAATCACTGATTTAAAAATTGTGCTAGACCCTTGGGAGGAAACTAATCAAAAGTAAAATTAATGACAACAAACAATCACCTAATAAAACAATGCATGAAAACTATACTTATTTTGTTTGTTTTGTTTTGTTGAGACAAGGTTTCTCTCTAGCTCCTGTACACAAGGTTGGCCTTGAACTCACAGAGATCTGCCTGCCTCTGCCTGCCGACTGCTGGGTTTAAAGATGTATGCCTCTACTGCCCAGCTGAGAACTATACTTATTATAAGACATAACTATCAACAGAATAATTAATGGCAAATAGGTTTATAGAGGACATAAATCATAAAATATAATACTAGTAGCATTCATTCCAATTGGCTAGTAAGGGAGAAGAAGAGAACAAAATGAAAGAATAGAGAGGGAGAATTTAATACTTGTATCCATAGCATCTCATCCTCATATGAAAATAGATACAGTAAACATTAAGAAAATGCAACAATTTTTTCATTGCTTCAATATTCAGTACTTTCATGAAATCAGTTTCTATGTGATGAACTGAAAAGTCAACCATAAATAATAGTTCAAGCTAAGATTTGAGTAGCCTAAGAAGATCAATGTCAAGTGTGAGATTACAATTTGTTTCCTAGAAATTAATTAGCCAATATAGCTTACAGTAGTAAGAAATGAGAAGAATAAAATTCTTATTAAACAAAAACATTACACCACGCTTGAATAATAAACATCTTCTTTACGTTGGTGCTAAGATCATGGAACTAACACAGAATTTAGATACATGAGGAATGGGTGGAATATTAAAGATTATCCCACAATTATAACAAGTAAATAATAATGTTTTATTGATATCAATTTTTGTGCTTGTATGCTAATTTTTATTGTGTCTAGAATATTATTCTGGTCATGAATATAAACCTATATTCAAGATATTCATATTCTATTCCCAGACCCTTGTTGTGTTGGTATTATCTCAAATTTGTAAAATTTGCAGTTAGAGTTTATAAAAAATGTTTTTAAAAGGACAGTAATTTTTAGTTTCATGACTTTACTGTATATATACATATACATAAGTAATATATAATATATATATATTATATATATATTACATATACACACACACATATATATTCATAAGTAAGACTAAAACTCCAAGTACTTTATTTGGCATCTGGGAGGCAGGCCCCACAAAGAGCCAAAGAATAAAAAAAAATAGCCAACTACACTGTCCTATTGTTCACTCTACACAATAACCTCAACTTCCTGTCTGAGGTGTATAGTAAATACTCTGATAAACACTGCACACATGTGTGTATGTGCTTGTTACTTCTCTAGTGTCTTCATTGCTATTTCCATTGACACACATACTCGGAATTTAAGCCCAGGCCTTACAAGTGCATGAAAAGCTTTTTCTAGTGTTTTCAGGCTTCAAATGATGAAGTGATGACTTACTAGATATAATTGGTTTTCTAGAAGGCACTCCTTAAGTGATTAATATGTCTGTAGAAGTGGGTAAGCAGAAGTCTTCCTTAAGGCAATGAGGCCAGCTATAAAATGGAGGACGATATCAGAAAAGTTTATTCTACTTTGTGCTAATAAATACCCAAGTAAAGCGACAGTGCTCTTTGGCAAATGGTTTCTAAGTATCCATAACAGTTTCATAATTTTGTCCATTGAAATGTTTCTATTACAAATATTGATTTTTATATTAGAGAATTTTAAATTAAGACTACCTAGAATGTCATCAATTAATTTTTTGACCCAAATTTCACATTACTAACATGACTCAGTAAGGCCAGAAATCTCATGACCGCTCACGGGATTGTTCAGACTCAATTTGAATGCCAACAGACAGCTAGATCCAGTGGGGCAAGCATTCAGGTGATACACCTGGGTACTTGAACCCTGTGCACCGCCTAAGAGAGAGATGGCTAATGTGACTTAGCACAGTGTTCATTTTCATGCTGATGGATGTGAATGGTTTCTTCATCTTCTTCCTTATCTTTCAAGTGAAACAGAAAAAGGTGCTTTAGGTTTTGAAACTACTAAATTAGGAGAATACTTTAAAAAGTCAAGATCAGAAGGTCAGCAAGTTAGCAAATGCTGACCTGAAGATTAAGTCCTCAAATCTCCAGCAGTCAAAGAATGAGTGAGAGGTTATGTTATGCAACATAGATTAAAATTGATCTAAAATATATTTAATTAAAATTTTATTCTTTACATTTTTATATATTTTTTTTTACTTTTTTTCCCCCATGGAAATACAAAATAAACTAAATACTACTCCAAATATAAAACAAGCAGGATTCTGGATATCAGTAAAAATTTAAAATGTTCTTTTTATTGTTGGATGTACTGAAATATCTGGCATCTTTCCAACTGTGTTATTCCTACCCCAGGGGAGAATCACTTTGAAGAATGCAGCAAATTATTTTGTATACTACATCCAAAGCTACTGAACCGGAAGAATAAGGACACACTGCTTGTGAGCTCAGCTGGATCAATAGCTCAGCCCTGGGATTTGCTTGTCTGCTGGATATTGAATGAAAAGCACTAAGCTGCCAGTTTGTATCATGGATATTGAAGACTGTAGTGCAGCAAGTGGCATTTTTTCATAAAATAGAAAGTAACTTGCCTGTAAGAAGGCTTAGATATATGAGCTCATGACATACAATGAGTATGAAGGTGTCTGGCATGCCATGGAAGAATCGTTTCCAGACTGTGTCTTCACTCAGGGGAAGCAGCCTATTTGGCACACAAACCATCCATCTATGCACCAAAATATAATTTTGTAGAATGCCTACAAAAGCTCCACAGATATGGAGTTCAAATTTTAGATCCATTCTTTTGTTTATAAACAAAACAGAACCATAGTGATTTCTTTCTTCCCTCTGTTGGATGGAGTGCTACACATCTGGCCACCCTAACCCTGGAGCCAGTTTTCTCCATTTCTTGGTTTCTTTATTGCATCATCATCTTTGTAGGCTGTTTGGTCATATAATTTGTGTTCTATTTGATAAATTGTCACATAAAATTACTGACAAAAAATTATTCTCATCTGATTTTCTGTCACTAGAAGTTTTATTTGAGTGAGCATAGATACAAGTCCTGGTATACCAGCAGGACAGGCAAATGGGCCTATTTAGATAGAATGCTACGTAAGACCCTTTCAATAGATATTGAATAAAAACTTTTTATGCTTGGTTTGAGGTCTCATGGGTTTCTGAGTATAAAGATTTTCTATGGTGGTATTCAGAAAATTCTAGAGGAAGGTCAATCCAAACAAAGAAGTTAGGGATGTAAAAATTATTCCTGTTGAAAAATCACTAAATAGCAAGGAAGTGAAAATTTCAAGTTGTCCTCTCTGCTCAGTATTCTCTCCCTCTTGTCCACGCTCAGAGAGAAGCGTGGGATCCAGAATGACAGGCTAAGTGAAAGCTTCCAATGTCTCACTCAGGCTCAGCTGACTTTCCGGGGACCTGAGAGTGCTTTCCTGGCAGGTGGCCCAGGCGTGGCTGGCAAGGGAAGGAAAGTTACCACTTGACATGCTTTGTTTCTGAAAAGTGTTTCTTGCCTTTAGTGTTTGACCCAATTTCAGATTCTGTTTCATGCAGAGGTGTGGTGAATAGACTGGCAAAAATTATGCAAAAGTATTTAATTGATTGGTAAGACAATGCTTTCCCACAATTTATCTGAGTGCTGGGCTGGGATTAAGTCCGGTCCCAAATCAAGGAAATTAGGATGGTTGATCTTTTCATATGTGCTGCTGTCCTCCCTCTCTCCCTCCATTCGTCCATCCCTCTGTCCCTCTCTCCTTCCCTTCCTCCCTCCCTCCCTCCCTCTCTCCCTCTCTCCCTCCCTCCTCTCCTCCCTCAGCTCTCCCATTCCTCCCTCCTTCCCTTTGTCCCTCCCTCTCCCACCTCTCTCCTCCCTCAGGTCTATTCCTCCCTCCCTATTCTATTTCTTCCAGATGATAGCACTCTCACTGCCCCTCTTTCTTCCCTTCCTTCCTGCTTTCTTTCTTTTCTTTCTCCCTTCAGCTTATCCTGACTTCCTTGTATCCTCCTTCCCATTTCTTCTCTCTTTACTCCTTCCTCCCTTCTCACTGGAAAGTGATCATTGTATGTTCATTCAGTACATCCTTTGAAGTAAGAGTACCCTATGTAGCTTTCATGCAGCTTATTAACCGTTAATGCGAAAAAAAAGTCTGTCATCAATTGAATGTGAGTCTAAATTTCCACTCAGAATTAAATGTTGCTGTGTAAGTTTTATAATATTGATATCATATGGTCATTGTGTGGACTAAAAAAGATTTTGAAAATAAATGGCTATAATCAGGGTCAGGATTATTGCAAACTCTCAGCAAATAAATGCATTATTGGTATTTCTGGATGTCTAAATTTTTTCTTTCTCCCATAAAAATGATTTCAAATTAGAGGGTATCAAAATTGTTTAATAATTAGGAATATATATGTTGTGCATGCACACACATGCATATTTAATGAAAAAAGAGGTCATGAATTTGAAGAAGAGCAAAGAAGAGTAAACAGGAAGGTTTCGAAGGATGAAAGAGGAGAAAATGTAATTATTTTATAATCTCAAAAATAAAAGTAATAGAGAAAAGGTTTTGTTCTTGGTATGGCGGTTGGTCTGTGTAACCTGACTATTTTTTGAGGCTTTCTCTCTACAGATATTATTGACTATATGGTTTGGTCTTGCATACTCATCTTTAATGATAGAATCTACTTAGATGACCATGAAATAAGGGTATAAAGGACAAACCATAACTTTAAGAAATGTAGAAAGACAAATGTTATTAAAATGTTTTAATTAAACAAACATTTCTATTCTGAAATAGAGATTAAAAACAATCACTTGAGGAGTGACAGCCAATGTTACTCTCTGATCTCTACATACATACTTACATGTGTGTGTACACATTCTGTTCATGTGCACCCACACCTGGAAACATACACACATACATATACATATAAATATGAACTCACAAAATAACTAGTGAACTCACAAGTCTGTCTCTGATACCCAGGTTGTCTACAACTCATTCAACTTTTCATTTCCTTGGCTTTGGTCCTCTGCATGCTTAATAATAGTAGAATGTTACCTAATTGAGAGAAAGTTTGAGCTAGTAAGCATGGAATAATTATCTTGACTAAGCAGAGAAACTTGTTTTCTACATTCTATAATAAAATAAATTTCTCAAACACTATGTACAATTCATATTTAATCACTCAACATGTGGGATGAAGACCTACATCATAAAATAAATAAATGATCAGCTAAATAAAGCCATGCAGGGCATGCTTAGGCATAAAACAGATTCCTTATGAAAACATTATTGATTGTGACTATCAACAAAATTATAAGGTTCTGGTCAAGTCTACCTTCACTCCCTTCCCCTCTTTTTCTCTTATACCTACCACCATGTTTCCCTTCCGCCCTCTGAGTCCATTCCATGTTATCAACATGTGCATGAATCTAGGGACATCTACTGGGTCATGGAAAACCTACTTGGGGCTATATCTGACAGTCATCCATGGTCAGTAATGCCCTCTGCTATGGGTGGTATATTCTTAACATTGTTTGTGGTATTTGTTTAAATTCTTCAAAGATAATAAAGTGTCCAATTAACTGACCAGTTTTGAAGATAAAATATTCTTTTCCCCATCCATCGTCAGATGAAGATTCTGTGGTGACATGCAAAATATTCTTTTTGGTTCCATAATCAGTATGGTTATGGGCCAAGACCGGTTCAGGCACCCTCTCCTCTGTCCAGAGAACAATCTGGGGCTCTCTCCTTGGACATGGGATCCCCTTTATAATCAAGTCTCTTGTAAACCCTAAAATGACTCCCTTAGTTGAGATATATACTTCCCTGATCACATATCCATCCTTCCTCCCTCCCCCCCATCCCAATCCCCCGAGCTTTCCCCATTCCTCCCCTACTCCCTTCTCTCTAACTCTCTCCCCTTAGAACAACCCCCCTCCCCCCATGCACCTGAAGTTGCCTGGCACTCTTGTCTACTTCCAATCTCCATGAGGATAACTACATGATTTTCTTCAGGTTCACCTTCTTATTTAGCTTCTCTAGGATCACGAATAATAGGCTCAAAGACCTTTAATTATGGCTAGAATCCACTTATGAGTGAATACATACCATATTCCTCTTTTTGGGTCTGGGTTACCTCACTCAGTAAAGCGTTTTCTATGTCCATCCATTTGCATGCAAAATTCAAGATGTCATTGTTTTTTACCACTGAGTAAAACTCTAATGTATATATGTTCCACACATTTTTTAACCATTCTTCTATTGAGGGGCACCTAGGTTGTTTCCAGGTTCTGGCTATTACAAATAGTGCTGCTATGAACATAGTTGAACAAATGCTTTTGTGGTATGATAGGACATCTCTTGGGTATATTCCCAAGAGTGGAATTGCTGGGTCTTGAGGGAGGTTGACTCCCAGTTTCCTGAGAAACCACCACATTGATTTCCACAGTAGCTGCACAAGTTTGCATTCCCACCAACAATGGATGAGAGTTCCCCTCTCTCCACATCCTCTCCAGCATAGGCTATCATTGATGTTTTTGACTTTAGCTAATCTGATCGGTGTAAAATGATATCTCATAGTTGTTTTGATTTGCATTTCCCTGATTACTAAGGATGTTGAGCATGACCTTAAGTGTCTTTTGGCCATTCGAAGTTCTTCTGTTGAGAATTCTCTGTTCAGATCAGCACCCCATTTTTTAATTGGGTCAATTAGAGTTTTAGTGTCTAGTTTCTTGAGTTCTTTGTATATTTTGGAGATCAGGCCTTTGTCTGATGAGGGGTTGGTGAAGATTTTCTCCCAGTCAGAAGGTAGCCTTTTTGTCTTACTGACAGTGTCCTTTGCTTTACAGAAGCTTCTCAGTTTCAGGAGGTCCCATTTATTCATTGATTCTCTTATTGTCTGTGCTACTGGGGTTCTACCTAGGAAGTGGTCTCCTATGCCTATGTCTTGTAGACTACTTCCCACTTTCTCTTCTCTCTGGTTCAAAGTGGTCAGATTGGAACACTGGACTTAACTCCCTAGGTCCAAACGAGAAGCAGAAGGAAAGAGAACGTGAGCAAAGAAGGCAAGATCAGAGGGAACCTTCACCCGTTGATGGATGTAGATTGAGACAGAGACTCACATTGAAGCACTGGACTGAGCCCCCAAGGTCTAAATGAGAAGCAGAACGAGGGAGAACTTGAACAAGAAAGGCAGGACCGTGAGGAGTGCGTTCACTCACTGATACAAGAGGACTGATCTAATAAGAGTTCACCAAAGCCAGTTGGACTGGGACTGAACGAGCACGTGATCCAACCAGATTCTCTGAATGTGGCCAGATTCTCTGAATGTGACTGGCACGGGTCTTTCTGAAAAGCCATTGACAATGACACTGGGACTGGTTTCCTCTGCATATACTGGATTTTTGAGATCCAGTCTGTTTGGATGCTCACCTTTCTGGACCTGGAGGGAGGGGAGAGGAACTTGAACTTCCCACAGGGCAGGAAACCCTGACTGCTCTTAGGGATGGAGATGGAGGAGCAAAGAAGAGAGGGAGTGGGGGGAATGGGAGCGTGTTGGGAGGAGGGGCAGAAATGGAAACTTTTATAAATTAATAAAATTTTATAAATTAAAAAAACAAAACAAACAAACAAACAAAAATTATTGTTCCTAATTGCCAGAAAATTTTAAATTAAATTTAATGTCTATTCAAAGCAAGCAAAAAAGTATATTTTTACTATTATATATTTAAATAATAGTTTGTGCAAACTCCATCTTTTGGCCGTTTGACTTTCTTGGGCCTTATGATCAAGATTGTAAGGAACAACTGACTCATCAGTACTACATCACATCACGTTTCTGTTTGTTTGTTCTGTTTTGTTTTAGCAGACAATAAATTGTGCTGAGCACAAGCATTATTTACTCCAATAAATGTTTTATCAACTAAAATATTCTTACTCTGCTTTAAAATTCAAAAAATGCTGTGAATAATAAAATATTTTACACTGAGAATATTGCAAATATCCTGTCAGGTCATTCCCAGAAACAAACACTGGAAACAGGAGGGCTACAAATACACTTTATTGTTTTATTTTATTGACAACACAGCAGATTTTTAAAAATGTAAAAGGACAGAAAATGGCCATTAGCATTTTAGTGATCTTAAGTTACCTGTTGGTTTTGAAAGTAGAAAAAGTTTTATAAAACCGCTGATATCAACATTAGTTTTAGGCTAGGAAAATGTCTACGATTTATTACAGGAACTCAAGCCTTACTTTTCATGAAGTAAAAAAAAATCTTTAATGTTAGGTTGGATCCTTGTAATAAGCCAGGTGTAGAGGTGCATAATTGTAATCCAAATTCTGGAAGCTGAGAGAATTTCCAAGGTTGGACAGTCAGAAGTGTAGTGTAATTGGTGAACTTCTGGACCTAGTGAGAAACCTTGTCAACAAAGTAAAGGGATTAAGAAAATAAAAGAAAAACGAAAGAAATGAATACAGGTAGATGAGACGGCTTTTGGGAATTGACATCTAAGGTTGGCCTCTATATGTATTTATACACACATGTGAGTGCACACACACAATTTTTAAAAAAACAAAATTTCAATTCTTTGCCCTTACAATACTAAAATGCAAAGAATAAGGAAGGAGCTTGAGTTTCTTTGTTTTTACTTTAATTTAATCTTTATTTTTTTGAAAAAGAAAGCAAAGTATCTTCTTTTAATTATACATACCAATCCAAGTTCTTACCTCCTCTCTTTTTCCCATTCTCCTTACTTACCTTCCCACCCCACCCCCATCCACTGCACAGAGAGGGCAAGGTCCTCCCCACTACATTTATGCTGGGCAAGGTACCCATCCAATGAGAAAAGGTTCTCAAAAAGTCAGTACAAGCAATAGAGATAAAGGAGCTTGAGTTTCATGTTCATGGTTCATGCTACTGTAGATGTTGTCCCTTTAAGATTCAGAATATAATAGTGAGGTTCAGATATATGTGGAGTGGTATCACACCCTGTGAATTTGACCTTGACTTCAAAATTCTTGGCCAAAGACCTGAATATAAATATGAAGCAAACAAATACTATAATGGATCTACCTTAGCTTCAGCCTAGTATGTAGAGATTATAGAACCAGATATAGATAAAACCAGACCTGCTTCTCACTTTTATTTAACATCTGCTATAATTATAGTTGTATGCTAATCATGGAATCTCTCTGGACCCTAGTTTACTAAATGATATAATCTTTATTTTATAATTACCACAGACTTATTACTATAAAATCTGAAAATTATTATATAAAATAAATAAAATATTGTTATTATTATAAAGTGAGATTAAGAGGTTTTTTCTAAATATTTTATTTATTATGAATTTGTGTGTGTGTGTGTGTGTATGTGTGTGTGTGTGTGTGTGCAGTACTGAGGATGACAGAAGAGGGCATCAAATCCTCTAGAACTTGGGTTTCAGGTTGTTGTGAGACACAATGTGTGTATTAATAACCAAGTTCAGGTCCCCTGGAAAAACAGAGCTCTCTTAACTGCCGAGGCAGCTCTCAAACCCCATATATATTAGTTTTAACCTGATGGTTTTAGTATTAAAGGTCCTTTTATGTATTGATTTGTTGCAAATATATATTATTATGATGTTATTCAGGACTTTTCATTTTTATGTGATAAAAATGGCCAAGGAAAAAATAATCTCCACATGCTTTTGAATTTGATTTTCATGCTTCCAAGAGTATGTGCTATCAGTCCTCTCTGGCTCCTCTTTTAGATTTTATATCTGACTACATTGTCCATTCCTTTCTGCAAACTACCTTTCTCAATCACTCTGATACCCTTGAGAGAAATAAGGAACAGGCTTGCCAGTAATTCTAGTTTCACATCACTCCAACTCAACAAGATTGAAAGTTCCTGTCTCTTCCACAGTCATGATTCTGTTAGGTTCAACCCATTATCTCCAATCACATGCCATTCAATACTTCTCAGGAGTTCCTCCATAAGCCACACATTGCATGAAATGAACTGATCTGATTCTAACTTGACACTCATTGCATCACTTGAATTACTTTATATATCCTGTGGCTTAGATGAACAGGTAGGGTTGAGAAATCTGGGGGCCAATATTTTGAATACTAAAATAAAACCAAACAGATGACATAAAATAAGGATTTGGAAAAATAAATATATATAAACAAAATCATGAAATACCATTGAAGTTTGGATGATATCATAAATAATATGTTTGTGAACCTTGAAAAACACTGATATATGCTGATTTCCTTGGTGCTGAGTCCCTGTTGCATCCCTACTCCTTGCCAGGCTATAAGTTGTTGTTATTCTTACCCAGAAGAAGCAGGGTTATGTTGAGTTTATTTTGGAAGCATCCAGGGTCATCTTCTTAAGCTTTTTATTGAAGTGCCTAAATTAGTTTGGGGGGCATATTTGAGGTGAAAAGTAGAAATATTCTTTTTGTTGCTAGAGTAACATTCACACTTTGCTACAAAATGTCCATGATCTGGATTGTATCAGACTCTTTTGTCAGTTCAAATGTGATATTTCTTATGTTTTTGTATAATGCTTCTTAACAATCATTGACAGTGTTATCATCTCTGAAAACAAAGGAAAACAAAAGCATCAATTTCCTAAATCTGAATGGTTCTATTTTTCCAAAGCAGTGTGTGCCAGCCGAGGTATGAATGTGCTGTTGTTAGTTTCTTTCTAGTGACTAACATAATTAACTTGCCTCCTGATGTGAACAAGACACGTTTCCCTTCACTTACGGGATTGTTCGCCTCTTGCATGTGTTTTAAGGTTTGGATTTTGACCTATAAGTCATGAATCTCCTAATTTTGTTTCAAAGGTTACTGGCCCTGTTATGTGAGAGTTTTGATGGTTTTTTTTTTTTTTGAGTCCTTGGTGAGAAGTAATGCTTGCTCTGAAGTTTTCCATCACTGAAACTTATATACAGTGTAACAAACACATAAGTTACTTTAACAAACATTATGTTCTCCTGTTTGTTCATTCATCTTATGCTAAAATCCCAAATCAAAAAGTTTGAAAATCCCAGAGAAAAGTAATGACAAGTATAGCAGTAGGCAATGTTTTCTGTCTTGTTTTACTTCTTAAATAGACTTAACAGGGAAAATCACCTGTAACCAGCTCGTATACTGAGATGTGCTGAAAACTTAAACCAATAATAGACTTACTCATATATAATAGAAATTCCTTTGTGTAAAATATCTACTTAATTTGGACCAATGCTTTGTGCAGTTATTTAATTATTCAGAAAATTACCTTAATTTACAAATGAAAATGCAGCTACCTAAATGAAATTCAGGATGGGAATATAGCCCAGTGCTTTATATTTTATCTTTTTACCTTGCTCAGAACATTGGCTTGTTCAATCTTCTATTGTTTTCTCTACACTTTTCTTACAGGCTAATTTATTTTTACAGCCCCAAATTACAACTCTGTGTGAATAAAGTCTAAACTATTGACAATTTCAGCTCTGTCTTCTTAGACATTAATTCCCATTTTTCTACACGCCTACTGGACATCATTTCCATTCAAATGGTTCAAACTCAGTGTATGTAAAACCAAACTAGCAATTTAAAATCTAACACTTCAGTTTTGGACTGTATGACAACTAGGCTTCCTGCCCACTTTATGGTACCAATGTTTATCCTCTTTTCTTACTCTCCAACCTTCGAAGGAAAGAAATTCCTTTAAAGGAAATATAATTGTTCATGTGTATGGTTTCTAAGACTTAAAATGTATTGTAATAGAAAAAAAATCATGATAACCCAAACAATTCTGTACAAGAAAGGAACTTCCAGAGGCATCAAGCTCTATTACAGAGCTACTGTAATGAAAGCAGTGTGGTATTAGCTAAAACAGACAGGTTGACCAATAAAATCTAATTAAAGACCCTAAAATTAATTCAAAAAGCTATGAAGACTTGATTTTTGACAAAGAACTAAAATTATAAAATGGAAAAAAGAAAGCATTATCAGCAAATGTTCTGATATAACTGAATGTCAACTGTAGAAGAATGCAAATAGATCCATATCTATTGCCATGCACAAAGCTCAAGTCCAAATGAATCAAAAACCTCAACATAAATCCAGCCACATATAGCCTCATAGAATAGAGAGTAGGAAGAAGCCTTGAGTGCATGGCCACAGGAGGCAACATCCTAAATATAAGACCAGTAGCATAGACACTGGGAGCAACAATAAAAAAAAATGGGGCCTTCTGAAACCGAATAGCTTCTGTAAGAAAAATGACAAAGTCAATAAGACAAAACTGCAGTCAACTCAATGGGAAAAGATCTTTACCAGTCCCACATTGGTTGGGGAAATGATCTCCAAATATATATAAAGAACTCAAGAAACTAGACATCAAAATATCAAATAATCCAGTTAAAAATGGTTTACAGATCTAAAGAGAGAATACTCAACAGATGAATCTGAAATGGAGTAAAGACACTTAAGGAATTGATTAACATCCTTAGCTATCAGGGAAATGTAAACCAAAACAACTCGGAGATACCATCTTATACCAGTCAGAATGGCTAAGATCAACAACACCAATGATAGATTATGCTGGAGAGGATGTAGAGTAAAGGGAACACTCTTCTATTACCGTTGGGAGTGCAAACTCATATAGCCCCTTTGAAATTTAGTATGGTGGTTTATCAGAAAATTGGGAATCAATCTACCTCAAGACCCATCAATACCACTCTTGGGCATATAACCAAAGGATTCACAATTATACCATAAGAACGTTTGCTTAACTGTACTCATAGCAGCATTATTCATAAAAACAAAACCTGGAAACAAACTAAATGCTCCTGAAACAAAGAATGTGTAAAAACAATGTAGTATATTTACACAATGGAGTACTACTCGGTGGTCAAAAATAAAAAGGGCATCTTGAAATTTTCATACAAATGGATAGAGCTAGAAAAAAACATCCTGAGTGAAGTAACCCAGAACCAGAATGACAAACACAGTATGTACTCACTCAAAAGTGGATATTAGACATAAAGTAAAGGATAATCAATCCATGACCTCATAGAAGCTAGGTCACAGGAAGAACACTTAGAGAGACATACATGGATCCTCCTGGGAAGAAGAAATATACAAGATCTCCTGGGAAAAATGGGAGAATTAGGTGAAGGGAGGGTAAAAGGGGAGGGAAAGGGAAGAGTGGGAATGGGATGGCTAAGATGGGAGGACAGAGAAACAGATCAAGGAAAGAGATATCTTGATTGAGGGAGCCATTATGGGGCTTGCAAGAAACTTGGCACTAGGGAAATTTCTAGAAATCTACAAGGATTGCCCCAGCTATAATCATAAACCATAGTGAGGAGGGCACCTAACTGACTTTCTTCTGTAATCAGATTGATGACTAACTTAATTGTCACCATGCAGCATTCATCCAGCAATTGATGGAAGCAGATGTAGAGATTCATAGCTAGCCATAATTCAAGTTCCTAGAATCCAGTCAAAGAGAGGGACTAATGATAGTATGAGCAAAGGGGTCAAAACCATATTGGTGATACCCACAGAAACACCTGACCTGAGCTAGTTGGAGTTCACTGACCCTGGTCTGACAGCAGAATTTGCATAGACCCAAACTAGGCCCTCTGAATGTGGCTGACAGTTGCGTGACTTGTAGAGTCTATAGGGACATGGATAGTGGGACCAGGACATAACTGGCTTTTTGAAGCCCCATTCTCTTTGGAAGAATACCTCGCTCAGCCTAGATATAGGGAAAGGTCCTTGGACCTACCTCAAAGTGATCTACTGACATTGTTGACTCCCCATGGTAGGTTTTACCCTCTCTGAGGAGTGGATGGAGTGTGACGTAGAAGGAAGGTGGCTGTGGTGGGATGAGGGGAGGAAGTAGGAACTGGGATTGGTGTGTAAAATGAGAACAATATTTAAAAATAAAAAATAGAAATGATTCAAAAGTAAAAAAATATAATTGCAACACTTTCCCTTTCCTTTCTTCTCTCCAAATCCTTCTGCATATTCTTACCCACTTTCATGGCCTCCTTTCCATTAGTCATTACTACATGCATATATGTATAGTACATTCCTAAATATAGCTTTCTCAATCTGTGTAATATTGCATTATCTCTCAGAGCTCTTAATTTGGCACCTGGCAACAAATTGGTATATTCTTCCCTGGAAAAGAACACCTCTTCTATTCCCAAATTTCTGTAGATGCCTTATTTTATTTTATAGGGTTCAGGCCTTATAGGCTTTTCCCCATACACTTTGGAATACTCACTGATGCCCTTTTTCAGGTTTGTGCAAGGTTCTGCTGGAACAGACAACTAACAGTCCTACCCAGTATGACAACTTTGATCAACATCAGTGACCAGCATGATTTGATAACTCTGAGGGTGCAGTAGTGATGAATATGGCCTTGGGGATTACCAAAGCTCTTTGACTTGACTTACAACCCACACAAAAAGAAAGAAACTGTGCCTGGTCCCAGAAAACTACCTGTTTATACAATGCTAATGAAGTCATATTTATTGAAGGATAATTTACAATCACTAATTCACTAAACCATAAAAATTTCTATCAAAAACCTGTAAAGGTTTTCCTTATTCCCAGAGATAAATGTAGTCATTACTATTATGCAAGGAAACTTCTCTTTGCCACAGACAATGATCAGTAAAGAAAACTATAACCAACTAAAATACAAAATGTGGAGCCCAATCCAGGAGACACATGTAAAAAATATTCACACAAATAAGCCTCAGGGAATATTGCTGAAGAGAGTGCAGAAAGATTGTAAGAACTAGAAAGTCAGAGAGTTTGTTTTGGGGTTGTGTCTTATAGTAATGTCAGAACCTACACAATAAAGTCTTAACAACAAGGCTGCCCAAGTCTTTTTCATTTGTATTTCTTTAATCTAAATAGATCATTCTTTGCCTCTACCCTACCACAGAAACAGCTATTTTTACAGACTGTTGGAAGGAGGCTGCTTGTTTATCCTAGCCACCCAAAACCAAAATAATCACAGAGAAACTGTATTAACTAAATCACCACTTGGCCCATTAGCTCTAGCTTCTTATTGGCTAACTCTTACATTTTAACCCTTCTTCATAAAACTGTGTATCACCATGTGGCAGCGGCTTAGCGGCAAAGTTTCAGCATGTCTGATTCTGGCCATGGCTCCATGATGTCTCTCTAACTTTGCCTTCCTCCTTTCATGCTATAGACCAGCCAGATTTTATTCAATAACCGATAGAACCAACCCAGACAGAAGGGCCTCCGACATCATTTCCCCTTTTCTGTTTAAATATAAAAGAAGGTTTTAACTTTAAAATAGTAAAATTACATATAACAAAACAGGTATCAAACAAGAATTACAGTTACAATATTTATATCTACTTTATCTTTTATCATAACTAAGGAAAACTATAACTATATAATCTTCAACTCTATTAAAGACTGTAGAAAGATATGATATTACTTAAGTAAACAGGAAGTATATTGTAAGCAACTTCCAAAACTCTAGAGTTGAGAGACATCTTGCTGCCTGGACAGTCACCCAAAGTTTTTTTGTATTCTTGGGGTATCCATCTTCAGCCTATAGGCTAATAGTATCCAGAAGACTTTTCCATGAAACAGGAAATTTCAAAGACAATTCTTCCTATATTAGTAGTTTGTCTGTCACATTTTCTGTATCCTGCAGTTTGTCTAGCAGACTCTTTCATGAAGCAGGAACCACGAAGGATTATTTCGCCTTTAGGCAAGTTTCACAGTCATTTCTCTGTGGGTCTTGCATGCCCAATTCAGCAGTGCAGGCAAGAGAAGTTTCTTGCCGAAATGGCTCTTCAATGCCCATCTTCCTTTTGAAGTAATTGGTGCTACCAGAAGCAGATGTGTTTCATGTCTTGAAAAGTTCTAAGTTATTAAAACATTTAAATGCCATATTCTGAAGGTCTCTGAATGATTTGAAGAATATATATATATATATATATATATATAAACAAACATGACTACAAGCTTGACTATTATTGATGACTATCTATTAACCTATATTTCTTAATTATATATTACATTTAAATGAAGTATACAATCACAATACCTTAATCAAGAGCAGAAACATACGGATAACAAGATTGACCTTAAATTTTTAAAAATAGAGCAAGATCCATACCAATGCAAACTATCCATCTCTATAGTTTATCTCCCTTAAAATATAAAGAAACATTTACAAACAATATTTGGGAATATGGGCACAGTTTTGCTCATACTGCTTTCTGATGTTTGGGGATGCTTTTAATTAGGTCTATCATGGTCAATCCTATGTGCTAGGTTCACTTCAGTCAGCAGTCGGGCAAAGTATTTTCTTTTTAAGGGTGTTTACAGCAACCTTTCAGGAGTTCTTATTCCATCAAACCATAACAGTCTGGAAGCAATCCAAAGGTTCTCATCTGTGAAATCAAAAGAAGAACTTAATTTCCAAAGCAACACATCCTTAAATTCAAATTTTGGAATCAAGATACTTTTATGTTGGTTTTTTTAATTAATTAATTAATTTATTTATAAAAATTTCCACTTCCTCCCCTCCTCCCCATACCCTCCCTTTCCCCCCACTCGCTCTCCTCCGCCCCCCCCCACTCTCCTCCTGCCTCTCCAGTCCTAAAAGCAGTCAGGGTTTCCTGCCCTGTGGGAAGTGCAAGTTCCTCCCCTCTCCCTCCAGGTCTAGGAAGGTGAGCATCCAACCAGAGTGGGATCCCAAAAAGCCAGTACATGCAGACAAAACAAGACCCAGTGCCATTGTAAATGGCTTCTCAGTCAGCCCTCATATCAGTCACATTCAGAGACTCCGGTTTGATAACATGCTCATTCAGTCCCAGTCCAGCTGGCCTTGGTAAGCTCTCATTCGATCAGTCCTCTTATATCAGAGGGTGATCGCAACCCTCGCGGTCCTGATTTCCTTTTTCATGGTCTCCCTTCTTCTGCTCCTCATTTGGACCTTGAGGGCTCAGTTCAGTGCTCCAATGTGGGTCTTCGTCTCTATCTCCATCTATCGTCAGATGAAGATTCCCTCTGGTCCTGCCTTTCTTACTCACATTCTCCCTCCTTCTGCTTCTCATTTGGACCTAGGGAGTTAAGTCCAGTGTTCCAATATGTGTCTCTGTCTCTATCTCCATCCATCACCAGATGAAGGTCCTATGGTGATATGCAAAATATTCATCAGTATGGTTATGGGCCAAGGCCAATTCAGGCACCCTCTTCTCTGCTGCCCAGAGTACAATCTGGGGACCTCTCCTTGGGCCTGGGAAACCCTTTAGAATCAAGGCTCTTTCCAACCCTTAAATGGCTCACTTAGTTGAGATATATACTTCCCTGCTCCCATATCCATTCTTCCTCCCTCCACCCCATCCCATTCCCCCAAGCCATCCCCAATCCTCCCCCTCTCGCTTCTCTCTAACCATCTCCCCTTACTTCCACTCCCCACCCCCCATGCACCTAATTTGACTGGCAATCTTGTCTACTTCCAATATCCAGAAGGATAACCATATGATTTTCTTCAGGTTCACCTTCTTATTTAGCTTTTCTAGGATCACGAATTATAGGCTCAAAGACCTTTAACTATGGCTAGAATACACTTATGAGTGAATACATACCATATTCCTCTTTTTGGGTCTGGCTTACGTCACTCAGTAAAGCGTTTTTTATTTCCATCCATTTGCATGCAAAATTCAAGATGTCTTTGTTTTTTACCGCTGAGTAAAACTCTAATGTGTATATATTCCACACCTTTTTTAACCATTCTTCTATTGAGGGGCACCTAGGTTGTTTCCAGGTTCTGGCTATTACAAATAGTGCTGCTATGAACATAGTTGAACAAATGTTTTGTAGTATGATAGGGCATCTCTTGGGTATATTCCCAAGAGTGGAATTGCTGGGTTCTGAGGGAGGTTGACTCCCAGTTTCCTGAGAAACCACCACACTGATTTCCACAGTGGCTGTACAAGTTTGCATTCCCACCAACAATGGATGAGTGTTTTCCTCACTCCACATCCTCCCCAGCATAGGGTATCATTGGTGTTTTTGAGTTTGGCTATTCTGACAGGTGTAAGATGGTGTCTCAAAGTTGTTTTGATTTGCATTTCCCTGATCGCTAAGGAGGTAGAGCATGACGTTAAGTGTCTTTTGGCCATTCGAAGTTCATCTGTTGTGAATTCTCTGTTCAGATCAGCACCCCATTTTTTAATTGGGTCAATTAGAGTTTTAGTGTCTAGTTTCTTGAGTTCTTTGTATATTTTGGAGATCAGACCTATGTCTGATGAGGGGTTGGTGAAGATCTTCTCCCAGTCAGAAGGTAGCCTTTTTGTCTTACTGACAGTGTCCTTTGCTTTACAGAAGCTTCTCAGTTTCAGGAGGTCCCATTTATTCATTGATTCTATTATTGTCTGTGCTACTGGGGTTCTACTTAGGAAGTGGTCTCCTGTGCCTATATCTTGTAGACTACTTCCCACTTTCTCTTCTATCAGGTTCAAAGTGGTCAGATTAATGTTGAGGTCTTTAATCCATGTGGTCTTGAGTTTGTTCATGGTGATAGATATGGATCTACTTTCATCCTTCTACAGGTTGACATCCAGTTTTGCCAGCACCATTTGTTAAAGTTGCTTTCCTTCTTCCATTGTATACCTTTAGCTCCCTTGTCGAAAATCAGGTGTTCATAGGTTTGTGGGTTAATATCTGCATCTTCTATTCGATTCCATAGGTCGACTTCACTGCTTTTATGCCAATACCAAGCTGTTTTCAATACTGTTGTTCTGTAATAGAGTTTGAAGTCAGGGATGGTAATGCCTCCAGAAGTTCCTTTATTATATAAGATTGTTTTGGCTATCCTCGATTTTTTTGTTTTGCCATATAAACTTGATTATTGTTCTCTCAAGGTCTGTGAAGAAGTTTGATGGGATTTTGATGGGGATTGCATTGAATCTATAGATTGCTTTTGGTAGAATTGCCATTTTTACTATGTTGATTCTCCCAATCCAAGAGCAGGGGAGGTTTTTCCATTTTCTGGTATCCTCCTCAATTTCTTTCTTCAAAGACTTAAAGTTCTTGTCAAATACGTCTTTCACTTCCTTGGTTAGAGTTACCCCTAGATATTTTATGCTATTTGTGGCTATCGTAAGAGGTGGTGTTTCTCTGATTTCCATCTCTGCTTCTTTATCCTTTGTGTATAGGAGGGAAACAGATTTTTTGGAGTTGATCTTGTATCCTGTCACATTACTAAAGGTGTTTATCAGCTGTAGGAGTTCTTTGGTAGAGTTTTTGGGGACGCTTATGTACACTATCATATCGTCTGCAAATAATGAAAGTTTAACTTCATCCTTTCCAATTCGAATCCCCATGATCCCCTTATGTTGTCGTATTGCTATTGCTAGAACTTCTAGCACTATATTGAAGAGGTATGGAGAGAGTGGACAGCCTTGTCATGTTCCTGATTTTAGTGGAATGGCTTTGAGCTTCTCTCCATTCAATTTGATGTTAGCTGTCAGCTTGCTATATATTGCTTTTATTATAATTAGGTATGATCCTCGTATCGCCAATGTCTCCAACACCTTTATCATAAAGGGGTGTTGAATTTTGTCAAATGCTTTTTCAGCATTCAATGAAATGATCATATGGTTTTTTCTTTCAGTTTATTTATTTGATGGATTACATTGATAGATTTGCATATGTTGAATCAGCTCTGCATCTCTGGGATGAAGCCCACTTGATCATAATGGATAATTTTTCTAATGTGTTCTTGGAATCAGTTTGCAAGTATTTTATTGAGAATTTTTGCGTCAATGTTCATGAGTGAGATTGGCCTGTAATTCTCTTTCTTGGTTGTGTCTTTGTGTGGTTTTGGTATCAGGGTAACTGTAGCTTCATAAAAAGAATTTGGAAATGACACTTCTGTTACTATATTGTGAAATACATTAAGGAGTGTAGGTACTAGCTCTTCCTGGAAGTTCTGGTAGAATTCTGCATTGAAACCATCTGGTCCTGGGCTTTTTTTGGTAGGGAGATTTTTGATAACAGCTTCTAATTCTTCACGACTGACAGGTCTATTTAGACTGTTCACCTGGTCTTGGTTCAATTTTGGTATATGGTACTTATCTAAAAAAATGTCCATTTCTTTTACATTTTCCAATTTTGTGGCATACAGGCTTTTGTAGTAAAATCTAATGATTCTCTGAATTTCCTCTGTGTCTGTGGTTATGTCCCCATTTTCATTTCTGATCTTATTAATTTGCGTGTTCTCTCTCTGCCGTTTGATTAGTTTGGAGAGGGTTTGTCAATCTTGTTGATTTTCTCCAAGAACCAGCTTTTTGCTTCATTGATTCTTTTGGCTTGTTTTCTGTGTTTCGATTTTGTTGATATCAGCCCTCAGTTTGATTATTTCCAGTCTTCTACTCTTACTGTGTGAGTCTGCTTCTTTTTTTTCCAGAGCTTTCAGGTGTGCTGTTAAGTCTCCAATGTGTGCTTTCTCTGTTTTTTTTTTAAATGGGCACTTAGTTCTATGAACTTTCCTCTTAGCACAGCATTCATTGTGTCCCATAGGTTTGAGTATGTTGTGTCTTCATTTTCATTAAATTCAAGAAAGACTTTAATTTCTTTGTTTATTTCTTCCTTGACCCAGGGGTGATTCAGTAGTTGACTCTTCAACTTCCATGAGTTTGTTGGCTTCCTGGGGGTAGCATTGTTGTTGAATTCTAATTTAATCCTTGGTGGTCTGACAAGACACAGGTGGTTACTAATATTTTTTTGTATCTGTGGAAGTTTGCTTGTTTCCAAGTATGTGGTCAGTTGTCGAGAAGGTTCCATGAGCTGCAGAGGAGAAGGTATATTCTTTCCTATTTGGGTGGAATGTTCTATAGATGTCTGTTAAGTCCATTTGATTCAATTCCTCCAATAATTTTCTTATTTCTCTGTTAGGTTTCTGTCTGATTGACCTGTCCATTGGTGAGAGAGGAGTGTTAAAGTCTCCTACTTTTAGTGTGTGTGGTTTGATGACTGCCTTGAGTTCTAGAAGTGTTTCTTTTACATAAGTGGGTTCCTTTATAATATCAAGGGCATAGATACTCAGGATTCAGACTTCTTCTTGATGGATGTTCCTGTTATGAGTATGAAATGTCAGTCTCCGTCTCTTCTGATTGATTTTAGTTTGAAGTCAATTTTGTTAGATATTAGAATGACCACACCCACTTGTTTCTTAGGTCCATTTGATTGGAAAACCTTTTCCCAACCCTTTACCCTGAGGAGGTGTCTGTCTTTGTGGTTGAGGTGTGTTTCTTGTAAACAGCAGAATGTTGGATCCTGTTTTTGTATCCAATCTCTAAGTCTGTGCCTTTTTATAGGTGAATTGAGTCCATTGATATTAAGTGATATTAATGACAAGTGGTTGTTGACTCCAGTTATTTATGTTTTTTTTGGGGGGGTAGTAGAGTGTATGTGTTTCCCTTCCTTGAGTTGTGCTTGTGAAGGGTCACTAGCTTTCTGAGTTATTGTAGGCAGTGTTGGAAACGTTGGATTCCTTGGGTTGTGATTTTCCTTCTGTTACTTTCTTTAAGGCTGGATTTGTAGCTACGTATTGTTTAAATTTGTTTTTATCCTGGAATATTTTGTTTTCTCCATTGATAGTGAACGATAGCTTGGCTGGGTATAGTAGTCTGAGCCTGCATCCATGGTCTCTTAGTTTCTGCAGTACCTCTATCCAGGACCTTCTGGCTTTCATGGTTTCCATAGAGAAGTCTGGTGTAATAGACTAATAATACTAATAATAAAGGTGATAGGTTTACCTTTTTTTTTGGATCCAGTCTATTCGGTGTTCTTTATGCTTCTTGAACCTTCATAGGAATATCGTTCTTTAGGTTGGGAAAGTTTCCTTCTATAATTTTGTTGAATATATTTTCTGAACCTTTGATCTGCAATTCTTCTCCTTCTTCTACACCTATTATTCTTAGATTTGTTTTTTCATTATGTCCCAGATTTCCTGAATGTTTTGTGATGAGAATTTGTTGGATTTGCTGTTTTCTTTGGTCAGAGTGTTTATTTTCTCTATGGTGTCTTCAGAATCTGATATTCGTTCTTCTATCTCTTGTATTCTATTGGTTATGCTTGCTTCTGAAGTCTCTTTGTTTACCTCGATTATCCATATCTAGCTGGCCCTCGGTTTGTGTTTTCTTCATTGCCTCCATTTCAGCTTTCAATTCTTGAACTGTTTTCACTACCTGTTTGATTGTATTTTCTTGGTTTCCCAGGGTGTCACTTATGGATTTCTCAATTCTTCAAACATTTTGTTATATTTCTCTTCCATTTCTTTACTCATTTCTTCTATCTTTTTGTTATACTTCTCTTCCAGTTCTTTAAGTGAGTTATTCATACCCTTTTTAAGGGACTCTATTGCTTTCATAATGACACTGTTTTCCACTTCTTCCGGAACAGGGTGTTCAAGTCCTTCTGTAGTAAGATCACTGGGATCTGATGTTCTCATGTTGTTTTTCAGATTGTTGGAGGAATTCTTGCCTTGGCATCTGCCCATCTCTTTCTTCAACTGTTCTCTAGTGGGTCTTCTGGTACTGGGTCAGGTTCCCCCTCTGATGAATCTTCTACTAGAGGATCAGTGCCCCTTGCTGGCCAGGATTCTTGCTGAACTGATGCAGGGCCTACCTTTCCACCACTGGCAGCAGGCTATTGAAACACAGGCACTTCCTCCTGCCGGGTTACACTTCCAGCCCAGTCCCAGCCTGCAAGCCGGCTGAGCTGGGTGTTTTTATGGCCCCGAGGAGGAAGAAGGGAGGAATAAAGGAAGGGGTTCCTGGATGAAAGGTGGGATGGGCTAGGAGGCAAGAAGGCTTAGCCCCTGCAGAGTGGCCAGGGAGTCAAGGGGGACCAGGGATGTCTGAGCTCCTCCTTGTCATTCTTCTGCCACGGGTCAGAGCAAACTCACCCCAATGATGAATCTGCTGCGAGATGATCAGTGCCCCTTGGTGGCCAGGATTCTTGCGGAGTTGATGCAGGACCTACCTTTCCACCCCTGGCAGGCAGGCTATTGAAACACAGACACTCCCTCCTGCTTGGTTATACTTCCAGCCCAGTCCCAGCCTCACCTTCATGTTGGGTTAGCTTAGCAGTCCATACAATGAAATGGCTCTCTGTACTTAGTTCCTTCATGGTCAAAAAATTCAAAGAAGACACAATAATATACATAACCCAGACTCTCTGTGAATTTTCCATTTTTATGCAGCTTATTTTCTTTACTCCTTTTAATCTATGACTATCTATACTCTATCTTTTGAAGACTTTACCCCTTTTTAATGGATTAACTTTATTTTATGACTCTTTATATTCTATTTCTTCTTTCTTTTAAGTCTACATATATTTATCCAACACTATGACTCTTCTGGATTTATCTTTATTGCATATCTGTAATTTTTTACTGTCCAGAGCACTTTTTAAAATGCTAAGTGCTTCTTAAACCTTAAACTGTGCCATTGCTAGGGGAAATACAGAAGTGCCTGCTTGATCCACCGATTTCAACACAGCAGAGCTGCTCGCTGCTACTGAGACCCATACACACTGCTCTACTTCCAGACACATAACTGGTCCATATTGCCATTAATCAAGCTGCAGCAATCTGCTCACAAATCCAATCCAAATGGCCTGTATCCATACCTCCTGCCTGAAAGAGTCAGAGTTTGTGCTGGAGCACGACCCAGAAAGCCAGCATTTCAAAATGGTTCAGCTTTTTTTCTATTGCTTCAGCTGAATCAGGAAAAACTCTCTTAATGAAGCTGTGGCACACCACCAGCAAAGAGCAAGAAGCTGTGTTAAACTCTGTATATTTGTGTCTAGATTCCTTTCCAAGCACTCTCTAGTTTTAAGTGGATTTAGAAAGCCATATTGGTGCCAACTTGTTGGGGTGAGCAACCTGCTTGTCTTGGCCGCCCAGAACCAAAATAATCACAAATAAACTGCACTGATTAAATCACTACTTGTCCCTTTAGCTCTAGCTTCTTATTGGTTAACTCTTATATATTGATTTAACCCATTTTCATTAATCTGTGTATTGCCACATGGCAGTGACTTACCAGCAAAATTTTGGCATGTCTGACTCTGGTCATGGCTCCACGGCATCTCTCTCACTCTGCATTACTCCTTGCATGCTATAGGCCAAGCCAGTTCATTATTCATTAACCCATAAAAGCAATACATAGACCGAAGGACCTCTTACACCAACAGATAACTTCTATGCTGCTAAATAAAGTCCTGAAAGGATGTTTTATTTTATTTTAGCTATCATCATCAATTTCGTTGAATAGTTTCTTTCTTTAATTTCCACTGTGACAGAATGAAAAATTCTGGCAACCTTCTTTTTTTTCTGATTCTGAAGTTCTTTTTTAACATTTTTTTTTTTCAAAATTTATTAAATTATAAAAGTTTCCATATCCGCCCCTCCTCCCAACACCCTCCCACTTCCCCCACTCCCTCTTCTCCTTCCTCTCCATCCCTAAGAGCAGTCAGAGTTTCCTGCCCTGTGGGAAGTTCAAGTTCCTCCCCCCTCTCTCCAGGTCCAGGAAGGTGAGTATCCAAACAGACTGGATCCCAAAAATCCAGTATATGCAGATGAAACAAGTCCCAGAGTTATTGTCCTTGGTTTTTCAGAAAGACCCCATGCCAGCCACATTCACAGAATCTGGCCACATTCTGAGAATCTGGTTGGATCACATGCTCGTTCAGTCCCAGTCCAACTGGCCTTGATGAAATCTCATTAGATCAGTACCATTGTATCAGTGGGTGATCACACCCCTCACAGTCCTGATTTCCTTTTTCATGTTATTCCTCCTTCTGCTCCTCATTTGGACCTTGGGGGCTCAGTCCAGTGCTCCAATGTGGGTCTCCGTCTATATCGCCATCCATTGTCAGATGAAGGTTCCCTCTGGTCTTACCTTCTTTGCTCACGTTCTCTTTCCTTCTGCTTCTCGTTTGGACCTAGGGAGTTAAGTCCAGTGTTCCAATGTGGGTCTCTGTCTCGATCTCCATCCATCGCCAGATGAAGGGTCTATGGTGATAAGCAAAATATTCATCAGAATGGTTATAGACCAAGGCTGGTTCAGGCACCCTATCCTCTGTCCAGAGAACAGTCTGGGGATCTCTCCTTGGACATGGGATCCCATTTATTATCAAGTCTCTTGTAAACCCTAAAATGACTCCCTTAGTTCAGATGTATTCTTCCCTGATCCCATATCCATCCTTCCTCCCTCCCCCATCCCATTCCCCAGAGCTTTCCCCATTCCTCCCCTACTCCCTTCTCTCTAACTCTCTCCCCTTCCAACAACCCTCCCACCCCCTCATGCATCCGAGGTTGCCTGGGACTCTTGTCTATTTCCAATGTCCAGGAGGATAACTACATGGTTTTCTTCAGGTTCACCTTCTTATTTAGCTTCTCTAGGATCACGAATAATAGGCTCAAAGACCTTTAATTATGGCTAGAATCCACTTATGAGTGAATACATACCATATTCCTCTTTTTGGTTCTGACTTACCTCACTCAGTAAAGCGTTTTCTATGTCCATCCATTTGCATGCAAAATTCAAGATGTTATTGTTTTTTACCGCTGAGTAAAACTCTAATGTATATATGTTCCACACCTTCTTTAACCATTCTTCTATTGAGGGGCACCTAGGTTGTTTCCAGGTTCTGGCTATTACAAATAGTGCTGCTATGAACATAGTTGAACAAATGCTTTTGTAGTATGATAGGGCATGTCTTGGGTATATTCCCAAGAGTGGAATTGCTGGGTTCTGAGGGAGGTTGACTCCCAGTTTCCTGAGAAACCACCACACTGATTTCCACAGTGGCTGCACAAGTTTGCATTCCCACCAACAATGGATGAGAGTTTCCCTCTCTCCATATCCTCTCCAGCATAGGCTATCATTTGTGTTTTTGACTTTAGCTAATCTGACCGGTGTAAAATGGTATCTCATAGTTGTTTTGATTTGCATTTCCCTGATCGCTAAGGATGTTGAACATGACCTTAAGTGTCTTTTGGCCATTCAAAGTTCTTCTGTTGAGAATTCTCTGTTCAAATCAGCACCCCATTTTTTAAATTGTGTTAATTAGAGTTTTAGGGTCTAGTTTCTTGAGTTCTTTGTATATTTTGGAGATCAGGCCTTTATCTGATGAGGGGTTGATGAAGATCTTCTCCCAGTCAGAAGGTAGCCTTTTTGTCTTACTGACAGTGTCCTTTGCTTTACAGAAGCTTCTCAGTTTCAGGAGGCCCCATTTATTCATTTGATGTGATAGAATTGTCTGTATTCTGTCAATCATATTTTAATAAAATGCTGATTGGTCAGGCAGGCGGGAAAGCCAGACAGGAAGTAGAGGTGGAGCAAAGAGACTGGGAGTATTCTGGAAAAACAGGAAGCTTCCAATTCTGCCCAGACCACCGGAGAGGAAAGATGTAACCTGCCCAGCTGAGAAAGGTACTGAGCCGTGTGGCTAACATAGATAAGGAAAATGGGGTAACATAAGTTATAAGAGCTAATAAGTAGCCTGACCTAATGGGACAATCAGCTTTATAACTTTTAGAGATCTCTGTGTGGTTGATTTTCTCTGGGACTTGCTGACTGTGGGATACCAGGCGGGAACAGAAACCCCAACAAGCCGGCCCTAATGATAGCAAGCTGGCACGTCATGTTACATTCATTGATTCTCTTATTGTCTGTGCTACTGGGGTTCAACCTAGGAAGTGGTCTCTTGTGCCTATATCTTGTAGACTACTTCCCACTTTCTCTTCTATCTGGTTCAAAGTGGTCAGATTAATGTTGAGGTCTTTAATCCATTTGGACTTGAGTTTTGTGCATGGTGATCGATATGGATCTACTTTCATTCTTCTACAGGCTGACATCCAGTTATGCCAGCACCATTTGTTAAAGATGTTTTCCTTCTTCCATTGCATACCTATAGCCCCCTTGTCAAAAATCAAGTGTTCATAGGTTTGTGGGTTAATATCTGGGTCTTCTATTCGATTCCATAGGTCGACTTCTCTGTTCTTATACCAGTACCAAGCTGTTTTCATTACTGTAGCTGTATAATAGAGTTTGAAGTCAGGGATGGTTATACCTCCAGAAGTTCCTTTATTATATAAGATTGTTTTGGCTATCCTGGGTTTTTTGTTTTGCCATAAAAACTTGATTATTGTTCTCTCAAGGTCTGTGAAGAAGTTTGATGGGATTTAGATGGGGATTGCATTGAATCTATAGATTGCTTTTGGTAGAATTGCCATTTTTACTATGTTGATCCTCCCAATCCAAGAGCAAGGGAGATCTTTCGATTTTCTGGTATCCTCCTCAATTTCTTTTTTTTTCCTCCTCAATTTCTTTCTTCAAAGACTTACGTTCTTATCAAATAGGTCTTTCACTTCCTTGGTGAGAGTTATCACAAGATATTTTATGCTATTTGTGGCTATCGTGAAAGATGAAGTTTCTCTGATTTCCCTCCCTGTTTCTTTATCCTTTGTGTATAGGAGGGCAACCAATTTTTTGGAGTTGATCTTGTATCCTGCCACATTACTAAAGGTGTTTATCAACTGGAGGAGTTCTTTGGTAGAGTTTTTGGGGTCGCTCATGTATACTATCATATTGTCTGAAAATATCGAGAGTTTGACTTCTTCCTTTCCAATTCGAATCCCCTTGATCCCCTTATGTTGTCGTATTGCTATTGCTAGAACTTAAAGCACTATATTGAAGAGGTATGGGGAGAGTGGACTGCCTTGTCTTGTTCCTGATTTCAATGGAATGGCTTTGAGTTTCTCTCCATTCATTTTGTTGTTAGCTGTCGGCTTGCTGTAAATAGCTTTTATTATATTTAGGTATGATCCTTGTATCCCCAGTCTCTTCAACACCTTTATCATAAAGGGATGTTGGATTCTGTCAAATGCTTTTTCAGCATCTAATGAGATGATCATATGGTTTTTTTCTTTCAGTTTATTTATATGATGGATTACATTGATAGGTTTGCATATGTTGAACCAGCCCTGCATCTCTGGGATGAAGCCTACTTGATCATAATGGATAATTTTTCTAATGTGTTCTTGGAATCAGTTTGCCAGGATTTTTTTTGAGAATTTTTGCGTCAATGTTCATGAGTGAGATTGGCCTGTAATTCTCTTTCTTGTTTGTGTCTTTATGTGGTTTTGATATCAGGGTAACTGTAGCTTCGTAAAAAGAGTTTGGCAATGACTCTTCTGTTTCTATATTGTGAAATACCTTAAGGAGTATAGGTATCAGCTCTTCTTGGAAGTTCTGGTAGAATTCTACATTGAAACCATGTGGCCCTGTGCTTTTTTTGGTCGGGAGGCTTTTGATAACAGGTTCTAATTCTTTGCGACTAACAGGTCTATTTAGATTGTTCACTTGGTCTAGATTTAACTTTGGTAAATGGTATTCATCTAAAAACCAATCCATTTCTTGTACATTTTCCAACTTTGTGGCATATAAACTTTCATAGTAAGATCTAATGATTCTCTGAATTTCCTCTGTGTCTGTGGTTATGTCCCCCTTTTCATTTTTGATCTTATTAATTTGAGTGTTCTCTCTCTGCTGTTTGATTAGTTTGGCTAGGAGTTTGTCAATCTTGTTGATTTTCTCCAAAAACCAAGTTTTTGTTTCGTTGATTTTTTGGCTTGTTTTCTGTGTTTCTATTTTGTTGATTTCAGCCCTCAGTTTGATTATTTCCAGTCTTCTACTCCTCCTGGGAGAGTCTGCTTCTATTTTTTCCAGAGCTTTCAGGTGTGCTGTTAAGTCTTCAATATGTGCTTTCTCCATTTTCTTTAATTGAGCATTTAGTGCTATGAACTTTCCTCTTAGCACTGCTTTCATTGTGTCTCATAACTTTGAGTATGTTGTGTCTTTATTTTTATTAAATTCAAGGAAGACTTTAATTTCTTTCTTTATTTCTTCTTTAAATCAGGGATGATTCAGTAGTTGACTGTTCAACTTCCACGCGTTTGTAGGCTTTCTGGTGTTCGAATTATTACTGAATTCTAACTTTATTCCGTGGTGATCCAAGGAGACACAGGTGGTTACTAATATTTTTTTGTATCTGTGGAAGTTTGCTTTGTGGTCAATTTTCGAGAAGGTTCCATGAGCTGCAGTGAAGGTATATTCTTTCCTATTTGGGTGGAATGTTCTATAGATATCTGTTAAGTCAATTTGATTCATTACCTCTAGTAATTCTCATATTTCTCTGTTGAGTTTCTGTTTGATTGACCTGTCCGTTGGTGGGAGAGGTGTGTTGAAGTCTCCTACTATTATTGTGTGAGGTTTGATGACTACCTTGAGTTCTAGAAGTTTTTCTTTTACATAAGTGGATGCTTTTATATTAGGGGCATAGATATTCATGATTGAGACTTCCTCCTGATTTAATTGTTCCTTTTATGAGTATGAAATGTCCATCTCCATCTCTTCTGATTGATTTTAGTTTGAAGTCAATTTTGTTAGATATTAGAATGGCCACACCCGCTTGTTTCTTATGTCTATTTGCTTGGAAAACCTTTTCCCAACCCTTCACTCTGAGTAGATGTCTATCTTTGTGGTTGAGGTGTGTTTCTTGTAAACAGCAGAATGTTGGATCCTGTTTTTGTATCCAATCTCTTAGTCTGTGCCTTTTTATAGGTAAGTTGAGTCCATTAATATTAAGTGATATTAATGGCCAGTGGTTGTTGATTTCGGTTATTATTTGTGTGTGTGTGTGTGTGTGTGTGTGTGTGTGTATTAGAGTTTGTGCGTTTCTCTTCTTTGAGTTGTGGTTGTGAAGGGTCGCTAGATGTCTGGGTTATTGTAGGCAGTGATGGCAATGTTGGATTCCTTGGGTTGCAATTTTCCTCCTATTACTTTCTGTAAGGCTAGATTTGTGGCTACGTATTGTTTAAATTTATTTTTATCCTGGAATATTTTGTTTTTCTCCATTGATAGTGAACGATAGCTTGGCTGGGTATAGTAGTCTGGGTTTGCATCCATGGTCTCTTAGTTCCTGCAGTACCTCTATCCAGGATCTTCTGGCTTTCATGGTTTCCATAGAGAAGTCCGGTGTAAGCCTGATAGGTTTACCTTTATAAGTTACTTGACCTTTTTCCTTTGCAGCTCTTAATATTCTTTCTTTAATCTGTATGTTTTGTGTTTTGATTATTATATGGCGAGGAGATGTTTTTTTTTTTTTTGATCCAGTCTATTCAGTGTTCTGTATGCTTCTTGAACCTTCATAGGAATATTGCTCTTTAGGTTGGGAAAGTTTTCTTTTATAATTTTGCTGAATATATTTTCTGGGCCTTTGATCTGCAGTTCTTCTCCTTCTTCAATTCCTATTATTCTTAGATTTGGTTTTTTTATTATGTCCCAGATTTCTTGAATGTTTTGTGAAGAGAATTTGTTGGATTTGCCATTTTCTTTGACCAGAGCATTTATTTTCTCTATGGTATCTTCAGAATCTGAGATTTGTTCTTCTATCTCTTGTATTCTATTGGTTATGCTTGATTCTGTAGTCTCCGTTCTTTTACCTAGGTTTTCCATATCCAACCAGTTCTCTGTTTGTGTTTTTTTCATTGCCTCCATTACTGTTTTCCAAACTTGTACTTTTTCCTTTACCTGTTTTATTGTTTTTTCTTGTTTTCTCTGGGTATCATTCATGGATTTACTTAGTTCTTCAAACATTTTGTTATACTTCTCATCCATTTCTATACTCATTTCTTCAAACTTTTTGTTATACTTCTCATCCAATTCTTTAAGGGTGTTATTCATATCCTGTTTAAGGGACTCTATTGCTTTCATAATGACACTTTTTTCCACTTCTTCTGGATTAAGGTGTTCAAGTCCTTCTATTGTAGGGTCGTTGGGATCTGATGTTGTCATGCTGTTTTTCAGATTGTTGGACGAGGTCTTGCCTTGGCGTCTGCCCATCTCTTCCTTCAAATGTTCTCTATTGGATCTTCTGGTACTGGGTAAGGTTCCCTTGCTGGGTAGGGACTTCACTGACAGAATGCCCACCTTTCCTCAGGCAGGCTATTGGAGCACAGGCACTCCCTCCTTCCGGGATGCACCTGCTGCCCAGACCCAGCGCACAAGGCAGCTGAGCTGGGGAAATTTTATGGCCACAGGGGGAAGGGGGAAATATAGGAATTTGTACCTGGATGGAAACTGGGATGGCAGGCAGGAGAGCTTAGCAGGGTGGAGCCAGCACTGCAGGGTGACCTGGGAGTCTATGGGGTCAGGGAAATTCCAAGCTCCTCCTCGCAGGGCCCCTGCCCTGCCCCAGGCCAGAAGCAAACTCACCCCTCTGATGGTCCTCTGGTAGAAGTCAGGGCCCCTTGCTGGTCAGGAATGTCGCTGAGCTGACACCATGTCCACCTGTCCTCAGTCAGGCTTTTAAGACACAGGAACTGCCTCTTGCTGGGATGCACCTACAGCCCAGGCCCAGCATGCAAGGCAGCTGAGCTGGGGAAATTTTATGGCCACAGGGGGAAGGGAGAAATATAGGAATTTGTACCTGGATGGAAACTGGGATGGCAGGCGGGAGAGCTTAGCAGGGTAGAGCCAGCACTGCAGGGTGACCTGGGAGTCTATGGGGTCCGGGAAAGTCCAAGCTCCTCCTCGCCGGGCCCCTGCCCTGTCGCAGGCCAGAAGCAAACTCACCCCTCCGATGGCCCTCTGCTAGAAGTCCTGGCATCCTTCTTGGTAAACCTACTTACTTATCTTTGTTGATGGATTACTTCTTGATGTTTGTACATTGACTTGCCACTGGGATAAGTGCTTAGACTGCTCAATTTTACATTTATATTTTGTAATATGAAACTCTGTTTTACTTAAACCACTCAAAAATTGAAGATCTCAGACTTATATCTCTACACTTGAAATATTGTTTTAAACTGAAGACCTTTCTACTTGGATACCTTATGGACATATCAAATTTATTTATTTGAAGTTGAGCATCTGCTTTCATGATTCTGTGCTTTCTTTTCTTTTACAGATTACAAATTCAGTTTCCCCAAGTTTTCAGGCTAACTACCCAATAGTAATAAGATGTATCTCTTTTCTGCGACATCCCTTCTCTAAATCCTATCATTTTAATATTTACAGTTGAATTTCCTATATAATTATTGAGTTGGTGTAAAATGAAAGGTATGATTATTTATTCAAAATTGGGAAGATTATAGAGCAGATCATTGGGGCAAAAACTGAGTAGAATTTGTTCCTATGTGTCCTCTTCACAACCTACTGAATGAAGTTAACAACTTGACTTCTTTCTAAGCTAACTATGTTATAAGCAAAAATGCATTTAATGTGCTCATTGTACTGAACTTGGGCTTAAAGGGTATTGCAAAAAAAGCACCATGGGCTTCCTGGCAACTGTGCTTCACTCTTTCTACTGTTTTCCTTTTTGGCCAGAAATGTAAAGCATACCATACAAATTGTCAGTAGCACAGGAAAAAATCAAAATTCAGAATGCGAAATAGGGCTTTAACTGAATATCTTTTCTTTTGTACCATCTTAATTAAAAAAAATCTAAATGTTATACATATCATTTCTTTTCCTTCAGAGGACCCAATATCACCACCATTTCCCACTGGAATTCTTGGTGACTGATGCTTCATCAGGTCTACCTATATGATCTGTTATTGCTATAAGTTTATTTGTCTTTATGTAGTTAGATTCACCTATTAGAGAATTAATGATACCCTGCCTCTGTTGGGTTTCTTATTATTGTGAAGAGACACCCTCATCATGGAAACACTTATATAAGAAAACTTTCAATTGAGGGATTTCACTTACATTTTGAGAAGTTCAATTTCTGATCATCATGATAGAGAGCATGGTGGTATGCAGACAATTGTGGTGGAGAAGTAGCTAAGATTCCTGCACCTTGCATGCGTCAGGAAATTGGCTGAGACACGGGGAAATATCTTGAGCATAGTAAACCTAAAAGTCCCCCTTCATAGTGCTGCATGTCCTCCAACACCATTAGACCTATTTTAGAGAGGCCACATCTCCTAATATTGCTACTCTCTTTGGAGACCATTTCCTTTTAAACTATTACATTCCACTCATTGGCTCCCAAAAGCTTATAGTCATATCGTAATGTAAAAGCCACTTAGTCTAACTTCAAGAGTCACTATTGACTACAGCAGTCTCAAACTTGTTTCAAAGTTCAAAATTTCCTTTGAGATTTATGCAGTCTCTTATCTGTAATCAACTGTAAAAATAAAATTAAAAATTAGATTGCATCCAACCATCATGTAATGACTAAGGTTATAAACTGTCATTATTTATGAAGGAAATGGAGCATAGTGAGTAGATACTGGACTGAAGCAAGACCAAAATTCAGCAGGGCAAACTCCAAAGTATGCCTCTTCATATCTGGTGTGAAAACACTCTTCAGATCTCCAGCTCCATTCAACTTTTTAAAACTGAAATACACTTCTTTCCCTTGGGCTGGTTCCACTCCCTGTTAACAACTCTCCTCACCAGGTATCCCATAATTCTGGCATCTCAAACATCTTGGGTTCTCCAAGGCAACTGAGGCTTCAACTTTACAGCATCACAAACAAATATATTGGTCTTTTTACTCAGTCTTTTCTCAAGTACAGCCCTGACACATGCCTGACATCACTGACTTTCTTTAGACTTAGAGGCAAATTCCATAACATGTTTTTTCTATCCTTTACTCTTAAGCCAAATCTATAAACAGAGACTATGCTTTTGTTTCGTGGTCCATGCAGACCTGAAAAATCACACAAAAGTATATTAATTATAACACCATTTGACCAATGACTCAGACATATTCTTAGCTAGCTTTTACATTTGAAATTAACCCATTTCTATTAATCTGTGTATTGCCACGAGGCTGTGTCTTACTGATAAGATTCTGGCATCCTTCTCCTTAGGCAGCTATATGGTGTTTTCTTGATTCCACTTCACTATCTGTGTTTACATTTCTGACCCTGTTGTATCTTTTTTTGTGGTATCAGAGACCCATGCAATTTTTGTGCTTTGTTTCTGGTAGCTATCAGATGGGAAATAGCTGAATATTTTCCCATATTCTGTTATATCCTCCTTTTACCCAGTTCTTGGCAGCCCAGGGGGCCACATGGAGAGTATATAGCACCATCTTTCAGTCATTCTACCACTGGGACAAGAATTTCAAAGATCTGCCAGTTTTACAAATGAGTTTCAGAAAGCCTTGTTTTCAATAGTTGAGTTTAAAAACATTCTAAATTACATTTACTACAGTTTGTTTAAAGCTTTTTTCTGGTGTATCTTTCTAAGTTACAGCTTAATTTTTCACTGTCTTGTTTTAATTTCTCTCCTTTTTCTGCCACGCAGTCCTCTCACTCATTATTCTTTGTCTCCTCTGTGTTTCTGGCTTTTCTTCCTGCAGCTGGGCTGCAGTTAGATGGGGGTGGACGCAGCTGCCCAGCCATTTGCACATTCTTCCCTGATAAGATTTCCTTGAGGTAAAATATCATTTTACAACTATTAGTTAACAATTAAATATTTCTATCCTCTTCATGTTCGGGGTCTGAAAGTCTGCCAATAAAACCCCTCCAGTTGTTTGTATTGGTTTGAATCCCTTCCTGTTATGTATTATTTTTCTTGCTCTGTCTCTTTGCTTTTCATGTTACTATTTTCATAATTCCAACTTCCTGCTTCTGCCTAATCGTCAACATTGACTCAGCTCAACTCATAATCTTTCTTTTCTTTCATCTACGGCAAGACGATTCATTCCCAGTTTTGCTTCCAATTTTGGACGATTTTTAATCAAAATATTTTTTGAATTTACTTAAGCCAATCCTCAAGAAGATTTATGGTCAATGTTAGAACCAGGAGTAGGAGTCATGTAGCCTTCAATGACTTGAGCTCATTTGCAGTGTTTTTGGTTTGAAGCAGGAACAATTTTGATTGATATCATTATTAATGCATAGAATTAAGATCATGAGAAACTGATTTTCAGTAAGAATATGACATTATCTGATTCTTAGTGTTATTTCTAAATGAAAGTGACTTTTAATCTTTTGATAAATATCCTAGACTTTCTGAGAGCAATGCTGTAACTGGTTTTGCAATGTAACTATTAGATACTTATATATCCAGCTCTTGTTAATCAATGAAACAGTTCTTATTCAATGAGCCTAGCTAATCTTCACATAATAATGTACCATGGAACTTCTTTCAAATGATGCTTTTCAACCCTGACAGACAATAAAGAGACCTCAGTGAGGATACGGGTAACATTACATATATCAAACTTCTACAAACATTGATAATCAGAAAAGAAGTCAACTTCAGAGAAGGGGTGGGGTCTTGGTGACTTCTATCAGTCGATGAGGTAACACTTTTAAATGGAATTGTTGAGATGTTTAGCCACAGAAGAGCAGAGTGGGGCACAATTGGGGAAAATTGAGATATTATGTGATTATTTAAAACCTAGAACAATTGTTAAAGGCTAGTGCTGTATCATTGTGCATGAGCACTTGATTAATTTCTCGTTTGAGCAAGCTATCCTTTTATTTCTAGTCTATCCACTGTGGCTGATAGACTTACAGAAATGCTGGCATGGCATGTGCATTTCTGTAGCAGTTCCTCATAAATTCTTATGTCTAGATTAGTCTCAGGTATTTATTCACTGAGTCAACTCTGTAGGAATCAAGGACTGTCAATATCTCTGTAGTGAAGCTTTAAATCCTTTGTTTGAAATGCACTGAACTTGGATCACTGAATATTGGTTATGTCAGTTATTATTGATAATTTGGGACAGCTAACTTAATAATTTTGATTTTCATCCTTCCATATTTGTAAAACAAAATAAAAACAATCAAACAACAAACAAAAAATTAGGTGAAGAATTAGATCAGATGATTTCTAAGTTACACTCAAGATCTAATGCATTCTATTCAACACCAGCAGGAAATTTTCTGATACTTAATATAGGATTGAACAAAATCAATTTAGTTTCTAGATAATACAGAATGATAAGCTTTTACGCATGTAAAACATTCATGATAACTGCTTGCTGACCTCTTTAAAGATTTGCAATAAGCACTAAGATTAAATATGTGGTTAAAGTGCTATTTTTCTCTTTGGATTTGTACCAAAAGGCAAATAATACTATACAGAACAAGTTGCATTTTCTCTATGTACATGACAGTGTATCCCATTCCAAAGCAAGGCATCACTGTTCCCTTGCATCAGTGGGGGTAGAGTTACACCAAGTTCTTACATCTGTCTCACATGAAAAAGAGAATTGTCAATGTTCATTTCAGTTTGAAAACTGGATGAAGTTTGTGAAAGTTCATTGCTAAATAGTGTTTTTAATTTTCAGGGTCATGGCAGGATGAGCTGTTTTTCATACTGATAACATACTTACTTAGTCTGAACTATTATTAACATGTGATATAAATAATCCTTATCCATTCTGTATGAAGAGGAAACAAGAAAAACTTACTTTCTTCCAAAACCTAAAGATTGTCATTTAATTAATTTACTGTGGTGGTTTTAAGGAAAATGACCCTTAAAGGGAGTGGCACTGTTAGGAGGCTTGGCCTGCCTTGTTGGAGGAAGTGTGTCACTGTGAGGGCAGGTATTGAGGTCTTTTTTCTTCTAGTCACACTCAGTGTGACAGTCAGTTGATTCCTGCTGTGTATCCAGCTTCATGTTTGTTTGCATGCTGCCATGCTCCCTGCCATGATGGTTAACGGACTGAACTTCTGAAACTGTGAGTCACCCTCAGATGTTTTCCTTTATAAGAGTTGTCACAGTCATGGTGTCTTGTCTCTTCACAGCAATAAAAACCTAACTAAAACAGAAATTGGTCCCAGAAACTGGTGTAGTGCTGTGATAAGCCTGACCACTATTATTTTTTTTTTGCTATTGTTAGTTTTGAGGAATTTGGACGTTGATAATTTGAGTTATGAAACAGTATAAAGCTTTAAGCACTGCTTAATGGTCCATGCTGATAGGAGCATGGAAGACTGAGGTGCTAAGAGGGATTCATTCGAGATGTTTGAGAGAAGAATTTTAGTATTATGCCTAGACATTGTGATTGTGATATTTTGGTGAAGAAATTTTGCCTTTGTCTAAAGAATCTTCCCAGGGCCAATGTGAAGAATTTTGAATTATTTTCATTGCAGAAGAAATCTCAAAACAAAATAGTATAGACTCTTTTGTATGGATATTAGTGGCAATGCTAATGAAAATTTATAATGAAAAGGAGCAAGCTTAGCATGGCAAATTACAAAGAGTACATTTGGAGGAGAAAAAGAGCACCAGAAAGTATAAAGGGGCTAAATAATATGTTCAAGGAGATAAACTGATTAAGAAATGGAATAAAGGGAGTGGTGACTTCAGAACAAGATCCCAACTAGTTAAATTTACAATTCATGTAAAGAAACTAAAGAAAAGCTTAGACCCAAGTGTTGTGGTATATAACTTTAATCCCAACACTGGGGAAGGCAGAGACTGGCCAATCTCTGAGTTTGAAGCCAGCCTGTCTAAAGATCACATTCAAGGACAGACAAGCTTAGGAAGAAAAGGAAAATAGAAAGCTAGTGAAGATGTAATTAAACAAGGTGGTCCACAGTCTCAGAGGACCTAGACAACAATGAGGACGCTACGAGAAACATACATAGTTCTAATCTACATGGGAAGTAGAAAAAGACAACATCTCCTGAGTAAATTGGGAGCATGGAGACCTTGTGGGAGGGTTGAAGGGGGAGGGGAAGGGCAGGGAGGGGAGCAAAGAAAAATGTAGAGCTCAATAAAAAATCAATAAAAATTATAATAATACAGAAAAAAGAAACAAGGTCTAGGTGGTCTTGCTCTAGCTCTAGTAAGCATCAAAACTTATAAGCTTTGGCCAGGTTGTTCTTGCTTCAGAGTTAAGGAGAGAAGAAACAGGTTATAGAAGTTGCCGCTGCATGTAACGACAGCTGCTGAGGCCAGGAATGTGTCAGTCATGTTCCTGCATGTAGGTCTCTTAGGCCATTTTATGTGTGTGTGAGGCTGTGAAGCTAAAGTATGAATTGCCTTGGAGTACCCAAGATGGTAGAAATACAGAGCTGTGTGATACCTGTAGAGGAGAACTGCTAACAGTCGGAGGAGCTAGCCCAAGAAAAAGAAGTGCTTCTGTCGAAAAAGCTGAGTGGATTTGGAGATACAGCGAGTGTTTTGACATAAGACATGAAGATGCAGACTTTGGAGCTTGCCCAGCTTGTTTTTGGTCTTTCATTGGTCCAGCTTGTCCTCATTAGACTCCCTTCCCTGTGGTTTGGAATGATAATTTGTATCCCGTGCCATTACATTTTGGAAGTATGTGATTTCTTGATTTTGATTTTCACAGAGGGGTTGCAATTAAGAGATTTCCATGTATAATAAAAGAAACTTTGGACTTTAAAATTTTGTAGAGACTGTACTAGACTATGTGGACTTTTGAAGTGGGATTGAATGATTTTTTTGCATTATGTTATGGTTATTACCCTTTGCTGACCAGTGAGTGGAATCTGGTGGTTTGAAAGAAAATTCCCAAAGGAGTATGGCCTTGTTGAAGGAAGTGTGTCACTGGAGGGTGGAAGGCTTTAAGGTCTCATTTCTCAAGTTTCACTCGGTGTGACAGTCCACCAACTTTCTGTTGCCTCTAAGTAAAGAGGCAGCCCTCTCAGATCCAGCACCATGTCTACCTGTTTGCACACATGCTCCCTGCCATGATAATGGACTGAACCTGTGAAACTGTAAGCAAGTTGTCCCAATTAAAGGTTATAAGAATTACCATGGTCCTGGTGTCGCCTAGCAGCAATAAAATATCCCCAACTAAGACACCTACCGCATACATTGAAATTCTCTTAGCTTCTGCCATATCAAGAGATCTATGGCACATTACAACTATTCTTCTTAGGACTTATATATTTATCGTTTTGCAGGCATTAGCTTTAGTCTCTAATGACCACATATTGACAAAGCTTTTATTCAGAATCCAAATCGTGAGCTCCACAAAGCACAGGTACTTCAACTGAAGGCCGATACTTGGTCTGCTTCAGTTACTCTGTCAACTGTGGTACTGTCCATCCTCAGATACAAACTTGCTTTTAATGGTATTAAGTGCTATATCAATATATTTTTATTGCCCTTTGGTATGAGCTCTTTCTTCTAAATGTCAAGAATTTACTAATATAGGCCGTTTAAGAGAGAAAAAATTATCTAGAGCCAGAATTTAGAGAGTGAAATATGATAGATCAAGAGTCTAGTGACTCAACAAAATTGGACACAAATGTTTTCACATATATGCATTGATGATACAATATTGAGGAAATATTTATATTTTCTTCACATTGTGCTCAACTTCGTGACATAAATATGAAGGAAAGCAAAACTTTTTTTCTAAGAGTTCATCTTTGGGAGAAAAATCAAACAATAATTGTTTTCATGCAGTAAGAGTTATAAAGTTAGAAAGATATATCATTAGACAATGGGGATAATACTAGCAAAATTCATAAATATTATTCAAGTCAGGCAATAATTTAATCCCAATAACAAACATGAATCAAGTACTGTACCTTAGAGTTGGGAAAGTGAGATAATTTTAGGAAATCCTTCAATTCATTCTGGAGATTTAAGAATAATAATCTCTCATAAATTGGGGCTTAAGATGCCTAACAGATGAGATAATAGCTTCTAATGCAGTGACATAGGACATACTCACAGATTCACAGAGCCAGGCCCTGCAGAAATCACATCCTTTGGGAGTTGTGTTCATCCGTAATATTACTTGTATTGACAAGGCAAATTGCAGTAGTCACTCAACACCATATTGCCTTTCACAGTTACTTAACTATGTCACAATCAGTCATGAATTTGGGGTGTGTATATGCATATATATATATATATATATACTTGTGTGTATAATATGTGTGCATATATATATGTGTGTGTGTGTGTGTGTGCGCGCATACTTGCATTTGTGTGAATATGGGTATAATTTCATTATGGTGTACTTGGGTCAGAGGAAAAATGCAAGTGTTGCCACTGTCATTCTGGAATGATCTCTACTGTTCTACTACTATGTATGCTGAAGAGCTTCAAATGTAGCCTGCCATCTCCTAGTAAATTCTCATGAATTCCAGATGTTTCCACTATGTGTCCACTCTTAAGGAGGGTCCTGGAAAATAAATTTAGATCCTCACATCCACACAAGTACTTTTATGCTTTAAGTTAGTGAGCAATCTATTCAGCACCTAGACATTGATTTTTAAAGTTTATTTATTGAAAATAAAATTTACCAGGTGACAAATTTCCCATTTGCTTACCCTAATTTATACATTTCATCAAATTATTAGATATTAGGGCCAGAAAGAGAAAAGCTAAGTGCTGCCAATTAAGACCTGGTTGACTCAAGAAACAGACGATACGTTGGCAATCAATATTTTTAACTTGGGTTTTTAAGAAAATACTGTCTAATGAGTCATGGAAGAGATAAAACATTAAGAAAAAATATCATTATCCTGAAAAGACAAAATAATCATCTGGTATCTGTGAGTGAAAGTAAAGCCAACACTATAAGTTATAACATTCTTCACGGTATTTTTCATGAGACAATCACCATTACTATCTGCAAATAAATACACAAAGATACCATTCACTTATGCCTGCTGCAGAGTGGTACATTTTAGGAAGAAGGAAATATAAATATATTTTAAGATGATATGATAGTTACATGTGAAAACAGGTGAGTAGACAAAGTTAATTTATATATTCCTTGTGGTAAAGAAAAAAGTATCAAAATATACCAGACAAGGAAATAATTATGTTATCACCCCAAAACAGAATACCCTGCATTTATTAATATGCATAGAGAAAGATTATTGAAATGAAGAAATGTTAATAAAATATTTAGTATTCAGTAAATGGAGAACTTAATCATTAGGCAGTTTATTATATTTATATAATTTTAAAACATAAACAGACAAATGCAAACATATATGTGTAAAATTGCACATATGTGTAAATATGCTTATATGTGTACTTTCCAATCATTACTGTGCCAATACATGACAGGCACCACCTTGTGATTCGTGGTTGGGAAATGCTTGACTGTCTGATTTCATTGCTTTGTATCCGTGTGAAGAAAGAATGTTGTGGTGAGGAAGACAAAGCTGCTCTAAACATGATGACTAAAAAACAAAGAGGACTAGCAAGACAGTAGAATGATCTTAACAAGGGAGAATTTTTATCTTACCAAATAGTGATCAAGCAGTTGGACAAAATAACACATCACCATTTGGAACTCTGCAAAAACTTTCCAATCTATAGTGTTTCAACTATGCCTTATTTTTATCTTACACTTTATTAAAAGACCTTGTCTGAATTGTAGGCATTTTACTTTATAGCTGTGTTTTATTATCCTTATTTTCATCATTTTAAAAGATAAACCAAACATGAATTAAAAAATTAGAATTGTCATTGATCAGTATTATGCAATTTTTGTATTCTACAATTTTAATTTATTTTGTCTTATTCCACAAAAACTAGTCAAGGCAAGTTAAAAAAAGACAGAAAAAGGACAAGATAGAACAATAGAAACCAATAAAAGTCAAGAAAGTTGGTAATAAATTGATTTTTTCCTAGTTATCAATTTTATTAGTGTCAACGAAAAGAACTACTTTATTCCTATTTGAGTATTTTAATGTTTGTTAAATTTGTGTGTTACAATTGAACCAATTCCCCCAACTTGGAAAATTTAAAGAAATCAAGAAGCACATAAGCCAATTAACTAGTACAGTGTATAGGATGCTGCTTCTCTCCAGTTAGGACAAGGGGCATCATCAATGCGCAGTTACAAAGTCGGAGCTGTGAGAAGGCAGTGCAGGCAATGAAAGTGTGCAACCGTGATCCTACGAGTGCAGCCTCTGCCAGCAGAGCCATCTGTTGAGAGATTATCAGAAGGAAATTTCTGCAGGAATTCCCCCAGGGACCAGATGAAGTGCCAAGAAAAGGTGTGTGGCATGAGGAGTGAGGACAAATCAGAGTTTTCTGTAGTGCTTATCACAGGCAGAGAAGTAGCCATGTGCCCACTGGTACTCACGGAGAGGAGGAAAACTCTTGTCTGCACTTCATCAGAGAACTGAGTTTTGTTGAAAGAAAATTTGGATCAAGTATGTCTTAAGGTAAGTTAAACTTAGTTACATTATACTCTTAGATTTTCCCATAGTTCAGACTTTAATTGATTGGACATTGTATAGTAAATACCACTAAAAATACTAATTTTGAGTAGAATTGTAGATGATGATCAAAGATAGTTTGAAAAAAATACAGTGATACTTTCTCTAAATTTTGATCTTTGGAGTTTTAGAAACTATTCAACATTAATCAGATGAAATGCTCCACTAATATGCTATTTTAACTTACTTCTTTGAAGTGAATGCTGGCTGTAAAGTAATCAAGATATCTCCTGTGTATTTGCCTCTAGAGATTAAGTTCATTTCATGCTGTGAAATAATTAAAAACTATGTGGCCATGAAAATTACAAGAGTTAATAATAAGGACCTACATTTGGGAAGTTCCTAGAGACTTGTCAGAACAAGATGTGTTGAGAATTTCAAATAAATGGCAGTTCATATTCCTTGAATTACATTTTTATCCTGAAATATTTTATGTCTTAACTGAAAAATTACTCTCCATTTTCACTAGTGATTGATTACATTGTCTTTAAGTTAAAATGATGATTATATTGATTTTAAGATAGAATGGAATATCACATCATCATGATTCTGATAAATAAATTGCATGCCTGATTTTCAGAACTTTTTGTCAGAGTGATCTATGTATTTAAATGAAAGAAAATGAACACTTAATTAGTGTTTATACAAATTGAACAAATTGTTTTTAAATCTGTCCTATTGATAAGGAAATGTTAATTAGATATTAAGAAAGAAACATACTTTGATTCCATTTGATTTTCATTGAAAGATAATTTGCACTGATTATTTATAATCTGTTTAAAGTATATATGTTATATAATACATTATGTCATATTATAAATATATACACATTTTATCTATTGTAAAATGGCTAATTAACAAACACTAATTGTTGTCACTACGTAGTACAATGATCTTTTTGAACTTCCTTCTTCAATGTAACTGTGATTTTATGTCATCTTGATAAAATTAAGGAATTGTTCTTTAAGTCACTGGTTACTTAGAGGGATAAGGACAACTCTACATAAACAAAATCGGAATACGGACCATGAAAACAATCTTCTTGACAGAAACAACACAAAGTTGTATAGCACCTTGCCAGGTCTGAGAATCCTGGTAATCCAGGGTGTGCGATGGCACTCTGCCAGTATCAGGTTACTACGTTTGTAATTGTAACTGGAAAGAAATCATCTGTAAACTTAAGTCAAATAATTTTGGGGATTTATTTAGAGTGGGTTTTTAATCTAATTACTTAATAGTTAATTAAATAATAAACAACGCATTTGAATTTTCTTTCTTCTACAAACAAACCTGTTGGCCTGAGTAACTGTTTACATTCTACTTTCTATTTCATTATTTCATTTTTTTCTGTCACTCATGTATCCATCTGTCCGGCACTGAAGGGATAATGTCCAGGGTAAGATCTTTGCTCTCACTGCCCTCCCACTCTATCACACTGCACAGTCTGCGTAAAACACTTTGAAAAAGAATGAGCTCTTTCTCCAGCAACCTGAATTTAGGGTTGTCAGAAGCTGCAGGAATTTTTTGTGTTAACATAATAATTCAACGATTTTAATACAATAATTGTATTAAATTGACTTGTAATTTTCGTAGTTTTAAAAGTTTTTTTTAACTTATCAAGGTCTAGACCTGGAGCAATGCCTCAGTTGTTAAGAGTACATGTGTTTGTAGAGGACCAAGGTTGAGTTTCCCATAGCCACATGTTGGCCCCACAACCATTGGTAGCTCTAGTTTTTGGCCTGCTGCCCTCTTCTGAGGATAGAGGTCATTAGGCAAAGACCTGGGATACAGGCATACATGCACCCAAACTCTCACATGCATAAATATATATATTAATATATATATTAATATATTAATTATATATATATAATTTTAACAAGGATCAATTAGGATAATTTTTTTTCTGCCTTTGTGTACTCATTATTTCTGTCTTCTGGTACTTTCAAAATTATTTAAGAGAGAGGGTTGTTTTTTATTTCCATATCACAGAAGGATCAAAAAGTTTCAAGGATTATTGTGCAGTAAAAGTTGTTGGAGATTTACCAGTATCATGTCATCTCTGTTTATTTCCTCCCTGAATATGGGGCTGCTCTTCCAAATAGTAAGTGCAGTGTAAATTTGAAAAATTGCATTGCCTGATACATCCACTGTGTTTCTAAGACTGACTTGGGTTTGCATCCTGATACATCCACTGTTGATTCTAAGACTAACTTGAGTTTGCTGCATCTGCAGCATTTTCGGCAGCATTACAGCAGTTTCTCATGGCTGAAAATGATGTTTCAACTCCTGAATGATGACACTCCTAAAAGAAGTCTTGCCAGAAGCATGTGACGTTCTTGCTCAGGTTTGTGTCTGGGAGCTGTCAGCTAATGTGTGTTCAGGGGAAAGCATGGTCTTTCGATCTTCTCAAAGTAATAAATACAAGTTCCATAGTCTCTCTTATGGTTATGCAATATCTGTAGAGCACTAAGAAGATAGCATTCATTTTATAAAGACTGCATTGGTTGAAATACACAGGTTGTAGTTACATAGCCATAAAATATGAAAACTAAAGTTGGGCGCATAAAATGATGGTTGAGAGGTATTTGATATAAAAAAGACATGACTATTCTTAATGCTTTTCCCATAAAATGAACTATCTATGTTGTTTTCTACTTAGAATTTTATATATTTATTGATGAATGTTTTTGTTCTATATGTTTTAAAATATTTATCCACTTATATTTCTTTTATGTACATATGGTTGAGAAATCTATTTAAAATGTATTTTTAAATTGAACAGTATGGCAATTATATTTAATCTGCAATAATCAAACTAAGGCATATAGCACTTTTATCTCCTTAAGCATTCATCATAATGTCTGTATTGGGAAATTTCTTATATGATATATATTTTTTTCTCTAAGTTTGTAAAACTTTGAATATAGTATCTACTCTCGGACAGACGCTAATATTTACACTTCCTACCTAACCATATTCCAACCACTCTCTATTTTACTCCCTTCTTTTCTTTCTGTAATCACTAACCCTTATTCTATTTTTCACTTCATTATGATCAACATCGTCAACTTTCATACCTCAGTAGGACCTGTGGTTTTTGTCTATGTATAGTTATGAGACTTTAATCAGTTAATTTAATTAATAGGCAATATGAATGTGTTCTAGATTGCAGTTCAGATTTAGTAAGTCAGGCAAAGCACTATGAGAAGTCAACTTTGCTTTAAGTGATAATCCTAAAGCTCTCATTTTTTATCTTGTCTGATTATTGCTACATGTGAGGGTATATCTCTAATCTACATTTCTAGCTATAAAATAGGGACAGCAAAGAAACAGTTGTAGTGAAAGTCAAATGAATTAATGTGTGCATGGTGCTTCTCTTCCTGAAGTTTTTTTTTTGTGGTGATGATGATGATGATGATGGTGATAATGATAAAGGTAAAAAACGAAGGTAGCCTGGAGAAATTCAGAACATTTTTAGAAACTGACTGGATTCTTACATCAACTTTTATGTTTACAGTTTAGAAGATTTATTGTATTATATACAAACCACCTTTATTTTTCTCATGATTCTGTTCTCCCGCAGGGCCTCTCTATTGCTGTGACTCAAGACTTTTCAGTGGAATACAAGGCTTTTATTCCCTCTATGGTTGCTCACACCTTTGAGTCTTGGCACACAGAGCTGCTCTCTCTAGAAAACCTATTCTTTTATCCCCACCTGTCTAATTCAAATTTAACCTTCAACACTTAGCTCAAACTACAAAGCAGGCTTTTGGGATCCCAACTTTACCCACCCCTCTTTAAACCCAGGACTATGCAAAGATTATCTTGGCACAAATTTTCGTCTGTCAGCTTGTCAGTTTCTGTAAAGAAACTGTGAACTATTTGAAAACAGGAGCTATACCTTCTCTCATTAACTCAGAATAAGTACACTTTCTGCTACATAAAATGTGCATAACAAATAAGAATAGATGAGTCAATGTTCTAGGGATCTGAGCCAGTAGCAGGAGGTGGTTTCTGTGTCTTTAAAATTCTGTTTGTCTTCTGGGTACTGACGTCCTACAGAGATTTGACATGAACACACACAGATCTCTGGATCAAAAGCCAGAGCAGGTAATAGCACATTATAAGTTATTGTTCTTGCTTCTTTAACACCAAAACAAAAATATCCGTTAATTTTGTGTTTTAAGCTGTTGAGAAGGAAAACAAATTTATTATCTTAGTGCTTTTAATGTTTAAAATTATTTTGCAAACAAGTGCACTAGCAGTAAAGAATGAATTAGTTTTTCTTGAAAACAGTTTTGTTTTGTGTGTGTGTGTGCCCATATGCACATGCAAGAGCAAGAGAAAAATATCAGATGTCCTACTCGGAAACTCTTTAATTTATTTCCTTGTTACATAGTCTTTCACTAAATCCAGAATTCAGCAGTTTTTCATAATTAATCATAAATAAAGTTATTTTAAAATAATCCATATATTGTATCTATTTTAAAGTAATATATGTTTTAAAATAATTTTATTTATAAATATTTTACTTATATATAATGTTACCATTTACTAAAGATTAAAGCAAATTTGCATACTAATGAGATGGCTATAACCCTAGGCCAGTATCATCATAAATGGAACTCTCCCTGGTCTGCATGATCCTGGTCAGCAGGTCCAAACAGCTTCCATTTTTCTGCCTCCACAGTACTAGGGTGACAGGTACAGGCTGCCACACCAGGATTTTTATTTGTGTGTTGAGTATTCTATTTAGATCATCTTCTTGCCCAGTAACTGCTCTTACCCACTGAACCATTTCCCCAGCTTTTGTTGAAAGTTTCATTGAAATAATTACTTATGTCACCTTCTTGGTGGTAGTGAACTTCTGGATACTTGTTAATCACTCTTTCTTGTAGAATAATTATATTGAATATTGATTTGAAAATTACTATTGTAACGATTCTCTGTATAATAATGTCATTATGGGTACAGATATTTGGTATTAGGAATCAAGGTTGGTATTTCTCCAATGTCATATCAAAGTGTTTATGAAGTGATTAGGAGACTATTCTTAAAAGTATTACCACATGATAACAATTTGAATGTATATTTGTGCTTCTTGTTATGTGTATGTTCTTATACTAAAGAACAGAAGAACAAAAACTGAATTATATATCTTCTCTACCAAGCATCAGCTGAATTCTGACACTTCAGTTTCGAGTTTCCAGAACTTAGAAATAAGCTCAATTGTATCACAAGGACATGTGTTCAACTATATTCATAGCAGCATTGCTTGTCATAGCCAGAACCTGTAAACAACCTAAATGCCCCTCGACCGGAGAATGGATAAGGAAAATGTGGTACATTTACACATCAGAAAAAAATAATGACACCTTGAAATTTGCAGGGAAATGGATGGAGCTAGAAAGCATCATACTGAGTGAGGTAACCCAGACCCAGAAAGACAAATGTCATATGTATTCACTCATAAGTGGCTTTTGGTCATAAATCAAAGAAAACCAGCCTATAATTCACAATTGCAGAGAACCTAGACATGAGTGAGGACCCTCAGAGAGACATACATGGATCTGATATACAAGGGAAGTGGATAAAGACAAAATCTCCTGAGTAAATTGGGAGTATGGGGACCATGGCAGAGGGTTGAAGGGGAGGGGAGATTAAGGGGAGGGATAAAATGTATAGCTCAATAAAATACCCAGCACTTTCAAGGTACATCATAAAATTAAGTTCTTTTTCTAGACTGCCCTGTGGGTTAGGACTGGTAGCTACTTCTGCTTCTACACCAGTAGAAGAGGTAAACCTCCTATTACAGGGCTACATTAAGTGCTACTCCTGCCAGATTCGGTTTATTTGCCTCTGTTTTCTCTTGCTTCTCATGTCGACATGATCCTCTTAGAGTCTTAAGTTGAAGTTCTGAATACTCCAGGCTGTGAATCAAGTTAGAATCCAGTATCATTTCTTTGTCTTAGTCTAACAAGCAACTCGTCAGGCAGCTTTGCCTTCCTAGTGCATTTTCTTAGTTGGGATCTTATATAATACGAAAGTGAGCTGTGGTCTAGGCTGTGGGTAAATGCAAGCAGAAACACAACACTGACCTTGACTGTCAATGTGGAATGATAGACAACTAGAGTAAGTTAACTCAACTTCTAAGTATACACCAATTGCCCCTTTTAGCCTTAATTTGTTACCATCTAAAAGATATCAAGGGCTGTTTTTAATTAGTTCTTTTTTTATTAAACTGTATTGGAGTATTGTATTAGAGGTGTACCATGCACAGCATTTGAAATTACATGACACATTTTCCAACCCTTCTTTCTTTCTTTATTTTTTTTGTAATTTTATTAAATTATAAAAGTTTCCATTTCCGCCCCTCCTCCCACCACCCTCCCACTCCCCCCACTCCCTCTCCTCCTCCCTCTCCATCCCTAAGAGCAGTCAGGGTTTCCTGCCCAGTGGGAAGTTCAAGTTCCTCCCGCCTCCCTCCAGATCCATATAATTTGGCATAAATGTTTGGAATATAGTTCATACTTAATATTTGCCAACAATTGAATATATTAAAAAGGAGTTTGACATGATTATGTATATGACAAATTGAAGATTTGATTTAATATTTAACAAAAAGTATTATAAAGCTTCAGGAAATCAGAGAGAGCACATCTTTGAGAGCTTTGGATTTCACTGGGACATTTTAAGGAAAGGACAGTCACAATGGTGATGTGGGATTCCCCTCTGTATGCTGTGAATATCATTGTTTAATAAAGAAACTGTCTTGGGCCTGCACGGAGCAGAATAGAGGTAGGTGAGAAAAACTAAACTGAATGCTGGGAGAAAGGAGATGGAGTCAGAAAGAAGCTATGTAGCCTCACTGGAGACAGATGTTGGAACTTTACCAGGTAAGCTACAGCCACATAGCAATACACAGATTGCTAGAAATGGGTTAAATTAAGATGTAAAAGTTAGCCAATAATAAGCTAATGGGCAAAGCAGTGATTCAAATAACAGAGTTTCTGTATGGTTATTTTGGGAGTATGGGCAGCCAGGAAATGAACAAGTGACCTTCCTACAACTAAACTGAACCTGCAAACCTGACCTTAATACCTTCCAAGCAGGAGCTTAATTAAACCTTATTCTATATAATTATCTATGAAAACAGCAGTAAAGGAGTACCATAGAATTCCAGATAGTTCAAGAAATGGAACTTAAAAATTCTTAGGAAAATATATAGTAACAACTCAAATTTAAAAACATTGTATGAAATGAAGAAAATTTTACTAAGGGAAAATGAATAGTTAATATAGAAAACTAAAAAATAGAAATAAAGTTCCACACTTTTATTTATGTATGTAATTACTTTCTAATTTTATTTATTTATTTATTTTTGTTGTAAGAACAGCATCCTTGCTACTCATCCTCACAAATTGCTAAGGTAAACATGCTTCTATTCTGAGATACAGAAAAATATATAGAATACTATTTGGTATTCTATATATTTATCCTAATTATGTATATATTTATATAACTTAGTATTGTATTCATATTATAATATAAATATAAATAATTATATTTATGTAATTTCCATATTAAAAGTAGCAGTGGCAATGAACACAGATGCTAGGTTTCATCTCAGCACTCTATATAAATTCCTTCAATTTTCAAATTCCTACATTTAGACTGAATTCATTAAAGGTTAACTTATTGGTGAAAGGCTAACCAAAAATATCGTTCACAGTTATGTTTTTGTGTAATAAAGAAGTAGTTATCAATAAGACACTCAAGGTCAGGGTTAGTATCTTTTTTTAAATGAATGAAATGAATTAATTAAGTCTAGAGATATATAAATTCTACAATACCACCATTCACTTCACAGACTTATTTATTGTACTTTGAACAAGGAATTCATCAAGTCAGAAATTCTTTCCAATGAACAGGATTCTCCTATATTCAAATATCGCAAGGGTTCTCTCACCCACTACGCCCTTGTTGGACAGCCTGACAACTTGTTCTCTCGTTTGCCTGGAAGCTGGCTGAAAACGCTCAGCTGTATCATGGTAGAGAAGCCTATCACAGGCAAAGTAAAGTAATTCTTTTCTGAGAATGAAGATGTTCTCAGCATCCTGGCACACTATTCTGAGAAAGGTTTTCGTGCTCTTAAGCCAACATTTCCGTATGTCTTTCAGCATGTGTATACTTGTAGGTGTTCTTGAAGCTGAGACTTGGTCATCCTCACTTAGTCAGCTTCTAAAATATCTCACATCAAAGGATACTTGAGATATTCAAGTATAGAAAGGCAGCCATTAAAACACTGCTGCATAGCTATTGGATGCAAAGTCAGTATGCATGCATGCTCCTATGTGCACACCACACACATTTAGAACTCATGGAAAGGCATCTGTCATGCTAGTGTCTGTCATTAATAAAGTAACTATGATTTTAAAACAATATAGAATAATTTGTATAAAAATGCTGTGACTAAAAAATAATAAAGAACATTTTAAATACTTAATTTTTCTGAATACAGATTTTAAAAGCACTTAGGGATATGTGTTCAGTGAGGACAACAGGCCCATGCAAAGACCTATCATAACCCATAAAATAACCCATAAAATAGTTTCCTTTATTTAAGTTTGTTTTAAAATAATCTTCACAAAACTCCCAGAGGAATATTGAAAATGAACCTTTCTAACTTCCCTCTGACTATGAAACTTTCTGGTTTGAAGTACCTTATGTTCTAGGATCATATCTGAGAAACTGTGACTTGTCTCACTAGAAGAATTCATTAGATGTATGAGGTAGCCAAGACAGTTTTCCATCTTGCATGAAGCTCAGGCCTCTGAACTGTTCTGTATAGTTGAATATCAGACAAAGAGAATATTTAATAAAATGATCCCTACTAACATTTATTGAGCTCAACTGCTGCAACATCCCGAGTTGTAAAATTCTGGTCATTAAAGCACCAGTAAACCAGGACATGACTTAGTTTTACAAAACATCTAATTCTTTTATTTTTTAAAAATCAGTTTTCTATTATGACAAGGGTTAAAAGATTATAATTATCAAATTTCTTCAACTGAGTTTTTGAAACTACTCATTGAAATATATATATATTTCATTTACTTTTATTAAATGATGTTTATTTTTCAGAATATGATTACATCATTTTTCTCATTCATTTCCTTAGTCCTAACTTTTTCATAAAACCTTCCTTGATCTCTTTCAAGTTCGTGACCTCTTTTATATTAATTGTTGTAAATTGTGTTTTCTCTGCTTGTCCTACCTACTTTAGGTAGTGGCTCTTATGTCCACTTATATCTGCATTATCCCAGACTCCTGACAGTAATGTGAACTTCTGGAAGCAGGGAGTCAGTTCAACCCACCCTTTTGAAAAAATCATACCCCTGTTAGTGTATTTTTCTGAAAATATTTTCTCAGTGGCCATCTTGCACTAAACATTCTTTCTTCTGTATGCCATCCAATGCAAAATGACTGTCCAGGCTTTGGATTATTCTTAGCACACTCATTTCCTCTTAGATTACTTAATAAACAGTTCTAAGGATAATCTCAGGATAAGTGATTTTTTTGAAGGACTCAGGAAAGCTCTCAGGTGATGTGTCATTTCAGTGAAACATCACAAATTTGCCAGCAAAGGAAAAAGACACACAGGGGAACTTGGATGCTAGCTTCCAATCATCCTCTCCTGGTGGAGTAGCAGAAAACAACATTTTTTCCTGCATTTACTTATGATAAAAATGTGTACAGTATTGGAACTGAAAACTTACTGGAGCTTTTGTGTCCATCATTAAGACTGTGGTTTAATCACATAAGGACCAAATGCCTCTGAGAGTTACCTCTGCTACTTAGTCTACCGTATTTCAGACATCAAAATGATACAGAATCAGGGTCCCTATGAGCAACAAAACAAAACAAAAAACAAAAACAAACAACTGCTTATTATACATTGTCTAAGTATAATTATCTAGCCCCAAATATACAAGGGCACTAACTTGTGTGTGTGTATATATATATGTGTGTGTGTGTGTGTGTGTGTGTGTGTATTCTGTACATGTGTTTACATGTGTGAATGTTAACGTGTGTATGTGGATACAAATGCACATTTGAATATGTGCTTGTGGAAACGAAAAGCATATGTTGAATGCCTTCTTTGATTGCTCTCCAACTTTCTATGGCAGGTCTCCTGCTGAACTCTGTGAACTCTGACCTTGCCAGTGTTGGTTAGTCTAGCTCAACAGCCAGCCTTGGAATCTCGATTTTGCCTCACAAGTTCTGGGATTGCAGGTGACCATTCTATGATTTGGCTTTTTCATGATTCTATTTGATGTGATTGTAGCCCAAGGCACATTGGTAATCATTCTAATATGATTCTGTCATCCTTATGCTCACTCTGTCCTGCACAGAGTGTTTGAAATGACTTCTTTATAGTACTTCAGACCATATCGCATCCCTGCATCAATTCTCCAATGACTTTCTGCCATTGAATCCAAACTCTTCCCTGAGTCAAAGCTGTCAGGTAGTCTAACTACATTGCGTTTCTCTAGACATACCCTTTTCTTCTATTTATCAGTCTTCTAAAGTAGGCTACTTTTTATTTTTCAAAGTCATTACATTGGTTTTCTCAAGACCTTTGCACTAATTTCTCCATGCTTGAAGTAGTCTTTATCCTTTTTGTCTCCTGATACACTGTCAAATTTAATGACAAAGCAAAGTCTTTAGGGGGTCAAGAAAGGTGACCTAACACACCTGTTAGGCAGGTACACTAACACATCAGAAGCAAATGTACAACAGCGTGTACCTTTTGTGCCTGGCCTGTTGTATCTGACATGCCAAAAAAGTCCAGATGAAATATTAGCGCCTTTTGGTGTGGTTGAGGTGCTTCCCTGATGTCAAATCTCCAAGTTTTAGATCAATGCCTGGAAGGTGAGTCAGAACACTTGAGGAGAGTCACCGAGGGGAAAGGTGGTCATTACGGTGCAGGAAGACGCACGTAGGCCAGAGAAAAAGTGTAGTAAGATGTGCAAGCAGGAAAAACAAAGGGCTGAGTCATTTGCACCCTGGTTAACAATGCGTGGCTGTGACAACAATTTGCCCGCTGCCTGACCTATGTGATGAAAGGGCTTCTGCTGCCTTGGAACCCCAGAGTCGCATGGCTCACAGCAGCATGTTACTCATGTTTCCAGCTGGCTTAGACTCATAAATACCTAAACTTACAGATGACATTTTTAATGCTCTGCAATTGCTATTCTGCATTTATATTTATTACAATTCAACGTATCCATTAGTGCATCTATCATTGATAACTTTGTCACTGCTTTAGAAATATAGTCCATCATGCTGCTTCAATTTCCTTTTACAAGCTATTAATGTACTATAATGCAGCTTACAGTATCATATGGATATATTTGATTTTAGAGGTGCTAGAGTCAGCCAGACTAAACTGAGAATTGTAAGAGGACCTAAACTCTTAATTTATTTATTGCAAAGATGAACAGCCCTCATGCATAGTGAATGTGTTAACATAACAGGTGTATCTCTTTTACTCTCTCAAATAGACAGTGAAAAGAACAATTTTAAGCAACTTATTTTGACTCGGTTTGAAACACAGCAGACTTAAAATATTTTGTTGACACTTGACATGTTTGTTCTTTTAGCAGACTCATAATCATATTTTAATATTTTCTGCATCCAATTAGCAGTTTTATTCAAAGGCAGTGATGGCATACGAGTAAAGAGAAAGCTTTCCAAAATAGGGTAAATAAAAAATATTAAAACCTAAGTAAACAAAACAGATTTTCAGTTATGATGAGGTGTTTCTGGATTCTGTAACAAATTTTGTTAAAAACAAATAAAAACTAAAGGTTCCTGTGTGACCAAAAGCCAAGACAATACAGAAATGAGAAATACTCATGAGAATTGACTACATCATTTTTTCTGTAGCCAGTTGGTAAATGACTGTTTGCATCCATTACTCCACAGGCGTAAGTACATTGTGGCAACCTGGGCTATTTAACAAGTGTTGGCTAAATAAAATATACAAGCCATTACAAATCTTATTGAATAGATTCTAAAGTATAGAAAAAGACTTACTGTGTACTTAAAATATCCTTGTATAGTATGGTGAAATGCAGCACCAAAATTATTTTTAATAATCTAGAGGGATTATTAACAGCTTATATAAAACAGATATGCATTTAAATACTTATAGAGTTACATTTCTAGGGTGTGAAATCAGGCTGTCATTTCTTTTTAATTAGAAATTTAATAAAATTTACTATAATTTTTTTAACCAGACCCCAAGTCTACATATTTCAATGAATTTCTACACAGTTAAAATTGTCATTCTAAATTTTGGAGCTTCACAATTTCTTCCATCATTGAATATATTTTTATGCACTTACCCACAACCCCAAATAAAAAAAAATTCCATGTAGAGTTAGAATTGAAAAAATTGTTGGCTTTAAATTCTCTTTCATTACTCTGTCTGTCTGTAGTACTCTATCTCCAATCCCCTCCTTCCCCTTATGTTAGTCTTTCACTTCCCCCATCTCAGAGGAGGTCAGGCTTTCTTTGAGGAGTCAACTAAATCTCTAAATCTGGATTTTCTTTGTATGACAAGTTTTTGAATAATGACATAGAGACTTCATATTAAATATGAAAGCTTACCCTTAGCTCAGGCATACTCCCAACTAGCTCTTAAAATTTTTATTAATCTGTTTGTATTAATCTACATTTTAGCCCATTGCTTATTACCCCTCCTCAGTACTGCACGTCTGACTTCTTCTGAGTCTAGGTGGTGAATCCCGACCTCAGATTCTTCCTCTGAGTTTCTCTCTCTCCCTGAAAGTCCCAACTCTCCTCTGTTGCCTATGTATTGACCTTTCAGCTCTTTATAAAATCAATCAGAAGACGCCTTAGGCAAATGAGATAAAACAGAAACACATCTACACACAGTGTGATCAAATATTCTGCAACAGGTTTTAGAGTAAAATTTACATATTAATTCCTCTCATATTATGCAATGTCTTCCTATTTACTTGTATTTCTTTATGTAATAATATTAATAGTTTATATTTTTAAAAAACATAATTCACTAAGAAAATGAATAATTGTCTGGCTAAATAGAGCTCAAAAATGTTTATTCTTTGTGCAATTTCAATAAAATATGATCATTTTCATTGTGAAATGTAATAGACGTCTTTTTATTGCTGGTGTTCCAACAAGTCATGCTAAGTTTGATTATCAGTTTGAGTATGAGCTTAACAGGGACAGGAAGGCTTCAAAGTTCATTTCATAAATATCTCAAAATGTGTTATTTACACTCAGAAATCGCAGTAGGAAGAAAGGTTGTTATTTAATAAGACTGCTAACAACTTGAGGTTGTCTTCCTAAACAAGTCCATAGAATGAGGCAGCTATACATCTGTCCACTCCCAGCAGTCGCAGGGCTCTGGGGCTCTGCCCTGCATACTTTCTTTTGGGAAATATGCTGATAACAAGAGTGTTGATAATATAAAGCAAGCAGGACTAGATAGGGAGCATAACCACCTGAAGGAACTGGAGCCTGGGAATGGAAGGGAAAGAGGCCCTTAGAAAGAAAGTTCAAGGGCTGCAACATAGAAAAGAGATGCAGCTTAATCTGTGCTAGCTCCATAGGGAAGAACTGAGGCCACTGGGTAGGAGGTAAAAGGAGACAGATTTCAGCTTATAGTCAGAGCTAAAACCCAGCATGTCATGATTTATAGCAACAAATGTCACCCTAGGCAAGGATCAAATTTTTGTTAAAGTCTGAAAATAAAATGTACCAGGGCATGAGGATTCCAACAAGGTTATCCTTGCCCCAAACTAAATGCCCCAAAACTAAATGCCCCAAAACCAAACTAAATAAAGAGAAGCTGCAGATGCAACTTTGCACAGGTTAACCTATATATTAAATGGAGTTTGCTAGCCTACACATAAGCAGGCTGCCTAGTTCCATCCTATCTCAGGCTCCATTTAATCACCACCCTACCTGCATTCATCAAACCATAATTTAGATTCTACTTCTTCAGTACTTCCATCCCTTCAGTATCACATCTCACACCTCAGATTCTGGAAACTACAATCTCTGATGCTGAACTTGTTCTTCTGTCCCAAATTACTGTTGTCACTTGAGATCCTAAGTGGCTTCTTGGCCACAATTTCCTTCTGCTGTTCTGTTTAACTTCTTCCTTTATCAACATTTGTTAAGTAACATTTGTTTTCTTTTGTGGGAATATAAGATAAACGAAGAAGTAAAAACACTATATTCTTTTATCCTACCAATAATGAAGTAAGTCATTTTTGACTGATCATATTTCTTTATCAAGAGTAAATGGGGGTGACTACAAGTCGATTTAAATGTCTTTTACCAAAGCCATTTTCTAGCTATTTCCAGTTCTTCTTTGCTCTTCTAGAGATTATTTATATCTGATGTGAAAACAATAGCATAATACAAGGTACCCAGTCTCACATAGATTTAATTAATTGTTCATGCATCAAATTTACATTATTCTTTAAGAAAACCTATTGTTCAGTGTTTGTGGATCTGTTATTGTGGAGACTTAGCAATCAGTCTGATGATAAGCAAGAAAGGCGACCTGTTCCGGATGGGAGCTTGTGCTGGACATCAGTTCTTTGTCTCAACAGCTATAATTCTCAGTGCTGGGAATGGCAACTGAGGACTACCTCAGTCTTCAAGATGTACAAATGTTCTCTGAGAATTACTGAGCATATCAGATAAAACAGTCACCTTCCTGAATGGCAGGAACTGAAGAAGCAGAGCCCTCTGATATGTGGCTTTGTTTTTCTTTTTGGTCTTTAATATATATGTGATTTTTAAGATTTCATAAGTGCCAAATTTAAACTGAAAAAAGCAGGAAAGGATTTTAAACTTAGTATCGAGATAAGTGGGACTTCTGAATCAATTTTATAGTGAGATATAACAAATGTTCATTACTAGAGCTATGTCTGAAAAATCTACTACCCCAAAATAGTTTGTATTTCGTAAAAATATATTAGTACATTTTATATAATTGCAAATAATATTTGAGGATATAAAGCACATTCCTTTGGGAATATCACATCAAATTATTCTTATAAATGCTCCCAATGAGCATTTATAATGTACTCATTAGCTCAAGTTTCCTAAGCACCTGCTCCGTGCTGCCTTCTTCTGATAATCCTGAAACACATGAAGACAAGGTAAGTCAATTTAAACAACATGCCATTGGGGACCTAGTATTTATTCATTAAACTTATCAGACATATTTTTTTAAACAATTTCTTTTAAAATTCCATCATTTTGAAATGTGACTCTGTGGTAGTTTGAATAAGAATGTGAGCCCTTGGCTCTGTCTGACATTTGGATCCTTGGTCCCTGGTGTGGGAGGTCTTTTGTCTATGTGTTGTTTTTATTGGTCAATGAATAAAGAAACTGCCTTGGCCTGTTTATAGGGCAAAACTTAGGTAGGCAGGGAATACTAAATGGCATGCTGGAAAAAAGGAGGCAGAGTTAGGAGGAAGCCATGAATTCTTTCCCTGGGACAGACACCGGTTAGAATCTTTGCCAGTAATCCACTGCAGTGTGGCAATATACAAATTAATAGAAATGGGTTAAATCAATATAAGAGTTAGTCATTAAGAAGCTAGAGTGAATGGAACAAGCAAAATTTTAATTAATACAATGTCTGTATGATTATTCTGGTTCTGGGTGGCTGGGAAGAACAAGCAGTCCCTCATCCTACAGGCCCCCAGTTGTTGCTTTCGCTTGGGAAGGCTTAGGAGGAAGTGTCACTGAGGGTGGACTGTGAAGTTTAAGAGACTCCCACCACTGGCAGTTTATTCTCTTCCCTTATTCCTTTCAGTTTACAATCTGAGCTCTCAGCTTGCCTGATTTCCCAATAAAACTTTCATTCTTTAAGTTGCCTTGGATATTCTTTTTGTCATAGTAATAGAAAATTTATACAACATCTATGTAGGCAGAAACCTTCTCTGTCATGTTCATGAATAAAATAAACACCAAACTAATACCTAGTGACAGGCACCAGCTACTGTTGGCGGGGAGGTTTCTGTTCTGCCCAGTTCCCTCAATCATTAAGTCCCAAAGAAATCACAAAGAGGTCTGCATTAGTTATAAACCGATTGGCCCATTAGCTCAGGCTTCTTATTAACTCTCGTAACATATATAGCCCATTATTAGCCCATTATTCTAATCTGTGTTAGTCATGTGGCTCAGTACCTTGTACAGTGGGGCAGTCACATCTTGCTTCTTCTGTGATTGGGTCAGGACTGCATTCTCTTCCTAGAATTCTCCTGTTCTCATTGCCCTACCTCTACTTCCTGTCTGGTTGTCCCACCTATACTTCCTGCCTGGCTACTGGCCAATCAGCATTTATTTAAAATATAATTGACAGAATACAGACCATTGTTCCATACCAAGCTATGCTAAAATATTCATCAAATAAGAAAAAATTACTATCTTAAGAAGCATAACAAAAAATTATTAAAAAGAAGAACTCACAAAATACTGTGAATCAAGGTAACCATCTTAGGGTAGTCTAGTATTTAGAATTGTCATAACCCCAACTTCCAAGACTTAGCCCAAGCTTGACCAAAAGATGGTGAAACTTTAAGTAGAGGTGACCTAGAATGATTTTGTTGTCACTGGGAACATACCTTTACAGGCAGAGGAACCCTGGTCCATCCTCTTCACTTCTCAACCATGATCTGAGCAAATTGGTTATATAGCACACTGTCTGTCATGACATACTTCCTCAACTAGACCACAAAGAGTGGTGTCAATAAGCCATGAACTCATAAAAAAGTTTTAATTCTCTTTTTTTCATTCAAAAAATTTACACTTCCTCCCCTCCTCTTCTCCCATTCCCCTCCATCCCCGCCACTCAACCTCCTCCCTCCCCCTCCCTCCTTAAGAGAGAGCAGGGAATCCTGCTTTGTGGGAAGTTCAAGCCTCCCCCCCGCCCCCGCCCTCCACTTCCAGTTCTAGGAAGCTTTACATCCAAAAAGACAAATAGACTAGGGTCCCAAAAAGCCAGCACATGCAGTAGAAACAAGTCCCAGTACCTTTATCAATGGCTTCTCAGTCAGCTCCCGTGTCAGCCACATTCAGAGAATCTGGTTTAATCACATGCTCATTCAGTTCCGGTCCATCTGGATTTGGTGAGTTCTTATTAGAACAGGCACACTGTCTCAGTGGGTGGACCAGCCCCTTGTTGTCCAGACTTCTTTGCTCATTTTCTCCCTCCTTCTGCTGTTCAACTGGATCTTGGGGACTCAGTCCGTTGCTCTGATGAGGGACTTTGTCTCTTTCGCCATCCATCGCCGGACGAAGACTCTATGGTGATATTCGAGATAATCATCAGTGTATTAGTGGGACAAGGCCAGTTCAGGCACCCTCTACTTTGCTGCCCAAGGACCTAGCTGGGGAGATCCCTGTGGACACCTGGGATCCTCTCTAGAGCCAAGTCTCTTGCCAACCCTAAAATGGCTCCCTTAATGTAGATATCTTCTTCCCTGCTCCTATATCTGTCTTCCCTCCATCTCCATCCTCCTACTTCCCCAAGCACTCTCCAGTCTTTCCCCTTTCCCTTCTCTCTCTCTTTCTCCCCTTCCCCTAACCTCACCCCACCCCCATGCTCCCAACTTTTGCCCAGCAATCTTGTTTGCTTCCAATTTCCAAGATGATCTATATATGTTTTTCTTTGGGTTGACCTTGTTATTTGGCTTCTCGAGGCTTGTCAACTATAGGCCTAATGTCCTTTGTTTATGGCTAGAGTCCACTAATGAGTGAGTACATAGCATATTCATCTTTTTGGATCTGGGTTGTCTCACTCAGGATAGTATTTTCTATTTCCATCCATTTTCTTGCAAATTTCAAAATATCATTATTTTTTACCAATGAGTAGTACGCTAATGAGAATATATTCCACACTTTCTTTATCCATTCTTCTATTGAGGGGAATCAAGGTTGTTTTCAGGATCTGACAATTACAAATAATGCTGCTATGAAAATAGTTGAACAAATGCTTTTGTTGTATGATTGGGCATTTCTTGGGTATATTCTCAAGAATGGAATTGCTGGGTCCTGAGGGAGGTTGACTCTCAGTTTCCTGAGAAACCGCCACACTGATTTCCAAAGTGGTTACACAAATTTGCATTCCCACCAGCAATGGATGAGTGTTCCTGTTGTTCCACATCCTTCCCAGTGTAGGGAAGTTCCTACACTGTGTTCCTGTTGTTCCACATCCTTCCCAGTGTAGGCTATCATTGGTGTTTTTGATTTTTGCCATTCTGACGGGTGTAAGATGGTATCTCAAACACTTAAGGTCATGTTTAACCTCCTTAGCAATCAGGGAAATGCAAATCATAAGTTTTAACTCTTTATGAGTCAAAAATCCTTTACACTTTGATAGCACAAATATTTTGTTATAATATCTGAAACTTGACAAATACAGGGTGAATTTTCATTTGTGTGTAATTTGAGGTATCTGGCAAACCACCATGCCTATAGTTAATCAGACTGAGATCCCTCTTCCTAACATTCATTCCAAAACACTCTTACACTTCACTTTCCAAAATGTATTAGGAAACAAAGGGGCATATAGGAGATACAATGCTCACTTACCACCCATCTTCCACTTTCCTGTGGAGGCTGTGCAGGAAATGTCACCACCTCACCTTAACAACAGGTGGAGAGAGCAGTCTTGACTTGTATATACAGATGATGGAGCTGAAGTTATTTTCCTAAGATCAAAGGATTCCTGTAACCAGTTCCTCTCATACAGTACTTATGATGTAGTCATTTCCTAGACCAGGAGCTGCTAGAGGGAAATCCTTTTTCTGTCAGAAATCCTGCTTATGTGCTTACTCTTTGGCAGTGTGAAATTATTTCCCTAGTGTGAATCACCCTGTTTCTGGTTGCCACATGCTAGCATGCACTCCTGTTGCTACCTATAAAATAATAGTCTTTCCTTGTTGTTCCGGTAGTGCCTCACAGCACCCCCATTGCTTGTGATCAACAGCATTTGGGTCTCTCCCCACTGTTCTTTACCGGCTATCTCTGTTGGTCCTCCTCACACCCTTAGCTCAGCAGTCACTGTGACACTGAGCTTGGCTTTGATGACAGTAGGCTTGCAGAGTAGGTAGTCCATACTGATGACTCCCTGTAGTCTTCTGAGGTTGCACACAATTTTTAAACAGCAAAATAAACAGAAGAAGAGATTCTGACCTCATGGTTTTGTAGTGGCATTTTCTGTACTACTAGAGCTAATAACAAGTTTGGGGCACATTTTCTTTTACTATGAATTTGAAAGAGAAGTGTGAAGGCAATTTGAGGGCTTGAGGGAGAAAAGGAAGGGAGAAATTATGTAATCATAACCCCAAAAATAAAACAGATAATTTTAAAAAGAGTTGATATTTTAGTATCCTGAACATCCATGAATTGTTTGAAAGGATCTCATTACTTCTGAGCTGCTGATTATTTCCTACTTCGAGATGCATACAGACTACACACACACTCTCACACATACATTTATGTACATATATACACATAAGTATGTATGTATAAATACGTATGAACATATGTGAGGAATAGTACTATATAGTCTTCAGAAACAATTTGAAATCTTGGATTGCTATTTCTTTCTTTGAAGATGACTTGGTATGATGGCAATTTAGAAATCCACAACTAATACAATATATAACAGCTTGTATAATGCTTTTTGAGATATAATAAATAATAAATTCTCAGCGCATATCTTATACAGTAGTCAACTATAAAAACATTGTACTTTCTAGTCTCAGTTTAATTTTGATAACCAGTTTGGTATATGACATTAATTACTTAAATCTGTTTTGATGACTTACCTTTTCAAAAGAGAGACTTCTTGGAACAAAATGAATCATTTTAGAAAACTTGATTAGGAAAAATCACTAAGACAAAGTTCTCCAGAAACCAGATATAAAACTAGAATCCTGGAAATAATCTTTAAAACTGGGAAAAAGTCACTATTATAACTGTTTTACAATTTGCTTAATATTCTTATTTTATTTAGAGTGAGATTAAACTAGAAATTATGATCATTCCATTTCAACTGTGGCTTATATAGCAACAAGATAGTTGAACTTTTTATTTTAAGTAAATTATGTCTACTACTTTCATGGTTTTCCTATTTGAGACAAACATGACTAGTTCCTTGGGGAAGCAGGCTTCTGTTGTAGTGAGAACTTATGTCAGGAAAGGGACCGCCTACAGTGATTGACTGGAGTGCCGGGGGGGGGGGGGGGGGGGAGAAGCAGGGCAGCTAAGGTACGTGGAGAGCGGCACTGCACTCTTGCTTTTCTAGCTCTTCTCATACTTAGTCCTGGCATCTCTTAGTCTTGTGTTTCTAGACTGCACCTTTAACATTTCTAATTAGAAATTGTCTCTATCACCTTAGACTGGATATTCTTTTTTAGGAAAAAAATGAAAATAATCTTTTAAATAAAATATATTGTAGCACATAGATCAAAGATTTGCTCACATCGCCGAACAGTAATGATCAAACCTGCCTCGCTGTCTTATGATGATAACTATTAGCCTTTTTTTCATTGATAGAAAATCATCTTTTCTGATACAATATATCCTGATTTTCTTCCATCTAATCTTCCCAGTTCCTTCCCACCTCTCCTCCCCTCCAGATCCATTCCCTTTCTGTCACTCATTAGAAAGGACTTCTAATAGATGACAATTAAACTTGATAAAGGAATAAATAAAAAGATGAAGAAAAACTATCATATGGAAGTTGGATAAGACAACTTAACAGGAGGAAAAGGGTCGTAAGAATACACTCAAGAATCAGACCCACTCATTCTTACAGACATGATTTTCATAAATGTATTAAGTTAATAGCTGTAGTATATATGCAGAAGATCTGGTGAAGACCCTCCTATGTCTTGTGCATGCTGCTCCAGTCTCTGTGAGAATCTATGTGTCTTGTTTAGGTGAATCAGAGGGACTTGTTCTGCTGGTGTTCTCCATTCCCTCTGGCTCTTACATTCTTTCTGAGTCCTCTTCTGTGGGGTTTTCTGATCTCAGAGCTAGGGATTTGATAAATATCTCCAATTTAGACTCTTTCCATGTAATGTCTGACTGTGGGTCTCTGTATCTCTTCCCATCTGCTGTCAGAGGAAGTCTTTCTGATGATGACTGGAGAAGACACTGACTTATAAGTATAGCAGAATATCATTAGGGATCATTCTGCTGGTTTTTTTTGTTTGTTTGTTTTTTGTTGTTTTTTTTTTGGTTTGTTTTGTTTTTAAGCAGCAGTGCTTGATTTTACTTTAAGTCTCTGGGATATTGATTCTCTGGTTTTTGGAAACCCAAGTACTGTTGAGTATGGGCTTTTTCTTGTGGATTGAACATTAGGTCAAATTAGACAAAGGTTAGCTACTTCTTCAAGTTCTACACCACCATCAACCTTGAATATTTTGTAGACAGTCAAATGTTTTGTTGCTGGGTTGATGTCTAAGTAGACTACAAAGTACTTTCCTACACTAGAGACTATAGCATAGGGTGAGGATTCCATGTAGGCACCAGCTCTACTTTTGTATGTTCAATAAATTCTGTGCAGTTGTCCTTGATGATCTTTCTGTTTCTTCTCTCAATTGGTTTCCCAAACTCCAAGCAGGGAGACCCAGCGAAAACCTCTGTGTTAGATTCTCTCTGTGTGCACAATGTCTGGCTATGGGTCTCTGCATCCACTCCCATCTATTGGCAAAGAAAGCTTCTCTGATGATAACTGGACAAGAAACTTAACTATAAGAATAGAAGACTATCACTAATCATTTCATTGATTTTGTTTTTCTGAATTTTTTACATATTTTAGATATTAGTCCCCTATTGGTTGTGGGGATGGTAAAATCTTTTCCCATTCTGTACACTGGAGTTTTTTCTGAAACTTTTCTATGTCATGAAGTCCTATTTATTAGTTGTTGATCTTAGTGTTTGTGCTAACAATGTTCTGTTCAGAAAACCATCTCTTGTGCCAATTCATTAAAGGCTATTCCCTACGTTTTTTCTATCAGGTTCAGTCTTTCTGGTTTTATGTCAGTCTTTGATCCACTTGGATTTGAGTTTTGCGTAGGGTGATAGTATGAATTTATTTGCATTATTCTTTATGCAAACATTACAGTGGATATGCTTTAGGCACTTACCAGCCCTAAGTAAATCATTCCAATTTTATCATTAGAAATGAGCTGGGCAGTGATGGAGCATGCCTTTAATCCCAGTACTCAGGAGACAGAGGTGGAGCTCTATGTAAGTTTAAGGCTAGCCTGGTCTACAAGAGCTAGTTCCATGACAATCTCCTGGATTAGAGAAACCCAAAAAAACCAAAGGAAAAAAATGTCAAGTATTTCTTTTAGAAAGATAGAAATAAAATAATCTTAGCCATGCACTTGCCTCTAAGAAAAGTTATTGCAATCCTTCAGTCAGATATTTAAGGTCAAATATCCTGACTTGACCACAAGTAAAATACATGTATCAAATTGCCTGCTGTAATTATATATTTGTTTAATTCAAATGCTTATTGTAAAATGTAAAATATTTAGCAGAAGAGTTTGTAAATGGAGATGTTTCAGTGATAAATATATAACTGGTGTGAGGAATTTTGTTTACTAGAATATTAGGAAGTTGCTCCTAGAATTAAGAGAATTCAAAATGGGGCTATCATGGTGTAATTCTAGGAAATGAGAGGGAGAAGAAAACTCACACAAGGGATTTCAGGTTTCTGGAGGTGGCAGGATATGATCAGATAAGATCTCAAAGGAGAATATGAAAGAGAAACAGTGGAAGAGAGAAGAGGAGGAATGGCAGAGAGAAAGTTAGTTCTTGGCATTTATTTTATAAACAGAAGGAAGGTCACTACAGAGAGGATAGAAAAATATTTTCAAGGTATTTGCAGGTGAAATAGTGCATAAATACGGTCACACCATTTTTGAAAAGAGAGCTGGTAATAAGTTATTCTAGAGACATTTTGAGTGGGTATGGCCTGAGAATGCTGGATTTAGATTACCCCAAAGTCCATGCTCCAGTATGGAATCAGTTTATAAAGTTTTAATTTATTTTTCAACTATTATACAATCATATCATTTCTCCCCAGTCTTTCCTCCTGCCACCCCTTCCATGCTTCCCTTGTCCCCTTTTAAATGTATGATATCTTTCACTTTAAATTTATTAGTACATATGTATGCATAAATCCAGCCTAATGTGTCCGATTTAAGTGTCTGATTTCAGAGATGACCACTCGATACTGGATAACCAATTTCAGGGAGATTTATTCAGGACAAGACAAATTCTCCTTTCCTCAACATCCTTAGTTACCTGTATGTCTTTGTCTAGGTTTGAAGCCTCATGAAGTTTCCACCTTCAGTATTATTGTATTGGCATTGTCCTTGTTCAGGTCTTGTTTAGACAGCTATATTGTTGAAACATCATGGGTATAGCTTCCCTGTCTTATCTAGGAGAAAAAATTCATACTGCAAATATTCTGGTTCTCTGACTCTTAAAGTATTTTGGTGCCCTGTTCTGTAATCCCCCCTGATCTGTATCACCTCATATTTGAAGAAAATCAAAATAAGCTGTTTAAAGTATATTGTTTTTTTCCCCACTGGATATACATAAGAAAAAGATCTCATCAAAACTGTCAATGATCATTCATGTTAAATATACATAATACATTCTACATGAGTTGGAATATTTTAAATTTAACACTTCTTTCAAAATTATTCCATTTCTTTGCCCAAACCAATATTGAAGCAAAGATGCAAAGACAAAACATTTATCTTACTCAAGTCAACGGAAAGAATAAGAAACCTGTGCTCTATTCTTGACTCCTTGACTGGAAAAAGTATAGGCTTCCAGTCCTAAGACTTAGTTTTTTTTCTGATTCATAAAATGTGACTTGTGTTAAAAGAAAAGAATCTGACACAGAGAAATGCATACAATACAAAAGTGATTCCTTCAAAAAATTATAGATGACTCATAGTAGAGGTGTTCCTGTTCTTTACAAACAGCAGAATTCTAGAAAAGTATGGAAGAAATACCAATGATTATTAACAATGAAGGAATGAGTTTTCAGTTCTGCACCTCTGACTGGCCTACTCAGTATCGTTGTGTTGGAAGACCAATAAGAACACCCTTCCCTTTTAATTCTCCAGGTTTCCTAATGCATCTATTGTAGATTCTTTCCCAATAGCTCCATGGATAGCACATTCCTTCTTGCTTTCTTTATCTGTGTGATCAAAAAACAAATGCACAAGGACTACTTTGGGGATTTAATGCTAATATTCCTCAGTAAATAAACAGTCAGAACAAAAAGGAATTTATTATGGATGATTTAAATCAATACATTTTCAGAAAATTTAGACTTGGTTTATACAGAGGGGTATATGTAATTGACTCGTCATTGTTTCTCATTACTTTTTCTTTATCTTTATTTAGAAGGTCTTGCAATGGCATTATATCTACAGTATTTAATGTCCTCATTTCTTCGATTGGATCTACAAAAATATCAGTGAACATTTTCCAGTTTTTGAAGAATCTGGTTTGAGGCACCGCCTGCTTATTTTCTTCCTTTCGTAGCACCCTTTCACCCTGTTGTAAATCTCTTTTTCTATGGAGGATGAATGGGTAACAACAACAAAACGAAGTTGAGCTAAGACCAAGAGGTCTGAATGCATTATAAATTGAACAACTATGTGCAAGTATCCATGATTTTAACATTCTTTTCTTTCTCAAAGGGGTGAAACCACCTTAGGTCATTTTTGAGATATTTTCCCCACTATGTCTCATATAAAAGGGACATGTTTGAAAGAGTTTATACCACATTCTATATGGAGAAAATATATAATTCCCATTATCTTAATTCATAATGATATTCAATATGTTATTTCTTTCAAGAGAGATTTCAATGGAAGGCCTGTAGTATTAAAACAGTACTAATTGATTATTGAACTACTTAAAATGAACCAAAAGTAATTCTGCTTATGTTTTCTTAAAGAAGAAAAAGTTACCACTTAATCTATTAACACGAATGTGTTCCAACTGAGAAACTGGACAACCAGTAAATAGTTCACATTTTGTTTGTGGCTGGGAGACTGTAAACATCTCCTCTATTAAGCTCATAGCTTTTCAGCTTTGTCATTCGTTCATCCACTCCTGATGGGATATCTCTTAACTCTCATCTTACACAGCTATGCAAGTGGATAAGAAAAGAGAAAGAATTACACAAATTATTTAGGAAACCCAAATTCTTTGCACATTTCTATGGGCAGTCATAGTTCACCATTATCCTAGTAATCCTTTATGTACAAAAGCCAATGTTTACTAACTCTGAAAAAATAAATTACATTCTTCTTCAAAACTTACTGAACAGCACATGCATATTATATGTAACATATATTTCAGTAAGGTAGATTATATATATATATTCTAGTAAGGCAGATAATACATACATGTATATATATATATATATTCACACATATAACATTTAGAGACATAACATTTCAAAAATTATCTACCTTACTGAAATATAAGTGCGAGTGATATTTGAATAGTATTTATTTAATTCAACCATAGTCATTCCTTTCATGCACTGTAAATCACTTAAACTAGAATCATCAAAATGCTTTTAAACACTAAAATTTTATGCAAGTTGGCAGTATTATTATTACTTCTGTAGTTTATTTTTACCTTAGATACACTGATTTCTAGCTTTTATATAACTGCTCTTTTTAAAAATCATTAACATCACAATGAAATTTACAAATACCACAGACCATGATATTTGGAAGCACTCTGAGAGAGTCATTTAGAATTTTTGAATAGTAGAAATTGAAATCTGTGTTTATGTGTGCTAGTTTCTATGGTGCTTTGAGTGCAATGTAGTTTTTATATTCGCTTATCAAAGAGATACACTAAAATATTAAAGAAAGGGCAAAGGAGCAGCACAAGCACTTTCTTTCTTAACTTTGCTTTCTTGATTAATTGCGTAGTCTTTTTTTTTCTTTTGATCTTATTAATGAACTTTAAAGTTGTAATGATGTGTATTCAGTCTGGTGTCCAATAAAAAATAAAATGGTAGAGTTTAAAAATTAAGCAGGATTCACTTAGAAAGGATATGTGGTTAAAGGTTAATACACATTTTATTGTTTTCAGATCTTACAATGAAAGTCTCACTTAACTATTAGCTTGCTTACTTAATGATGATACCTACTTTTCTTTTTTACTTCTACTGAAAGTTACACGTTGAAATCCTATATGTCTCTGTGATGCTGATAGGCATCACAGCGCTGCTGGTAGTCTTTTGCTGAGGTCTTGTGTTGTATTCTTGTCTTACTCTGCTTAATATTAAAGACAGCAGTAAAGATTTAAGTTGATAAATTCAGTGAAACTCTGTTATACAACAATAGAAGATTTCCAGAGAAGCAAGAAATGAGGAATACCTTACTTTTCTTCCCAGAATAATACATTATACAAAAGCGATTGGTTATTCCTTTTTAGGAAAAAGAAATTCTCAATAGAAAGGTGCAGCAGGAAAGGCAAAAGTCAATAGGTATCATAACCAGTAGGCTTAGGTGGAATGAGTGGGAATGCAACACAACAGTGAAGACAATGCAGATGGCAAACTGACCGATACAAAGCATCCAAAAGGTCCTCAAGTAGAGCTCAACTTGGATTGCTAGTATTCAGCACATTATATTTTTATAGTCTATTGAGGCAAACAAGATCAAATCAAGCACTGATGGAGACAACAGCAGTATGAGCAATAGCAAGTGTTTCAAATCTAAGAAGTGAAACTCTTTATCAAGAGTCTTGGTAATGACTCCTCATTACTACATCTTTTCAAGTGTTCCCATTTTTTCATTCCTGGCAATAGTAAAATTCTAACTTGTGTACAGCTTTGACTGTCTTACCAACGGATTTGAAACTCCTATAAGATTTCTAGTGATTCTAATACCCTTTGAGAGACTGTTCAAAATACTTCAAATAAGTTAAGTAAAAAAAAAGTCTTTCCCTTTTTATTTCTTTTAAAATTTTAATTTTCCCCTAATTATTATGTGACTTCAAACAAATACCTTAAATTCTGCCCTTTCATTCATACATGAAAATTCATTGTTTAATTTTAAGTCACTTACTTAATTTCAAATAAAACATAAAAATTATGCACAGAGCTAGGTAATGTAATTAGATTATAGTCTCAAAACTTTAAAAGTATACATGCATAGTTAAATCAGGTAATTGAAATTTTGGGGGCTTCAGAAATTGTTGCCACTAGTCCTTTAAAATCAACAGTATTCTTAAAACTGTTTATAAATGTGAAAACACGTTTTATAGTATTTGAAAAAAGCTAACAAAATACAGATCATTTTATATCACTCAGAATATCAGACATTCTAGTTAAAACAAGAAAATAAACATTAAAACAGCTAGTTTGTCCCTTGATTATCTGCTAAGAAAGCACAGATGTGGAAGGTCTGATATAGTAGTAATATAGCAAGGCAAAGTGGGGTGTGGACATATTAACTTCAGGCATGTCTGATCTTTTGCAGTTATTGCTGAGAACTAACCTTGTGTAAGTCAAGTCTGCAGCAAATAGCCTGGTTATATGATTTAAGGATGTAAATCTAGACCTAGTACAGAGAGGGCCCGAGGAAACAAGATCCACTGGGAGCAGAAGCCAGGAGCAAATCCAGTCCAGGAAGCCAACCCTGTCCCGGGACATTGGTGGATCAGGATTGAGCCAGCAAAAAGATCCAGAGTCAGCAAACAGATTCAGAGTCAGTGATCTCCACCAGAACAGATACAGGGCAGAAACCACTGAGTGAGTGATCCAGAGCCAGAGACTGCTGAGGGTGCAGATGTGAATCTAGGACCTTCAAGGAAGTAGACCTAATCCAGAACTCAGGTGGGTCTGGACATGGGTTTCTTACTTCCCAGAAACTAGGCCTGAGCTAGAACCTCTGCCAGTCTGGGTGTGAGTGAACCTTGGACCTCCTAGGGAATAGGCCGGAATCAGAGATCTTGGCAGGGCAGCGTACCCTGACTTCCCTTAGGACTGGAGAGGGGAGGGGAAGGGAAGTGGGATGAATGAGAGAGAAATGGGAGGAGAGGAGGAGGTGGAAATTTTTAATAGATAGATAGATAGATAGATAGATAGATAGATAGATAGATAGATAAAAAACCCTTGATACAAGAAAAAAACAAAACAATAAAACAAACATATGAAAGAAAATATTCAGGACTTAAAAACTGAAAGAGAAACAATAAAGAAAACATAAACCAAGGAAATTATAGAAACAGAAATCATGAGAAAATGATCAGAAACACAAACACAAGCATGAACAGAAGAATACAAAAGATGGAAGAGAGAATCTCAAGTGCTGAAGATACTTTAGGAAATAGACTCATCAGTTAAAGAAAACATTAAATCTAACCAAAGCTTAACCTAAAATATCCAGAAAATATGGGACACCATGAAAAGGCCAAATTTAAGAATAAAAGATATTGAAGAAGGAGAAGAATTTCAACTCAAAAGCACAGAAAATATATTTAAAAAATTATAGAAGAAAACTTTCCCAAACTAAAGAAAGATATTTCTATGAAGATACAAGAAGCATAAAGAACACCAAATAGACTGTGGTGCAGGAGAGTTGTCCGTATTCTGTCAATCATGTTTTAAATAAATGCTGATTGGCCAGGCAGGAAGTATCTCTCCTATAAAGAGGAGTGGCAGGCTGTGTTCCCAGTGCCTGGCCACCTGGCTAGCTTTACCATAAATGGTTACATGGAAACTGTATGCATTTAAACACTGCCTGGCCCATTATATCTAGCTTCTTCTTGGCTAACTCTCACATCTTAATTAACCCATTTCTAAAAATCTGTATATCACCACATGATTGTGGCATACCGGATGAGTCTAACCTATGTCTGTCTCAGAGAGAAGAGCCATGGTGTCTGCCTGACTCTGCTTTCTTTCTCCCAGCATTCTGTTCTGTCTACTCCACCCACCTAAGGGCTGACCTATCAAAAGGCCAAGGCAGCTTCTTTATTTAACCAATGAAAGTAACACATAGACAGAAGACCCTCCTACACCATTTCCCCTTTTTCTGTTTAAACAAAAAAGAAAGGCTTTCATTTTAACATAGTTAAATTACATATAACAAAACAGTTATCAAGTAAGAATTACAGTTACAATACTTATATCTATTCTATCTTTTATCATAACTAAGGAAAACTGTAACTATAACTAACCATTCTTCAACTCCATCAAAGACTCCAGAAGGATATAATATTACCTAAGCAAACAAGAAATAAGCAACTTCCAAACTCTAGAAATGACAGAAACATCTCACTGCTTGGACAGTCACCCAAAGTTCTTTTGTACCATTGGGGCTTCCATCTTCAGCCTACAGGCCCATAGTATCCAGTAGATATTTCCACAAACTAGGAAATTTGAAAGACAGTTCAGTCACTTTCTTTTGTGTCCTGCAGAATGTCTTGAAGACTCTTTCATCATACAGGAACCCTAAAAGACCATCTCACCTTTAGGCCAGTCCTCTCTCTGCAGGTTCTCTGTGTCCAGTTTATGCAACAGTCCAGGAAGCAGCAGTTTCTTGCCCAAATGGCTATCAAACTCCATAAGGAGCCTCTTGGATGCCCATCTTTATCTTGAAGTAGCTGGTAGTGCCAGGAGCAGACATGTCTCATTGTCATGAAAAGCCGTAAGTTATTAAAACATTTAAAATGTCATATTCTGTAGTCTTTGAAAGATGTGAAGAATGCCTATGGGTATGGAGTGGGACAGAAACCTCAACAAGATGGCTCTCCTGTTACAGAATGGCATCCATGTTGATAAATGCATCTACAGAAATTTTGAAAAAGTTTGGGAAAGAACAGAGTAAAGCATTTTTCTTGGTAGCACAAATTTCTCGGGTCTGCTCTCCTTGCTAGAGGCAAGCAAGTACTCTCATCTAAGAGAGGCTTTCTGACTGAGCTTTAGCTGCAAAACCTTGCAGCTCTTTTAGGAGGTCCTGCCACAAAACACTTAAACAGTGTTGATGAAAAGCTGAACACATGCTTTTCAGTTTTCAGCCATAGCAGGATAAAAGTTATGCTGTTTTAAAATGCTGACATCCTGGGTTGTCCTGCCAGGGCAAACTTTGACTCTTTCAAGCAGGTGGTCCTGACTACAGAGTTTTTGAGTGTTGTTTAACACTGTTACAGCTTGTTGGCAAGGACTTTGAAATTCCATAAATTGTGGCAATAAAAATGGCTAGAGCTGGTACCTCCACCATGAGGCTGGAAAGCTAAGGAATGGGCTGGATCTAGCTGTCAAAGCCAGGACTTTAATTCTCTCCATAAAGACTCATGGTCAGTAGAGAGAGATTCAAAGATGAAGAAAACCTTTAAAAGGTTTACAGTGTGTTAAAATATATGCAGGCTAAAGGTTAAAGTTCTTAAAGTGAAACAAAAAGAGAGTAGTTGGGTGTGGTGGTACACACCTTTAATCCCAATGCCTGGGAGGCAGAGGCAGACAGATCTCTGTGAGTTCAAGGTGTGGTAGTAAACGCCTTTAATACCAAAGCTTGGGAGGCAGAGGCAGACAGATCTCTGTGAATTTAAGGTGTGGTAGCAGACACCTTCAATCCCAGCATTTAGAATGCAGAGCCAAGAGGATCTCTGTGAGTTCAAGGACAGCCTGGTTTACAAAGTTATTCCAAGATAAAGATATACAGAGAACCTATCTCAAAGAGTAAAAGTAAAAATAAAAGAAATAGAGGTTAAAATAAAGCCATATAAAGATGGAAAATACTTAGAGAATCTTGATACTGTATGCTATTATGCTCTCTTGGACTGATTTGAATGCTGAGGAAGGAGCAACAGCAGCTAAAAGATATTTGCTTATAAAAGCTGTTCAATTAATCCAAGATAGGAATTTTGAAAATGCCTTGACTTCAAAATTGAAGTCAAAAGGTATGTTACTTTGGAGAAGAGATTTTGCTTTTGTTTCCACAGGAAATGAGAGGCTGTGGATTCATTCTGAGCTAAGAAAAATCAGGTTTGGTCAAAGAAGACCACCTGAGAAATCTCCGGTAAGAACAGATGGCCCAGATGTCTGAGTTCTGCATCCAGAACAGATTCAAGACTCCTGCCAGAGATGATCAAGACTCACAGGATCCTCCAGTCAGGACTTGCTCATAACTCTAAATTTTCTTTAGGTCCTCACCAGATTGTCAGCATCCCCAACAAGCTGGAAGTAGCCTGGAATACTACATCCACATTCCCCCAAAATGGACTATGGATATTTCCCTTTGTTTAAAAAAAAAAGAGAGGGGGAAGTGATGCGGGAGGGTTGTCAGAATTCTGTCAAGCATGTTTTAAATAAATGCTGATTGGCTAGGCAGGAAGTGTAGGTGGGTAGGTCAGACAGGAAGTAGAGACGGGGCGATGAGAACAGGAGTATTCTGGAAAGCAGGAAGATCCCTCCTCATTTGCTACCAAGACCACCAAGAAGCAAGATGTAATCTGCCTGGCTGAGAAAGGTACTGAGTCATGTGGCTAGAATAGATAAGAACAAAGGGTTAATATGAGCTACAAAAGCTAATAAGTAGCCTGAGCTAATGGGCCAATTAGTTTTATAACTTATGGAGATCTTTGTGTGATTTTCTTTGGGACTTGCCAGCTGTGGAGTACTGAGCAGGACAGAAACTCCAACAAGCCAGCCCTCATGTTACAAGACTGGATAAAAAAATCCTCTTGCCACATAATAATCAAAACAATAAGCATACATAGTAAAGAAAGAATATTAAGAACTTCAAAGGAAAAAGGCAAGTAACATATAAAGGTAGACCTATCATAATTACACCTAACTTCTCATTGGTAACAATGAAAACCAGAAGGCTGTGGTCAAGTGTTATGCAGACATTACATAACACTTGTATGAGACTATGGATGCCAGCCCAGATTACTATACGCAGCAAAACTTTCAATCACCATAGAAGGACAAAACAAGATATTCCATGAAAAATCTAGATTTCATCAATACCTAGCCACAAACCCAGTCCTACACAAAATACTAGAAGGAAAATGCCAACGCCCCAAAATTGGCTACACCAAAAAAAAAAAAAAAAAAAAAAAAACAAAGACAATTGATGGTCTCATAGCAGCAAATCCCTAAGAAGGGAAAAACACACAAATCACCATCACAAACAACAAAAACTAAATTAAAAGGGGATAGCAATCACTGGTCATTAATATCCCTTAATGTAAATGGACTCAACTCACCTATAAAAAGGTGAATGTTAACAGATTGGATACAAAACAGACTCCATTTTTGTTCTGCATACAAGAAACACATCTCAACCTCAAAGAGAGTCATTGTCTCAGAGTAAAGGGTTGGGGAAAATATACCAATCAAATGGGCCTAAGAAATAAATGGGTGTAACTATCCTAACATCAAACAAAATAGACTTCAAGCTAAAATCAGTCAAAAGAGGCAAAGAAGATTATTTCATATTAGTCACAGGAAAAATCCATCAGGAGGAAATTTCAATATTGAACATCTATGCCCCAAATTCAAGGGCACCCTCATATGTAAAAGAAATACTTCTAAAGCTTAAATCAGACATTAAACCTCACACACTAATAGTGGGAGACTTCGGCACTCCCCTATCACCACTGGACAGGCCAGTCAGACAAAAAATGAACAGAGAAATAAGAGAACTAACAGATGTTATGACTCAAAAAGACTTAACAGATATCTACAGAATATTCAATTCAAACAGAAAGAATATGCCTTCTTCTCAGAACCTAGTGAAATCTTCTCAAAAACTGACCACATACTCAGTAACAAAACAAACCTCAACAAATAAAAAAAAATGGAATAACCCAATGTATCTTATCAGGTCACCAAGGCTTAAAACTACAAATCAACAACAATACTAATTCCAGAAAACCAACAAACACACGGAAACTAAACAATGCTCACCTGAATCATCAGTGGGTCAAAGAAAAAATAAAGGAAGAAGTTAAATACTTCCTAAAATTCAATGAAAATGACCACACAACATACCCAAATTTATGTGATACAATGAAAGCAGTTTTAAGAGGAAAGTTCATAGCAATAAAAGCTGGAAAAATTCCACACTGGAGAATTAACAGAATGTTTGAATGCTTTAGAACAAAAATAAGCAAACTCACCCAAGAGAACTAGATGGCAGGAAATACTCAAATTGAGACCTGAAACCTACAAAATAGAAAGAAAGAAAACAATACAAAGAATCAATGAGAAGAGCTGGTTCTTCAAAAAAAAATCAACAAAATAGACAAACCTTTATTGGTTCAAAGTAACCAATAGATTAACAAATTAACAAAATCAAAATGAAAAGGGAGACATAACAACAGATATGGAGGAATCACCAGGTCGTATTTCCAAAACCCGTACTCCACAAAATTAGAAAACTTAAAGGAAATGGACAACTTTCTGAATAAATATCACTTACCAAATTAAATAAAAGCCAGATAAGCAAATTAAACATACCTATAACTGCTGAAAAAATAGAAACAGTCATCAAAAGTCTCCCAACCAAAAAAAAGCCCAGGACCAGATGGAATATTGTCAAACGTTTTTTATGAGGCTATAATTACCCTGATATCCAAACCAGAGAAAGACATTACTAAGAAAGAATTACAGACCAATCTTACTCATGAACATTAATTCAAAAATACTAAATAAAATACTGGCAAATCAAATCCAAGAACACATCAGAACCATCATCCACCATGATCAAGTCAGTTTCATTCCAGAGATGCAGGGATGTTTCAACATACAAAAATCTGTCAATGTAATCCATCATATAAACAACATATAAAAATAAAAACCACAGTATCAACTCATTAGAAGTCAAAAAAGATTTTGACAAAATACAACACCACTTCATGATAAAGGTCTTGGAGATAGTAGGGATACAAGGAGCATATCCAAATGTAATAAAGGCAATATACAGCAAGCCAACAGCAAAAATTAAATTAAATGGAGAGAAACTCCCAGCGATCCCACTGACATCAGGAACAAGACAAGATGTTCACTCTCTCTGTTTCTATTCGATATAGTTCTTGAGGTCCTAGCTAGAGCAATAAGAAACCAAAAAGAGATCAAGAAATCAGAAGAAAAAGAATTCAAACTCTCACTGTTTGCTGATGATATGAAGATTACATAAGTGATCCCAAAAGTTCTACCAAGGAACTTCTATATCTTTCAGTAATGTAGCAGGATACAAGATTATCTAAAAAAAAAAACCAAAAAACCAAAACAAACAAACAAACAAAAAAAACCAGTAGCCCTCCTGTGCAGAGATGATAAGAAGGGCTGAGAACGAAATCAAAGAAACAACACCCTTTATAAAAGCCACAAATAGCATAAAATATCTCGGAGTAACTCTAAACAAACAACTTGTATGACAAGAACTTTAAATCTTTGAAGAAAAATATTGAAGAAGGCAGCAGAAAGTGGAAAGATCTCCCATATTCCTGGGTAGGTAGAATTCACATAGTAAAAATGGCGATATTACCAAAAGCAATCTACTGATTCAATGCAAAGCCCAGCAAAATTATTCACACACCTCGAAAGAGTGGTACTTAACTTCATATGGAAAAGAAAAAAACCCAGAACAGCCAAAACAATCCTGTACAATAAAAGAAGTCCTGCAGGCATCACAATCCCTGACTTCAAACTCTACTACAGAGCTATGGTACTGAGAACAGCCTTTGGCATAAGAACAGACAGGAGGACCAATGGAACCAAATAGAAGACCCTGATTTTAATCAACACTCCTTCGAACACATGATTTTTGACAAAGAAGCAAAAAAAAATCAAATGGAAAAAAGAAAGCATATTTAACAAATGGTGCTGGCATAACTGGATATCAACATGTAGAAAAATGAAAATAGATCCATATCTATCACCATGCACAAAACTCAAGTGCAAATGGATCAAAGACTTCAACATAAAATTAACCTCACTGAACCTCATAGAATAGAAAGTGGGAAATACCCTTGAATTTATTATTACTTCCTAAATATAACCACAGCAGCACAAACACTGAGAGAAACAAATAATAAATGGGACCTCCTGAAACTGAAAAGCTTCTGTAAAACAAAGGATATGGCCAACAAGACAAAATGACAGCCTACAGAATGGGAAAAGATCTTCACTAACCCCACATCAGGCAGAGGTTTGATCTCCAAAATATGCAAAGAGCTCAAGAAATTGGTCATCATGAGAACAAATAATCCAATAAAAAATGGAGTACAGACCTAAATAGAGAACTCTCAAATGGCTGAAAGACACTTAAAGAATTGTTCAACATCCTTAGTCATCAGAGAAATGTAAATCAAACATCTCTGAGATTCCATCTTACACTTGTAAGAATGACCAAGATCAAAAACACTGATGACAACTTATGCTGGAGAAGTCGTGGGGGAAAAGGAACACTCCTGCATTGCTGGTGGGAATGCAAGCTGGTACAAACCCTTTGGATGTCAGTGTGGCGATTTTTCAGGAATTTGGGAAACAACCTTCCTCAAGACCCAGTAATACCACTTTTGGGTATATATCCAAAGGATGCTCAATCATGCCACAAGGACATGCGCTCAACTATGTTCATAGCAGCTTTGTTTGTCAGAGCCAGAAACTGGAAACAATCTAAATGCCTCTTGGCCAAAGAATGAATAAGTAAAATGTGGTACACTTATACAATGGAGTATTACACAGCAGAAAAAAATAACATCTTGAATTTTCATGAAAATGGATGGAGCTAGAAAACATTATTTTGAGTGAGGTAACCCAGACACAGAAAGACAATTATCACATGCACTCACTCATAATTAGTTTTTAAACATAAAGCAAAGACAGCCAGCCTACAAACCACAATCCCAAAGAACTTAGACAACAAGGAGGACACTAAAAGAGATTTACATAGATCTAATCTACATGGGAAGAAGAAAAAGGCAAGATATCCTGAATAAATTGGGAGCATGGGGACCTTGGGGGAGGTTTGAAGAGGAGAGGGGAGAGGCAGGGAGGGGAGCTGAGATAAATGTAGAGCTCAATAAAAATCAATAAAAAATAAACCCACAAGAAAGGGACGTAAATCTAAGAATATCTTGCTCGCTGCTACTGTAACAAATACTTAAGGGAACTTGGGATCATCTGTTTAAGAAGGAGAGCAGGGTATGGAAGGGCCAAAGCAGTGCTGTCTCTCCATTGGCCCCTTGTGTCTTTCTGCTCTTCCTCATAGTGGATTCCTTGCTCTTCCTGGAATACTTCTCAGTGATTTTTTTCCCTTGCTTTTTCAGGAACTGCCTCCCACTTTCTCTCCACTTCTTAAGATTCTACATCAGCCTCTAAGATTCATCTTTAAACCCCTTCTCACATAAAACTTTATGTGAGACCCAATTTGAAAGGATCTGTCTTTTATCTAAATATTAAAAGTTTGTACTCTGTGTGACTCATTTGGTATTTAATCATTGGATTTTATCCTGTGACATCTACTTTATTGTGTGTGTGGTTCCCTAAAGTTGCTCTTTGTTTTCCTTTCTCTATTCCATCACGCTTTTCTTGTTTCATTCTTCTTTCACTTGACTTCTGGAAGGAGCCTCCTAAATGTAACTTTTCTGTGTAAGTGCCTTTCTGTACACTTCCTTGTCTTGTGAAGTTACAAGATGTTTTTACAGTGACATGCTACAATGAGCTTTTCTTCCTCTTTGTGCTATCTTGGTTTCCTTCGTTCGTAGTCCCTTTGCCTTGTTGAATCACAATGTACCTCCTAGATATTCCTTACTCCATATTCTCACTTTGACTTTACTTTTGAAATATGATTTATGGTTCTGTGATTGCTCATGGTATTATTCTTCTCTTACCTCTCCATGCTGATATTTTCCATTTATCTGTAAAATCTACCTTTCACTATTTTGCATTTTTGCCTGTTGCCTTAGTTTACTGACCACACACACTTTCTCATGGGTTCCCTAACTTTGGATAAGGATTGGGTTTGTTCATCTGTGGCAGACACAAAGAAATAGTATAGGCTAGAAATTGGCTCTGGTTCCCTTCCTTTAAAGTCATTTGGCGTTGTGTTCTATAAGGTATATATTATTTGATCCCATTTAACAGATTAGAAAATAAGAAGTTGTTTGTTTGCTCTAGAAATAAATAATTTTATAATAATAGTTTTATTTTTATTATAAATGCAATAATATTGAAAATAAATAATTCAAACCTGTCCAATGTCTTAATACTGAGCCAGAGACAAAGATGCACATGTGGACTTGTGGCTCTTCGCTCAGAGCCCAGAGGAGAACATACAGACATGTCTAGCACCTTGTGATGGCTATATTATGGTGATCAAATAAAATGTGGAGAGACAGAGGTGGGTTTGGGAGCTGCTGCCAAGAGCCATGTCTGCTATATTTATGGCCCTGCTGCAGCTTTGATCTTTGTTGATGTCCATGGATCCTGTTACCACCTAAGGCCCAAAGGATAGCTCCACACAGTTGGTCCCACATCTTACTGGCTTCAACACTAGGAAGAATCGATCCTGTCCCTTACAGGCTTCAAACATGGAGATAGCAGAGTGGATCCCTTCACCTCACCTGGACAGCATGACAGAGCTCCCTCTGTTGGCAGGGAGGTGGGCAAGCAGGCCCTGTAAGCATGAGAGTGCGAGAGTTAGTCTCATCCTGTTTTTCTAACATGTGGTAGCATAGGTAGGGAAAGATGACCTTTCGCCTTGCCCCTCACACCTGTGACAGACAGGGGAGCTGCCGGGCCCTCATCAACTGTAGCACTGGGGGAACAGTCCCTGCCCCTGCCCGAAAAACACTGTAGAGCTGACCCTGCACAGGTAAGCCAGCCCTGAGTGTGTGATTGTGGGAGAATTAGCTCCACTGCGCATGTCGTGTATGGTGTGGGCAGAGCAGAGATGTCCCACCCTTGCCTCTCATCACCTATGACAGGTGGGAGAGCAGGTTCCTGAGTCATGAGAGTGGGAAGGCTGACCCTGCCTCTCATAGGCTGCAGCACTGGGAAAAGTGCGTCCTATACCTTTCCTGGGCACCCAAGTTGTACTGACCCAGCAGGTAGGGTGTGGGTGAGCCTTTCCTAAGATTGTGGGAGTGGAAGAACTGTCAGCTGTAGTAGGTCCTTCTGTCCATGTGCGGCTTTCATTGGTTAATGAATAAAGAAACTGCCTTGGCCTAGTTGATAGGGCAGAACTTAGGTAGACAGGTAAGGCAGAACTGACTGATGAGAGAAAGAATGGCGGAGTAGGAGAGAGACACCATGAAGCCACCAGAGACAGATATCCCCAAATCTTTCTCGTTAAGCCACTGCCATGTGACGATACACAGATGAATAGAAATGGGTTAAACTGAGATATAAGAGTGAGCTAATAAGAAGCTAGAGCTAATGGGCCAAACAGTGTTTTAATTAATACAGTTTCTGTGGGGTTATTTTGGAGGTAAACTAGCCGGGCGGCTGAGACAAACAAGCGGGCTCTCCTCCTCCATTCAGCACATCCCTCATTACCATGTGGGCTAGTGTGAGAGAAAGATGCCCTCATTCCTCTGTTATTGTCACCTGTGATAGACAAGAGGGATGGCCCTGCCCCTCACCAGATGTAGCACTCAGAAAAACAGCACCTGAACTTCTCTTGAGCAATAGAGCAGAGCTTATCCTGCTGGCAGAGGCATTGCTGAGCCTGCTTAAGGTCATGAGAGTAGGAGAGCTGTTCTAACACCTCTTGTCTACCTTGTGGTGGTGAGGGTAAGGGAAATACGCGCTCACCCCTTGCCACCTGAGGCAAGTGACAGCAGTGATCCTGTCCCTCACCGTATCCAGCACCCAGAAGAATGGGCCCTGCACCTCCCCTGGGCAGCAGAGTACAGCTGACCCTGGTGGGTGAGCTGCCTTGGAGACACGAGAACAGGAGAACTGGCCCCTTCCCTATGCTTACTACATAGGGTGTGCTATCCAGGAAGGCTCTGGGGAACTCACACTGGTGATGAGGAAGAGGGAGAGTAGGTGGGCTGACAAATCCATCAACCACCCAGACTCAGAACCAGGGCTATCTATGAGTTGTCACATCCCATTCTCCATCCCTATGAATTGCTGTAGCACAGGAAGGGACTGGTCTTGTTGACACAAAACTTCAGGATCACCATGACAACAAGAGAAGATCCAAGACCAGCATCAGTGAACGTCCAGTATCAATAGTGAAGCATGAACCAGAGGCCTTGAACCAGACCAATGACTCACTGAAATGAACATTTGCAAGTAAATATGTATGGACCAAAAGGTATACTGAATGACTCACTGTGTCATTGTGTCTTCCGTGACAAGAATTTTCTTTTCTTTTTTTTCCTTTATTTTTTTTTATTTGGGGGTGGATTCAAGGGTAAAAGGTGGATGGGAAGAGGAAAGGGAGAGGGAGATACGTGGCACAAGATCCATGAAGTGAAGTCCACAAGGACTCAATATTTTAAAAAGTTTAATTGGAAAAAATGTAATTTATACACACAGGCACACACACAGACACTTTGGATTTATTTATATAACAGAATCTTCTAAACACAGAACTTTGCAATGTCAAAAAGAAGGCAATTAAATAGAAAAGCACAAGGTTGAGACAAGAATTTTTCTGGGTAGCCTTGGCTGTCCTGGAACTTGCTTTGGAGAGCAGGATGGCCTCAAACTTAAGAGATCTGGCTGCTTCGCCTCCTGAATGCTGTAATTAATGCATGAGTCACCATGCCAGGCTTATTTTTTCATTTATTTGTTTGGTTTTTTTTTTGAGATAAGTTTTCTGTGTGTAGTCCTGGCTTTCCTGGAACTTGCTTTGAAGACAAAGCTCAAAGTTGTTAAGAGATGTGTACAAGCACTGTTGTTAAGAGGGACAGTGAGAATTTCAATTTACAATTTTGTTTTGTTTAGGTTTTTCTGTATCATGTAAGGATTGAACAATTATACTTGACCTGACTCTTATTTCAGAGGCCCTTTGTAAACATTAATTTATTCTTCACGTCTCTCTATTTTGTTTCTACTTTCACTACTTTTTGATTTCTGGTTCCCAAAAAAGGCTCTGGAGAAAAGTCAACACAGTATTAACATCATTACTATGAAGCTAAAAGAGCCTGCAGATTTGTTATCCAGTTTAGCTAAAATCATCTAGGTCTCTCACAGTTGTCCAAGAATTGATAAAATTTGAACTGAATAATAAGGATACTGTAGTATACTTTGAAGACAAATACATTGACATCAGGACAGTAATAACTTACTTTTAATAATTAATGACTTATTTTTTAGTAATTTTACATTAATTTTAGATTATGTTAAATTGTGTAAATTTACGTGCAGTCTATCATACAGTAGTGAAACTACTCTTAAAGTCACCTTGTGACAGTTGCACTTAGTACTGTGCCATATTTTGTTCACTGGAAAAATTAATTCTTGTGTTTTCAAATTAGGAGAAAAATGAAAGAAGTAGAATACACACTCAGAGAAATAAAAAATTTCTTATAATTTAAATCTTAGACATAATCTCACCACAAATAATTATAAAGATCTTACAAGTTCTTTGGAACTTTTTATATGAATTGCTGAGACACTCTATGTCCAACACCTCTACACATCTTCAAACTCCAGGAGCTGTTTAAAAACACTTTCTTTTGCTTACGTGCATCTATGAGTTTCTTAAACCACAGACAAGGCAAAAACATGAAAGACGAGAATAAATTGCAAATTAAATACAGATAAATATGGAGGCAGCTGTAGCTGAGTAGTTAAGGAATTGGCTTGAGAAATAAAACCTCTGTAATTCATACACAAGCACACACACATTCATACACACACACACACACACACACACACACACTTTGGATTTATTTATTAAACAGAGTCTTCTAAACACAGAACCTTGCATCGCAAAAAAGGCAATTAAATAGAACAGCATGAGGTTGTCAATCACTTCAACAACTAACAAAAGCATCTACTATCAAAGCAAATAATGTAAATGTGCAGAAAGGTACCTTGCTATCAAAGCATATAATGTAAACACGCAACATGAAAGAATTCTTTGCATCAAATGTCACCATTTTAACATTCACTATTTTTGGTTGTGTTTTTGGCTAAGTGTGGTACTCTATCAGCTATCCTGATATTTGAAACAGAATCAGCCATTATCATTTCTTTGAGTATCTGACCATCCTGTGATGCTCTGGAAAGTGGTTGGAACTTTCCTCTTTCTTGTTCTTTTGCTGGCATTGTACAAATAAATGGGCAGTCACAGCTTATCGTCACTTAAAGATGCATGTGCATGCTGCAGTTTACTAAAACATGATTGGCTGCTACATAAATCAATCTGATAGAGATCAGTTCCATGAAGAAAAGATAAATCATTAGCTAGGGCTTTTGGAATGTAATTCATTTTAGATAGTGATTATTGATGATTTAATTTTAGCGGTACTTGTACATGTCTGGGTCATTTTATATAAAATGTTAACACAGTCGAGTATATTCATTTTAAAAGTATAAGAAACTAATTAGAATTGTACATGGAACACAAGTAAACGAAGAGGCATGGTTGAACAGGAGGCAAATTGAACTTACTAAACAATAAGTATAGCAAACTTCTAAGGAAAAGGGTTTCATTATAATAGTTCCTTAAGGTATAATACCACAGAAAAAAAAATGTCCCAAAATGTCATTTGATTTATCATAGACTGATAACAAAGGCTTAGAGATCTTTCTGGATAGTCATCTTTTTTGTACCTTCCATCTTTAGCCTTTCTTTGCCCTTATACCCACCATTTCATTTATTTCAATTTAACAGTGTTTGGTGGCATTCTGCCCCAGGAAATACTTTGTGCTTTGAAATATACTTTTTATTTCTATTATGAAGGTAAATTTAAAGCAAAAATAGAGGAGCATGAGTTCAGTGGTGATGAGGTCAATAGCTTAAGATGACCATGACATTAGTTTCAGAAATGATACTGAGTATTAAAACTTCCGGGTCATGTATGGTATCAGAGCCATCTAGGTTCCAGTATTTAAAGATGTTAGGGTATCATTGGGAAATCTGTACACGTAAGAATTATATTTATTAGAAAGTTTCCAAACAAAATTATTGTCCTTGTTGTGTGAGGTGGCTTGAAACACTACTTGAAGTGAGGAAGACTATGTCATAAATATGTATGGTCACCAGAATAACTTCTCTGAAATGTCCTTGATTTAATGAGTGGAATACTCCAGCTTGGGTCAGAGGTGAAAGCTGTCAGCATCAGAAGTCTTACTCCTTAATCTTTCCTCCATGGAGTGCTTTTCTGAATAAACTAAACAAATACAGTAACTGTAGTGGCTTTCAGGGACACCAATTCTCACCCTGTCTGAACACTTGCATATTGAAGTCTCTGCAGAACAATCATGAAAAAGCACTAATGTTGACCCCAGAGATTCTGTTATTGTTAATTTCAAGTTTTTTTTTCTTCAAGAACAGAGAGCCATGCTGGAGTTTTCTGATCAACTTTTAGCCGTTCACAGAGAAACACTGTTTGACTGAGGGAGCAGCCTGTAATAATCCTAGTTTCTGTATTTTCTAGGATTCTGCCTATCTTCAGCCTTGCTGAAATTAGGTCTGAATAAAGACTTACTGGCTCTACTCTCTTCTTCTCTACTTCTTTCCTTAGATTCATGACTCTCCACACATTTCCCTTTAGTTTGTGTACTCTAAAGGAGCAGTGATCCCCTTGTACACATTGACTGCTCACTGAAACAGAGTGTCTAACTGGGCACTGCTATTTGAAAATTAATGATAAGGTCAATAAATACTCTTCCCTTTAAATATCTTAGTTTTTCTTGTGAAGAAGAAAGTCTTTGGTGTGGGGGAGGATAGCTGTGTTACAGGAGCAAAAGGGTTATATTACTTTCTGATCACATCATGTATGCATCTAGGAAGATAAATATTCCCCCCACCCCGTGGAGGTCACAGTCTTGATTCCAGATGACAGAAAGTGGGCTAGTACAATGTGAGATATGAAGTGTGTATGTGTGTAAGTGTGCATGTGTGTTTGTGCCTGTGTGACTAAGGGAACCATTCTACTTGTGTTCACATTCTTGGGAAATCTTGTACAATGTGTATATATATATCTATATATATATATCTATATATATATATCTATATCTATCTATCTATATATATATATATATATATATTACTGTCATCCCCAAATGTTCAATACAACATTGTTAAACATTTTTTTTTTCTGATACGGTATGGAAAGCAATGAAAGGATCTCTGTGTCTCACTTTGCACAGATGAGCAGGAAGGCATCAGAAATGATGTTTCTGAAGTTGAACTGGGGCAGGAATAGGGTGTGATTAGAAGGAGTGACAGATGTCTGGGGATGGCCAAAGTACCAAGCAACACAGGTTCTGGGGTGTAGTAGCAATAACTGGGAAGCTCACAGTCACCATATCACAAGAAATTGCTAAAAGAGGCAAGTCTGTCAGGGTGGAGTCTTCTACTATTGTTGTATAGTCATTAAAGGGAAGGGTGACCCCTGGAGGCCAGAGCAGCCTACAGCATGAGCTGCCTTCGATCATAGATTCTTTCAGGATTCATACCCAGTAAATAACAAAAATCATAGTAAATTCTTACCCCTCCCTACACGCCAGCTAAGCATTTTGGAAATGCATTATTTTATTAGAGCACCTTATTGAATTAAACTACAGTTAGAGCTAAAGCAATAAATGCAGACTTAGCAATGGTTGGCCTGCCAGGCACCACCTGCTCCTCGATGCTCCTGAGCCAGAGATCCAACACTCTTGCTTTTCTTGAAGACAGGTTCCCAACAGCATGGCTTTCCTCTCACCCCTCCAGCACTGACCACCCCAAATGCCGTTTTCCTAGCTAGAGTTTTAGTTATTAATTTATCTGATTTATAGTTTAACACATAAACTTCTTATGGATTAAACTTCTTATATACATTGCTGTCACCTCCAAACTTTTGGGAAGAAATTCTTGGCTGCAGACAGGTGTCCTGTACTGGAATTGAGCAGACAGAAAGATTTGTTTTCACTGGGTTCTTCTTGTTTGTAAAATTTTGTAATCATACTAAAACATTTTGTACAGCTTGACTCTGGAAAAGTTTTAAAATACATTTGTCTTTTACAAGCAGAATTATGGATGCCCCAGTTCAGAGAGCTTTAGTGTTTTTAAACACCCTTCATGACTCCCAACTGTCTCACAGCTTATTTCTGATCAAAAGTCAACTTGTTCTGCATTGTGACTCCAACTCTCGCTCTTTTATTTAACTTTTAACTTAAAAAATATAGAAAATGGTATGACATGCTTATTATAGAATTTCTGATGGTCAATATTTTCTAAAAAACAAAAATTTAAAAAATATAATATGACTGTTGTTTGTTTAAAGTAACTGGACATTTCAGTAAAATGAAATAAATCTCGCTACTTAAGCCATTGATCTTTTGCAAAACATAACAATATTATTTTAAAACAATGGTTCTATACAGTTGCTTAGGCACTAAATGTTGAGATAATGTGGATTCTTTAAGTCAATAAATATGGCAAAATTTTTCCAAGTACTGCTTTACAGATTTTTTAAAAACAAACAAATAGACAAAAGCAAAACAACAAAATCCCAGAGAGTAAAGAGTATTCATAGACTAGGCAGACAAGTGCTGACCTTCATCGATTAGCTGTTGGAAGCCAAACTGCTCTAAGAATTAGAGTGTCAGTGGTCATGGTTAGAAACAACAACAAAAAGATTATGAGAGAAGAAAAAAGAGAAAAAGAATTCGTAAGTGAACTTTATTATGAATATAAGTAATGAATATATTGATCTTAACAAAAAGAGAAATGAGATCTTTCTATATGCATTAAGGGTAACACTAAAGAAAACAATTCAGAAAACCTGAGTTGAAAACTATTTGAGGAAAAAAAAATGTTAGTACATGTTAAGAGTCAGAAATGAGTCATTTTGACTTCATATGTTTTTGGTTTCTGGAAGGGTAAAGGTCAAAGCTCCTTTGTTTTGTGTAAGCTGGTCACTCCCTGTGAAGTGTAATATGAGAAGAGTCAGCAGTTCTTATGTGGAGAGTCTTTCCCAGACACCCACAGCTGTGGAAGAATATTTTCAGTGGTAGATCAGAAGCCTGCTTCAGGAAGGTCCTTCCACTGGCTTTTTGCAGTCCTGCAATCTTGCATTCAAGAGCTGGACAATGATGACAACAATGTATGTGCCATGTTGAGGGCCTAGTATGCAAGACTGTAGACAACTACAGGCCTCCATGGAATCCTGGGAAAGAAGAGGCACCCAACTGGTTGTATAATAGCAAGTGGTCAGCCTTGAGTAACATACATAAAGGTAATATTATATGAACTGAGTCGGTTGTATTTTTATACTTAAGAACAATTAAAGAAATAGAGGTCATGAAAGAGCACAAGGGAGGGAAGATGCTTCCCAAATAACCAAGGAGGAACTGAGTTCTTTCTTGACTTTAGGAATATAGACAATAGTATTCCTATGCCCATAAGTTATCATAGATGACTGGCTCATTGGACAGTGCCTACACACTAGACACAGAATAATACAGTTTACATGTTGCCCTAATACAAATGACATTTTGTGTTGCCTACAAAACTGATTAAAAACAAAAGGTACAAGCAAACTTTTTACAGCTGAGAGCAAAAGAAGTGACTTAAAAAATATTGAGCTATTAAACTCCCTGGATTCAGTGTTGAATGGAACTGTAAGAGTGTCATATGTCTAAGAATGCTCGTAGAACTGAACATCATATAACAGAATTTTAAGATGTGTGCTAAATAGGCCAGACACAGTTCCTCACTTAATCCCAGCATATGGGGAGCAGAGGTAAGTCGATCTCTATAAGTCGGAGGCCAGTCTGATATATATAGTGATTTCCAAGATAGCCAGAGCTAGTTAGTGAGACTGTCTCGAAAACAAAACAAAACAAAACAAATACCTGTCAACCCCATCCTTTTCCTAAGACTGGGTGGCTGAAATGAACTCCCTTCACCAGCCTGGAAGTAAAAACATTTCCCTTCCAATGTCTTTACTGTGTCTCCTAGAAGAGAAGGAAATTCAGAGAGGGAAAGCAGTTTTTAAGAGCTGCTCTGCAGTGTCAGTGACGACTCCTGACTCCATTTGGTTTGTATTCCTCATTCTTCTGAACTGTGAAGTGGCTCTGCTCATGCCTTTGAACACTAGACCAGGGCCTCCTAATTTTCATTTAGCAATGTCACTTCAGTCCTGCTTGATTCTTGACTGTGTTTTGCATTTGCATGTGCACTATGTTCACTCTAAATCATAAACACTGTGACTCTTATCATTTTGTTTAATGGTTTAGTTTTGAAGTTTTGACCTTGGGTAGAATCTAGTAATGAACGATTTTCTCTATACAAACTAAGTTGCTTAAACATCAATGCTTTTGTTTGACAACGTGATTGTCTAAATAAGAAAACATGGTGACATCACAGGGTTGCTGGAGTAGTTGTAGGTTAAGGGCTGGAGGTGTTCATAAAACTGCCCTGCAACTATGCTTAGGATAAAGGGAGACTCTCGCTAAGATCATAAACTGCTTCATGCCTATAGGAATTTGGAGATGTGGATCTCAGCTACTATATGAATATCTCTATACATCATAAAGACTTTTTCATATTACACAATATCTTGTTGAATTTTCCTCAATTTTGAGCACTGCAAAATAAGGTAATTATCACCCAATATTATTCTAGTACCAGGTGGCAGGTCTGATCTAGTTAGGTAGCTTACTCTAATGAGCCCTAGCCTCTGTCTCATGGAGGACAGGAGTTATATGTGGGCAAACATATAACCCGGCATGGTCACTATCCATGATCATCTGCCATGGTCACCCAGATTTTGCTAAGGTTCTGGGGATTGGAAACTCATTCTCACATAAGAAGTTTTTTTCCATTTATTTATCTTCCCAATTCCATTTTTCTTCAATGAAACTTTACATATAGTCTTGTGTCTGTTGCACCTGGGAAGAAATACACATTTTACAGGCAGTGTGGACTATCCTAATTTAGGGAGGCTCTGCCTGTCAGTGGCTTTAACTAGTGACTCAAAGTACATCTTTGAAATTTCTTTTTGCTTTGTGAGATGTATAATTGTACCCACGGTTCACTAAGAACATTGTTTATATTGATAATTTTCATCTGGTACAGTGGTACATGTCAAAAATCCCAGAATCTGAAGTTGAGGGAGGTTGGTTGTCCTTAAGTTAAGGTCAACATGGATTTCATAATAAAACCGTGTCTCAGAAACAAAACAATAAAAATTATCAATATTCTTGAGAGCCACATGAAAATAGGATTCATTTTATAGATGTTTAAATAATACATGTATACACTTTTATATCACTGAGGCCAAGAAAAAGTTTCTTATAGAACAGTTTTGAGGCCATAATCTACAGGGCACTGGAACAGAAACAGCTCAGTCTGTGGTGGTGCAGGCTTGCAGCTGGTCTTATTATAACTTGACAGATCATGAAGGAACCAGAAACAGGATTACGTTTAAGCCTTGAAGAAACTATCTCAATGGCCAATAACTTTCAGTAATACTTTATTACCCCCAAAGTTCCACATTTCCCTGATGTGGATTCCCCTCTGTATGCAGTGAATACTATTGGTTAATAAAGAAACTCCTTTGGGCCTGTTGATCGGTCAGAACTTAGGTAGGCTGGGAGAAAGGAGGTGGAGTCAGAGAGAAGCCATGGAGCTGTCACAGGAGACAGATGTGCTGAAACTTTGCTGGTAGGCCTTGATCTGGTGGTGATGCCCAGATTAATGGAGATGGGTTAAATTAAGATGTAAGAGTTAGCCAATAAGAAGCTAAAGCTAATGGGCCAAGCAATGTGTGATTATTTCAGTTCTGGACAGCTGGGACGAACAAGAGGCCTGCTGCTACATTTCCCCAAAACAGCATCACCAGATGAGCATCACCAACATGGAAGCGCCTCTAGCAGCTCAGTTTTCCAATACCATTCCTTTCTTGATTTTCTCAGCACAGCATCTTTATAAAAATACTGTTTTTCAAATCAAAAGGTATTGATGTTTCTTAAAGTTTTTCTTCCCATATTTTCTTTAAAAAGTCTAAAATAATATACTCTGCTATAAGGCTGAATTTAGATTTAGTTCTTTATTCAAAGATTTTTCACACTTGTAAACTTAAACAAACTGAATAAGTATCATCAGCTCAAGTTCTAATAGAGTACAATAAGTGAGTAACCAGAAACATATTGTTAGTTTTATCTAAAAGAAAACACATGTGTAAAAGTGCAAAGATCAGCTCAAAGATAGTTTCAGTGGTCATCTGATACAGAAAGATATCAGCAGGTTGGATAATGTTCTCTATAATTTAAAGAGTTATTAAAAACACTCTCAGCTTTAAAATGATAATCAGCAACTTTAAATAACTGACTCTGGGTGTCTCGGAGAGTAGACCGTTCCCTGCCAGGAAGAGGGAAGCATGGTACTACCTGACACAGATCTCTGCACATGCTGAAGGAAGAGGGAAGCATGGTACTACCTGACACAGATCTCTGCATGTGCTGAAGGGAGCATCTGTTCCAGAGCTTCTCCTTCCAAACGTGGGCTAAAGTTCATGGCATTGCTGGTGAGAAAACTTCCAACTGTAGAGATGAAGCTTTTTCCAGAGAAAAGATGATAACGCACACCATAGCCAACGTGAAGAAGAGCAAAATCTGGATGCACACATGCTCACACTATGTCAATGCCTATAGCAGGGAGTTATTGAGTTAACTGTATTTGGAAAATAGGCTAAATTTCAAAGAAGTAAAATAGTTATATTTTGTGATTTTTTTAATCTGTGTTTTATAAATATTTGCATGCCATTTCTTCTTCCAGCATATAGAAATGTCAAATTGTACTAATTTAATCCTCTATTAGTCAAGCATCAGACTATTTTCCTTTAACTCATATGCAGATAACTTAATTAAATATAAACTTTGTGCATATTCAGAGCAATTTCCATAAATTTACTCTAATAAATGTGCTTACCAGGTCAAACACACCACTTCAGGGATTTCTCATAGACTGTTATTTATCCTACAACAGTCTTACCTCATACATGAAGACAGGAATTTTTTAACATGATATAATCATTTAAGAGTTTTATTTCTCCTAATAGGAAAACTGATCTCATTGTAAAAATGTGTGAATTTACTCAGCTCATTTCTCCCATGTTATATATTCATGTTAAAGAATTTTCTTCAAAAGTGTTATTTTAACACTTTATTTGTACAATATGTGCTCTAAAGGTTCTTACTTTGTCTTAAGTGAGCTATGTCTTCTATATCTTTGTAATTTATTTTTAAAAAGCACTTTTAATACTTTCTTAGTACTTTATTTTGGTGCATAATGTAGGAAAACACAGATTTTCTATTTTGTGAAAAATTTTTCTTTAAAGTCATTCTCTTAGGAATCTAATCACAAAGTCTGATGCCCAGAACTTTCATCTGAAATTGTCTTCATTGCCAATGGAAGCTTACAAAGCAGCATCGGTGTACCATGCTGGGCTCATAACTGGGCCTTGATTTTGATTGGAAGTGTGAAGAGTCAGTGATCACTCGGGTGACTTTGCTTTGATTGGCTTTTTGCTCTCTTCCAAAATAGAATCTGACCTCAACTGGCAAAGATACACCATCTCTGAGAATATTTCAAAGGGTCTGCACCAAAAATATCTAAAAATCCCCAAAAAAGGACTTCTATAAATACTGTGAGCACTGGGATAAGCCTTTGATTTCCTCAGTTACAGCTGACACTGGCGGTTCTTACTGTTGTATTCATCTTGATTAATTGTTTATGCTTTGTTTTCATCATTTAATAATTGTGCATTTCATATTTTTGTAATATTAACTTGTTAAGGGACAAACCTTGTGTCTTAAATATTTCTTGTTTCATTTCAAAATGTCTCATTATAATTTAGGTGAAATATGAAAATAAAAATTAATTTATTTTCAAGAGTGTTGTGCATGCATCTGTGTGTACATATTTTAACTAGATTAATTCTTGTAGATATTGCACAGAGAGAGATTGAAGTTATGGGTGAGATTTTATTTATATATGTCTTCTTTCTGATACAGTATGAAGAGAAGCAAACTTAAGACAAATGTATGTATTGTCCTCCCTTTTCAGTATTAATCTTGGTTATTCATCTAGTCCTCATTCTTACATTATGGTAAATTTCATAGCATTTGGATGAAGGATGAAGCTTTTCCAGGGACTCTAATGCTGAAGGCTAAATATCCAACACTTCCTTCATATGACCTGCATTCAGAACCCACCTGAAGTCATTCTTTCTAGGCAACTGAAATACTGTTTTGAGGAAAAGTTTATTCTTCCTTCTGAACATATGTGCAATTATCCTGAAAGAATTCAAACAGGTTTCTCTTTACTTTATCCCATTCTCTCCTTTTCAGAAATGTCTGGGGTTTCCTTGGAAGAAATACAGATTTTCATTCTATTACTGGAAAAAAAATGAATTCAAAATAGAGGACCCCGCCTAACCATAAACATTTCCAGCAACTTTTTCACTAGCTTGTCATCATTTCATCAGTAAGTTGACATCTGTAAACGACAGACACTATATTCGATTTCTCACTGCTTAGATGAGCAAAGTGGAGGCATTGAAAGAAACACAGAGAATCAATGTTCCTCTGTGTATGGGTGATGCACCATTTGAGATGGGGAAGGAGGGGTAAAAAGTGAACATCCAGCAGACAGTACTAGAAATCCACAGCTTCATTTACTTTATCACTGGAAGACTGAGTACATGAGAACAATGTAATACTGCTCCCAGGACACAAGTTTCAGAGAAAAATAGTGCACAGGTGACAAATCAGAAAGGAAACTGTGTTTGAGGAACAAATTGTCACACTGCACATTCTACCTCTCTGTTTTAGAAACAATATTTATTAGTTTTTAAGTTAATGCAGTTATTGTTTTTAACCATTATTTCTTTTGTTGAATACCTTATAAAATAACAATTTTTCATATTTCAATTAATATTTGAGGATTTTATTCATATACACATATAATGTATTTTATTCATATACATCCATTTCCCTGTAAATCCTCCAGATCTACTTCCACCTTTCAACTACCTCCAAAATTCATGTCCTCAAAAAATTAACCCAGTTAGTCCATTTACACTGTTCATATACTGTGCTGTGAGTTCTTCAGTGTTCACATGTCCAGAAGACCCTGTTGCACCCAGTCCACTCATACCTCAGACTCAAACAATCTTTTTGCCTTCCTTCAGATGTGAAAGGAGAGGTGTGATGTCCCATTTATGGTTGACCAGTCCATAGATGCTTGTTTTCTACACTTTCACTGAGTATGAGTATCTGTGCCTTCTGGGTAAGACAAAGGACTAGAACTTGTTGGAGGTAGCTGCTTGTTCCGCCTGGCCACCCAGAACCAAAATAATCAAACAGAAACTATATTATTTAAATCACTGCTTGGTCTATTAGCTCTAGCTTCTTATTGGCTAACTCCTACATCTTAATTTAATCCACTTATATTAATCTGTATATCACCACGAAGTCATGGCCTACCAGCAAAGTTTCAGCATGTCTACCTCTGGCTGCAGATTCATGGTGTCTCCTGATTTCGCCCTTATTTCTCCCAGCATTCAGTCTTGTCCTTTCTGTCTACCTAAGTTCTTCCCTATAAACAGGCCAAGGTAGTTTCTTTATTCATTAACCAATAAAAAGCAATATCTAGACAGAAGGACCTGCCACACCAAGAACTCACGCTGGGAAGGGTGGTTGATTTTAGTTAGGGAAACAAAGAGGGCAAGAACATGTGATGACTCCAGATGAACCATGGTGAATGAATACTCTTAATTTACACTTTGAAGCTTGAACATCTGAATGTGACAAACTTTCTGCATTGTGTGATTTCCAGGCTTTGATACATTCTGGCTGAGGATCTTATGGTTGCTTTTCCACTATTAAGGCCACACACCACTGCCTCTTCTTATTTTTACTTTGTCTTCTTCCTATATTGGAAAAATTTATGACAATAAAAACAACAGTGTCTAACACTTTCTGGGAAAAGTGTTGTGTGAAGACACTACTTATAGCACAGTATTCAAACTTCACAATCGATTTAGAAAGTCAGGAATAGAAAGTTCACTAAGAATGACAATCCAGATTTCTCAGCTATGCAATTTTATTTAACCAATGCTCTTGAAATTTTTGGTAGCTACTTTGAAACATAACGGTAAAATCCTTGTTTTATGTTTTCGTATTGTGTTACTTTGGTTTATATAACTGTTTTCTCAAGACGTATTGACACAGACCATTTTGTAATAGCAGAATATTGTAAATTGTTTTCTATGCTTAGATTTTTGTGAGTTTAGCTTGTTTTCAACTGATATAACTGTTTACTAACTAGTTGGTTATATAGATCAGTGGTACAACATTTCCCTAATATCAAAACCAGTAAAAACCAGTTCATAAAAAAATGTTTAGCAAATGAAGCAAAACTCCTTGCTACAAAGTTGTTCATGGTAGCTAAGGCCACAGAAATGGTTAAGCTTCTGTCAAGCCTAAGTCTGACTGGAAATTGCAGGGTAGAAAAGAATGCCAGAAATTGTCCTCTAACATGATCCAACATACCAACAAACACAAATATGTAGGTTAATAAATTTCACAAATAATTAAAATAAGGATGGCCAATGATAAATTAAAATAGCAAAATACTATCACTTTCACAGAGGAAGTCAAGCAAGAGAGACTTGACATGCCAAGTTCAGAAAATCTAAAGAAATGTCTGCTGCAAGCCTCCTTTGCTGGTTTCTCCTCTTGGAGAATGTTGTTCTTCCTGAAATTGCAAGCAGAAGCTACTGGTGTGACATCAGAATGACTTCTTATAGAATGTTCTTAGATAGCAACATTTTCTTCACAGTCTACCTCACTCGCAAAAGTTTAGCTAACACTAGAGTGTGCAGTAAAAACATACTAAAATCATGTAAATTTATTGAGTTATTAACTATATAAGCATTTTGAATACCAGAAAGTGGTAATGCATAAGATGCTATACTTTATTTCATGGAAGATAAAGATATTATCTATATAAAAATTGGGGTTGGGGATGAAGAGATGATAACTCGGTGGTTAAGGGTGTGTACTGCTTTTTCATTGGAGCAATGTGCAGGTCCCAGTACTTACATCTTGTGGCTCAAAACTGTCACTTATGTGAGTCACAACTAATAGTAACTCTAGCAACAAAGGGAATACCAACCTCTTCCAGCCTCTTCAGGCATCATGTGTACACATTTCAACACAGACACAACAGAAGTTAAAAGTATTTTTAAATTTAGTGTTTCTTATTTGTGTCAACAGAAATAAAACTAATGTTGATAAAAACTAAATATCTTTGTACATTGTGATGGGGTTATGTCCAAATAAGCCCACCTTAAACTGAAAATACTGGAAGTGGAGATGTTTATTCTGTCTTGCCTACATGAATGTCACTAGCATATCAAATCTTTATTATACTGATTTACTCAGAGTTGTGTCTCTCTGCCGCTTTCCCACATTGAGAAATAGGACTGAACATAATGCTTCATGAGAATAAACATCTAATAATCACAGTTATGATTCAAAATGAATGCATTTTAAATATACTGTTTTCTAATGGTAAAATTAAAAAAACTTAGGTCAAACCATTATAATTCAAGATATTGTAAGTTTAATGTAAAAACAAACAAGGGAAAATATTTTGTAAGAGGTCATAGGACTATTCCTTCTATCTATCATTATAACCACAGCAACCAACACAGTGATTAGGATTCGAATAACTCATATAAAATAGCCAGGACTCATCTGGAAACAGAACAGTCTTTGTCAAGAAACCCAGGAAGTGGTTCATGTGTGGTCTTTGCATCTGTGTTCTTTCTTCTCACTTACCAGAGAGTACAGATGCTTTATTATGTGAGATGTAGCTGTAATGCCGTGTCTTCATTCCTTAACTATGCTATTCTAATTTGTATAGTAGGCATGCATGAATAAAGAGTGTTCAGCTTTCTTGACTGAAGATGAGACTACACAGAAGCAACAGTCACTTCAGGTAAGTCAGAGGCTGGCAGTTCTGAGCATATGGATACTGAAGACTTGACAATTTCAAACTAAAGAGAAGCCCTGAAGTCCCAGGGAAGCCCATACCCACAGAGGTTCTACAGAATGCCACACTCACTCTCTGCTTATCCTCATTCTTCCTGTAAATATGCTACTTAGCACTCTTGCTTTCAAAAGCCTCCTACAATTTAATCATATCTGAATTATATCTTCAACTTTGGATTGAGTTCTAAATACAAATAACAAAATTTTGTCACAACAACAAGTTAACACCATAATTATAAATCCCAATTTTCATGGTAATCTTAGTTTACTCTTGTTAATCCAGCATCATGTATGTACATTTTCTGCCACGTTTTCTTTTTAAAGAAGTATTATTGACAATTAAATTATTCTTGGGTAGATTTAATCGGATTCCATTCTCTCTTTTCCTACGTCTTGTAGAGTATAATGGCTCAAGAAAAACAGTCCCGCTCTGGCTTGACCTGAAGTTCAGATACCTGGAAATCTCTGCCCCGCGTGAGTCAGCATTAAGGGCCAAGCAACACTTCCGGCCAGCCACACCATAGCTTTCCATTAGCTCACAGTGCGTGCTTTGGAACCCCTATGAAAGCCCTTCCTTCTGGCCAGGCCTCCACTGTCTCTCTTCCTGTTCAGAGCCAGCAGCCCTTCTGTTCTTCTTCAATATATCTCTTACTTAAACTTTGTTGTATGGTATTAGTGATATGCCTTGGCTGCTGACTGCCCAGATGCCCTTGAATTGGAAAAGTCCTACACTCCTTCCGTGAGTTCAGGTATCAGATGTGAGATTCCTGTAAAGAGAACATTTTCTGACAAATAGTAAAATGAGGACTATGATAAGAGATTTAGCCCATTCCTTCTTTCTGACTTTTCCCCCAACTCACGGTAAAAAGAGCTTTTCTAAGAAAGATATAGAACAAAGGTAAACATAAAATTGATCTTGATTAATACATCATTCACAACTTTAGCCATATACTTTGATTTATTATACAAATCAAATAAATGATAGACTTGGAGGAATAATTTAATTTTGAAATTCATTTCCTATGAATGCATTGCATATTGATAAAAAGATGTATGTTAAAGAAATGATGTCAAGTTTTTATAGTTTACTCTTATTTTAATGCCGTCTAAATCTTTTTTAGTATATATAATTAATCATGTGATTTTCTGAGCTTGTGCAGAGCAGAGGAAGTCCTGAGTTGCATAAAGAGAGGATGAAGTCTTGTGTGGATATGGGCAATTGACATCAGCAAAGCCATGCCAAGACCCTCATTGTCTCAGATCAATCTGAGTAGCAGAGCCTTCCCACAGCAAGACTCTGGGAAAGCAAAACCTTCCCTTGGCCTCTGCTGTAAACTTTGACTAACAATTGACAAGTGTATAGAGAAACTTTCAACCACAGTTTCCTCATCTTAGATGTTTACAGCTTGAGACGACTCCCAAAGGGGACCTCTTGTCCAGATTAGATAACCTGACTCCTTGTTCAGGTGTTTACAATAAACCCATCTACTTAATTCAGACACATAAAGTAAACACACTGAATGCCTAAGCTGCCCTTAGTGTATCTCTATCAGAGGACATCGTTCATCTGTTCCAAACTTTTCTATACATGTTTGTTTGTATGTCTATTAGTCCTTCATTCCTCATCACCCCAGCCAGGAAAAGGCTAACTTAGTCAAATGGATGGCATCACTGCTTTGGGAGTTTGAATAAGAATGCCCCCCATAGGTCATATAATTGAATGTTTGGTTCAAAAGTTTTTCACCATGATAGTCATGAACTAACCCTCTGAAACTGTAAAAAACCAAACAAACAAACAAAAGCAAAAAAACTCTTACATATTTTTTATAACTTGTTTTGGTCCTGGTATCTTTCCACAACAATAAAAAGTAATCAGTATAATCCTTATTCACCAAATTAAGACATTTATCTGGAGTTCATTTGAGACTCTTGGTATTCAAATATGGTGAGCTGATTTCTGACTCCATCTAGTCAAATCCTCAGATATTTCTCTCTAAAAGCACTTCAGAAGACTTGTTTATTCTCTGCTTTCCTCAGCTGCAAATCCTTTAAGTCAGCTTTCATATTAATGCTAAATTGATTGTTATTTTATTATTTTGAAAGTTCTATTTCCTGCTTAATGATATTCACACTTCCTATCATAGATTTCTACCTATGCTATGTAGACTTTTTCTTGCCTTCTCCTGCCATATAGTTTCCTCTTCTGTTTTAACTATGCCTCAAAATATATTACCCTATGTTATTCACATTAGGATAAAAGCCATATTAAACTCCTTAGCCTTCATTTTACCCCTTATTCTTTGTTTGATTCTCTTAATATAAGGTCTTCCAAGTTAGGAATATGCACCTAGCCCTATTAAATTTTAAAGTTTCAAATTCTCCATATTCCTCTTTAAACTGTGAATTTTATTGGAGGAATGAATTTGATTTTTCTTCCAAACTGACACTAGTGAAAACAGTCTTTCCAGGCATTGTGTATATTGAATATAATTTCTTGAATACAAGATGAAAAGTACTTGCTGAAGTGGATAACAGGCAAACTGCTAGACATCAGGAAGATAAAGAATGAATTATTTCCAATTCAGAAAGAAGAAGAAATTTTTCACATGAATTTTGGTCTTCTTAATGTACCTTGTGGTGTATGTAAGATTTGGAAATACAAAGATGGGAAGAAAAGATTTCAGCTTAAGAAGATCACTGTTCCTACATCATGAAAAGATAGTATAAGCTCATAGAAAAAGCCCTCAAGCAGTGAGAATTTTATTGTGAGGATAGCTGGCACTGAGTGATAAAGAGAAAGCATATACTGAAATTCCCAAATGACTATAGAATACATATTTCAGTATAATACTATAAGTTTTTATTGTCATTTTATTTTTAACAGAGGCAAGTTTTCAATTTTTAATTTTATTTTTGAAATTATAATGTAATTACATTTCTTTTTTTGTGTTACTTCCTTCCAACCCTTTCCTAATCCCTTTCAAATTCATAACTTTCCTTTTCTGTAATTGTCATTGTATTCATATATGTATATACTTGCATGTTCCTAAATATAACCTGTTCAGACTGTATCATGTTACTTTTTGGTATATTTTCAGAGCTGATTGTTTGGTGCTAGTTTGGTGACCAACATACTGTTGCCAGGGAAACTACCTTTCCCATATTGCGATATGCTTCTAGGTAAGTCTGTCCAGGGAACAGTCCCTGACTGGGCGTGTGTAAAATGTCACTGAGAGACACTATGAATTAGACTGTGTCTTCTCAGATTTGTGCACTGAAGCTTGAATAGTCTTTCGTCTTTGTCCTTCCTTCCTTCATTCCTTCCTTTACTCTTTTCTCTTTTTCCCTCTTTAGGCTTTTGATACAAGGATTCTCTGTGTAATCATCTTTGATTGTCCTGGAACTAGCTTTGTAGATTAGGCTGGTCTTAAACTCACAGAGATCTGCCTGCCTCTGCTTTCTGAGTGCTGGGATTAAAGTTGTATGTTTCTATGCCTGGTGAAATTCATATTTTCATGGCACTTAGGAGTGAAAGTTTGAGCAGTAGGTTATATCCAGTAAGAACATTAGGATTTCTAACATTTGACAGTACCTTTGTGAGTGAAGGGGATGAGACTATTCCTCGCTCCCTCCCTCCTCCTTCCTCTTATGAGAGGACATGACAATATTTTTATATAGTCTGTAAATAAGAGCAAAGCCCTCACAAGGGTGCTGAAGTCTCTCATAGCTTGATCTTGAACTTTGTAGCTCTAGAAACACATGAAAAGAATTATTGTTGCTTAAGCTATCCCCTCTGTTTTATTTTGTCATTGGAGCACAGGCTGACTAATACAAAGAGAGATTGTTAACTGATAACACTGATGGTTTCATCAGATAGCCCTCCCAAACTACAGTAGTACAAACTGGTTGATGTCAGGAGCAGACATTGTCTTTCTCAAGGGTCAGGAGGCTGGGATGTTCCCTCTCATGGATGGAGGAAGGATGACTGTGACCTCTCCTGGATTTGGTATGATCAACCACCCTCTCTCTACATCCCCATCACTCCTCTGCCTCCTTCAACTCAGGATGGTTTTCATTTTGTGTGTTTCTCAGTGTGTCAGATTTCTTTCTATGCAGATGCCGGGCATTTAATTTATGACTCTTCCTGATGTAATAGAACCTGATTATAACTTAATTGTATCTACAAAATTATATTTCTAAACAAGGACTCATTTTATGTTCTAGGTGAACATGAAATTTGGTGGAAAGCAATTTAATCTATTGCTACTCACAACTGAGTTCAAAATTTTCATAAACATAAAACAATGATAATAATTATAGTTGTTATGTCTCTAAAACATGAAGACAGTATTTATTTTCTGTCACATCCTTAACTTATATTTTTAATTTAGTTTAATTTCCATTTCTGTATTTTCTGCTTGTTCAGAAGTGGGTGATTTAAACATGGCAAAAGGATAAGGTCTCCAGGAGGATGTTACTTTATGGACTGCAAGGTAACAGGAACAATAATATAGCCTTTCTCACATATTTGATGTTCAGATACAGTCATGTACTAAAATTAAAAAAAACTTTCATTTTCTTCCTAGTAAGTATAGGTATGTAAATATCAGTCAAAATTGACCTAAAGATGAAGAATGTCACTATTAATATAAACAACACTTATAAAACAAAACAGAAAAAAATATAATTGGTCAGTTCACCAGAAAGGCATATCTTAAATATATGTGTATTTAATAAAAGAGGCTCACATCTATGTATCAAAGAAGATACCATCAAACACAAGTTATTTGGTCATAAATATTTAACTCACAATAAAAGATGGTCATCAATATAGATACTATGAATAGCAATACCAATGCATTTTCCTAAAATATCATTTATATAACATTCTAGCCAATATTGTAGAATGTATATTCTTTTTAATAAATTTGAGATATTCACCAAAGTAAGCAATGAATGAGACAAAAAGATGTCCCACCGACTAGAGGACACCAGAAAAACATGACCCATTGAATCAACCAAGTCAAGCTCACATAGTCTCATAGAAACTGAAGTAGCAAGCCTCAGGCATGCATTACTTTGTTCTAGGCTCTCTGTGTATATGCTATGACTTTTTGCTTGGTGTTTTTGTGGGACTCATAACAGAGCAATTGGTGTTTCTCTGACTCTTTTGCCTGCTCTTGAGACTCTTTTCCTCCTGTTGGGTTGCCTTGTCTAGTCTTGATATGAGGGCTTTTGCCACGTCATCCTGTATCCTGTTTTGTCCTATTTGGCTAACATTTCTTGGAGACCTGCTCTTCCCTGAAGAATAGAGGGTGAGTGTGTCTGGGGGAGTGGGAGGTCTGTGTGTGGGGAGCAGGGAACAGTAAAGGGAGGGGAAACTGTGACTGGTATGAATTAGATGACAGAAGAACCCATTTTCTAATAATATGGTCACATTTAATTTAAAACAATAAAAACAAACAATGTATTATTTAACCCTAGCAGAATGACATTAGAAGTTTGTGAAATGTTACAATATTTTTAAATGTTTGAACTCGGGAAATGCTTTATGACAACTTTCAAAATGGCAATGAGCATCTTATTAAATACTGTAAATTACAGAAAAGTAAAGAAAAATAACTATAAAATTTAAGAAATTTAGCTTCAAAAAAAGAAATTTAACCTCAAGTACAAATCAATCTTTTAAAAATTTATATTATATGGGACTCTTTAAAAATGTATAATATATATATATTATATATATTATTATATTATTTTATTGACCAGCGGTTGTCAAGACCAAGGGTCAAAAGAAATACATTCAGCGATATCACTCCTTTAAGACAACCTATGTTCATTTAGGTCATCATCCTGTATTACTTTACATGGTCCTATTTTAAAAATCCTCTATCATCTCAATCTTCCTGACACACAAGAAGGTTCACTAATGTTCCTGACAATGTAAAACAAATACTTCTTCAAATATGTCAATGACACTGTATATTGACGATTTTATTCAACGCCAATGTAATTGGTCATTAGGAAGGCAGGACAAGTGATTCTGTCAATATCTGACCTTTAAAATATCCAAAGGCTCTAGGTTCCTGGCTCTTGAGCAACCTAGATATTGTGCTGTGGTGTTGCTATTGTTAAAATTGAAGCAGGAGGAGAGGTGCCATTCCTTGTTGAAACTTTTTGGGAAAAAAAACAAGTCTCCTACTGCAGACATGGTGTTTCAAGAATCAGACAAAATATATTTCATGGAAAATCTATTTTGAGCTCGACATTCATTTGAAAAGCTAAAACTAGCATCCGGATAAAAAAAGGAAGGGATGAAACATCAAACTGAAAATATCTTCCTATATTGTGACATTTTAGCAAATGTAATGAAACCACCTTTAAGACTGTCACAAGAAATCCAACTAGGGTCCTGATGACTGAAGGGATGCTAAAGAATCTCTCATCAGCCGACCACAGAGAATACAGCAGAAGCTATCAGTGATATGCAGATGTGATCAAGATCTGACTTCAGCACAACCCTGAATCCCGATGGAGACAAAACTGCAGATGTTTAACTTATTACAGGAACCAACTGCAAATTCTGTTTTGATTTTCCCACTTTATAAGGTTTGATTTTTTTAAAAAAGATACATGAAATGCACTTTGGAGAACTTCCTCCAGCCGCAGTCACTTTAAACATTTAAATGCTTACAATTAGATACAGGATTTTCTGCATAAAGTGACTTGCAATTCACTACGTGGGTGTAGGCAGTGTGAAATTGGTAGGGAAAAGTTGTGTTGAAGCATCTTGCAGGTGGTGGCAGATGTATTATTGTATAGTAATGGAACTCAAGATGTGAGATAAAGACCAGGGCAGTGATGGAACAACAAACCTACTTTAAATCTGCTTAGGTCCTGCAAACACTAAGAACTCAGAGACACTGAAATATATTCCTCAGAGTGGAACACATTTGGAGATGTGAAGACAGCAGTTCTGCCCAGTTGGCTGTTTTAAGTTACAGAATGAAATTTTTGTTAATTATTTATGTTTTCAAGTGGAACTTTTCTTTTAATGACTCTCCTTGATGGGAATTCTTTTTGTTTGACTTCTGGGTTTTATATTCCAAAGAGCAGCTAATTATAAAATCATGAAAAGATGAACAGTTTAAGCATACCCAGTTTCCAGTGCAATTTTATTTGCAGAAAGTATCTCAGTCCATGTGTTCTGTTCAGATGTGGCCTTGTCTCTGTCTCTAAGTAGACATAAGCAATTCATCACCCTGGTCTTATCTTCTGCCCAGAGCAGACTTCTCTGCTCTTTGTCCACTTTGGTCCCTAGTGCAGGCAGCTTTTATTTCCCCTAGAGAGCCAGCAAAGTCTGGGACTTCAGGACCTTAATGTCAACAAGGCAATGCCAGATAAATTCCATAGAATAAATACATAGAATAAAAGTAGAGAAATGACAGAAAAGGTAAGCTCTTTGAAAATGGCTAGAATAGGTTAATTTCTTTGAGATGAAAAAGATGAATCACAGTTTTCATTTTTATTGGACCTTTATTTCAGAAAGAATATATAATTTATTCCTGAAATAGTAAACATCATTAGGTGTACCATTATATTCCATGCTACTTTCTGTGTGTTTATGACAGAGGCTGAAATGATGAAAAATCATAAATACACCATACTGGGATGAAAACTGGCTTTGTTGATAGTCTCAAAATTAAGCCTCTTAAGGTCCATCAAGAATAAGTGCAGAAGATGCATTAATATCGATTGCATATTGCATTTTACAAGGGAGAATTTTGAAATATAAAATTTCAATTTATATATTTTATTTGCATATATTTCCTACTATAAAAACAAAATAATTCTAATTTAATGGCTTTAAAATAAAACAAATTAAAACCAGAATAGTTCCTGGTTTTTCAGCACATTTAAGCACTGCTGTTCACACATACTGAATACAGCAGGAAGTGAGCACAGCTCATCTTTAAAGGTTGGCTTCTGTGATACTCACTGTGCTAGATTTCTCCTGTTTAGTTCTTTTTCATAGATCAATACCTGCTGCATCAACATTGTACCATAGTGCTCTAATTCAACCACCAAAGGAGAGCGAGGAACTTGTACAATATAGTAGATTCAGAGATGAAACCGTTTGAATAGTCTTCTCTGTCTTAAGTGTTTTGCAATCATTTAAAAGGAATTGTCATATACTTTTCATGCCAGAGTGGACAACTACAGAAGGAATGAAAACAGTCTTTAGTATAAGATAGCTCCAACTTTGCCAAGATGTGACCAGCTGAAAACCATAAAGTACCTTGAAGAGATGCTATCTGCCACAGGGATTACCACAATACATGTAGGATCAAAGAAAATTCCACATTTTACCCTGGTGATTAGCTGTAATTAAATAAAGTAAGTCTTTTTAAACTTCATTAGCAGCAAGGCGTTTGCTACAGCAGATTGGGCACAAATCATCCATTCTTAATTAAAAGATAATCCACAGGATGGCCATAATCTTCTTCTAAAAATACACCATTTCCCCCTGAAAGATTTTCTCATCAAATAAGGATAAGTAACAGTTTCTATGAGTTTAAGGCATGAAGGAAGGGATGCTCTTCCCGTTTGCTTGAGTAAGTGCAGAATGTGGCGGAGAGAGCCACTTTGGCACACTATTATCTCAAATGGTAGAATACCTCACTTCAACAAAGTCTGACATAAATCTCTGAAAACAAAGACACTGCATATGTATGAGCTGAAATAGATATGACAGTGTTGGCGCATTAATATTCCTGTCACTAGGGGGTTTCTAACTTTTAAAGAAGAGATGGGAATGAATTCAGACTGTAGCTGGTAAAATAGGCCAACATATAGTAAGGCAATTAAGTACCAGTGGTCATAATAAAATATGTGCACAGGAAAAGGTTCCCTGCTTCTTGCCTTTGGTAAGGCATGACTACAGAATCATCTCCTGGGAATGCCAAGAATAATTAATTTGGCTTAGAGTAGGCACATCTGTTCGAAGCATACTAATAAGAATATTCCATAAAGACCAATCCCAATAAGTAGAAAAGAGGACTGTTTTTCTTTTCTTGTAGCCTCTGTGGTGGTTTATCAGTAACAGATGTTTCCACTTATTCCACAACAGTCCTCATTAAAAGTAACCGTGGGACCTAACTGAATAGATCTCTGCATAGTCAAATCTCTGCAGAAATAGTTCTATTATTACATGGCCTGCAATTATTTCTTTTCGTGTATTTTGCTTCTAGATATAAGTTCTTTTGGATATATTTTACATATGTTTTCTAAAAATGAGCACACATACACACACACACACACACACACACACACACACACACACACACCCCTTCTACTTACTCCACATCTGGACAGACTCACCATGTGTTGCAAAGTACCTACTTGGAAATACCATTATCTTTAGATAAACCTTATAAATAATCAAATTCTGGAAGACCACCACTTGCCAAGAAAGTTGACACCACCACTGAATTTTACTCTGTATGAGAATGGACTTTGTTGAAATAGTAGAACTTTTAGTTTTGTTAAACAGATGCATTGTTCCTGTGAGTTATCTGATTTAGAACCTTTACCAAAAGCTTTGTGGACAAACTGAGAGCACCCTGAGCCAACAGCCACCATCCAGATGGAGCATGAAAAAAAATCTCCAAACTTCTCCTTTATCCAAGAGACACAAATAATATCTAACGCACGCATCTCAAGTAAACATGATGACAAACAAGCAAGCATATGTGTTAGAAAAAGGGCAGCACCTTGTGCTTCCAAATATCTTTTCCCCTTTGGATTTTACTTATAACATATCATAGAGGTGCTTAGGTCAGTATATTAAGGAGAATCTAATATATGACCATAGTTTTGGTGCATGTAACCCTTTATTAGGCAAATTTGTCATTTCATGCATGTGTCAGCCTTGTGGTTGAATGAGGGAAAATAGAGGAGAGGGATAAACCATGTATAAAGCAGGAATCCTGCAGCTCTCTACATACAAATTTGTTTAATAAAGAAAAATGTTCCAGTGCCATGAGTGGCTGACAAGGCACATGTGATCTGTAACACTGAATCATATGTTGGAAAGAAAACTTAATTTCAATAACACTGGCATAAAAACAGCAAAACTGAACAAATTCAAATTGCATTGTTACATGCTTTCCTTTCATACTCTGTCAATGGATCATCTTGGTCTTGGAGAACAGATAAGCGAAAGGCTCTCACCAGGTAGTCCAACAATTGCCTTCATGTACTAAAATGTTCACATTGTTTTATAGCAGAAATATACCATGAAGAACTTATATGTAGATAACTATTTTAAAACCCACCTTATAGGTAAATATCATTTAAAACAAATGCTCTATTAAAGTTAGTTTAAGACCATGATGAATAAACAAATTAGATAAACAATTATATATAATTTTTCTTAAAATGTCTGCCTTTTTATTCTATAAGATTAAGTTTCTTACTAGTTTAAGATATAGTATGCAACTTTGCTATTAGTGTAATATACAGTATAGAAACAACATGTTGAAAATATTATTTTCAAATTCAAATGGAAACAAGGACACAGACTTTTCACATATTCCTTTTTATGTTGATTTATAGTTGAAAAATAATGAATTGCAGCCTTTTTCTCCGCCTAGCATGTTTGGGATAATTTTCATGTTTTTGAAATGGCTTAAATATTTTTCCACCCACCCAAAATTGAATGTTTTAAAGAGAGGAAGAAAAAAAAGTTCATTTTCTTTTGCTGTGCTCATTTTTTATTGTCTTACACAGTACCTGAGTGTACAATGATACATTGTTTAAAAGAAAACAAAATAGCCTAATCATACTAAAGTGTATTAAATTTGCTTTAGAAGGTAATTAATAAGAACAAACAGCCTATTTACTACATGATCTATACTGTAAGTTCTAATACCTATATGTGATCTTCAAGCAATCTGGAAAGTAACCATAGAAAAGAATACATTTCAACGCATATTTATGCTATCAGATATAATTAAAAATAGCAATAAACATATACAATATTTCCCCAACTACTTCATACACAGAAATTATTTTGATTTATAATATTATCTCTTGGGCCAATCTCTTTCATTATTCAGGTAGGTTGAATTTAATTTCATAATATATTACATTGAATGAAGAAATAGCTCAAAAGAAAAATTCTACGGAGGAAGTCATTGAGTTCCTTTTTAAAATGTATATAAGCACCTATTATGATTTAGACTTTTGTAAAAACTGATGCTTTTTGATTTATCTAAGTATTTAAAATTTGTGGTTTCAGCAACAAAACACATCATATCAACTTTATTAAAACTGTATGTATGCCTCACGTTTGAGGACATAACTTCTACTTTCCAGTTTAACTTGCAGAAAGTCATATATGGAAATATCATAACAAACCGTCTCATGTATACAGTTCATATGCACTAAGAGAAATGGTCCTGGCTTTGATTTTAAATGAAGTTAATCATGGAATTCATACCAAAAATAGCTACAAAGAAATGTGACTCTGATACCAGCAGTAAACGAGGTGCACCAAGACGTTGCTGCCATTGATTCATGCAGGCTGCAGCATTTCATTATTTCACAAAACATGCACTCCATCTTCAGCTACCATTTCATGTAAAATAAAAAAAACCTTCCTTCCTTATCCTTACATTGCTTACTTTACTTCCCTGTAAAACAGTTCTGTTTTATAAAGCAGTTGTTGTTACATTAAGATGTATGCCTGCTTTTCTTCAGAAGACAGATTAGATTGCTTCAGCTGCCACTGAAGTTGTCGTTCTTTGTAACAAAATGTAGTGCTGCATATATAAAAATGCAAAGTGTAATGTGGAGTCAAATGTCTCTCAGCACAAGAGTTGTTCGTTTTAGCACCCATTTTGTTGGTATTTATCAACTTACTAATTATAGGCAAATTGCTTCCAACACGAAAACTGTGATGATTAGCAGTTTTTTCTGCTAACTCTAGTCTACTGTAGTTCCGGTAAAAGAATGTCAATAATCTAAATTCCTTTCTTTTTCCTGGCTTAGAATACTTAAAAATAAATTCATCAGGCTAGCATTTCTCAACTTTTTGGAAATGTGGTTTGGAAAGTCGGGGGTAGGAAGCAGACAGAGATGGTTATCACACTCATGAAGGTCTACCTGTCACCTCCTATAAACAGGAGCATCTTGAAGATACGCTAGCGGTTGATCTATCACTGAATGGAATTAAATAATCTTGGTTTTACAAACAGAGTAAATGCACTTGAGCGTTGAAAGATAAATGCATCAGTTGCTAGAACCTAGCATAAAATCTCTTTATTAAAGTGGAGAGCAAGAAGCACCTTAAGAAATAGCTTATATACCATCACCGATGGCGAGAAAATGCCAAGCATATATTGTTTTAAACCTATCATATAACCATGAAGCAGAACAGCCTGATATTGCTTGGTCAGATGTAAAACAGTTTGTAACCTTCAGTCCTCCATTACAACCCTTTCAAGTGAGCTCACATGAAAATGAGAGTACCACGCCAATCTAGAAAATGTTTTCATTGCATGCAATACAGTAAAAGCTTGAGTTTTTCTACCACCATTGCTAATTTCACCCATTTGTTTCTCATTACAATAAGTAAACAAGATTAAATGGAAAATCTTACAGTTTGCAGAGCACATTACATTGCAGAAATGTCTGTAGCAAATACTGACTCAGTCTTAACCAACTTATATGGCACTGAGTGAGTATATCTTCCAGCTATGACTATTCTGTTTCTAAAGCTATATTGGCAGGTTCCAGTCAGCAATGATGTTTGAAGTGGCCTTCTTTTGCCAATACATTGCTTTTAGTCTAATTGCTTATTTGCAGTCTCAGCAAGCAGAGAGAAGAATTTTATTCTCTTTGCCTTTTCTCTGAATACTAACTAGCTGGCCCAGTCAAGACTCTCTAAAGAGAAAAACTCCATGAGACACACACTGCATTTGACATAGTCAAGAGGTAAAAGAAAGAACAAAACAAAAGTCTATTCAGAACTAAATTCTCTGATATCCCCCTCCCCCAATGCTTTAAAAATAAAGTGGGGGGTGTGACATAAATTCATGCTTGAATGCTAGAAGTTGTCAGTTAATAAAGGACAGTGAATGACAGGTGACTGTCAGCCTAATTTTCAGTCTCCAGGTTATCACTTTTTGGCATTGTTGAACAAGGTAAGTGTATCCATAACAATGAAATATGTCATCATTTCTCTCTGAATGCACGGACAGGTTACATGTAGGAGAATCAGCTGAGTATTTCTATATAGGCACATAGATTTATCTCCAGAACTGGGTACTTTTCTCTGGAAATTGTTCTCAATATATTGGTTCCAACATTTAAAAAAAAGTGCTGAAGTTTATGACCTGTTTATTCCCCTCTCTTTAAAAATAGAAACTCTGATTTGATTTATAAAACTTCTTCTGAATGTCAGGAAAAAGAACTAACAACAAATAAGACCAGTAATTTTTCTGTTTGATTTTTGAAAATGCTCGTCTCAAGCTATTTCCCCCAAGACATCTTTATTCTTTCATCTTTGCAGAATGTCTTAATCTTCTTGTCTTTGTTGTTTTAATGTCTGATCAGTTTGTTCGCAAGTTGCCTTTATCCCACATTTCCTAGAACTGGAACTTGACTTCAGGCATTTCAGTTATAAGTCCCTACAAACACACAAGGCATCCCAGAGAAATATGGAGCATTTTGAAGTAGAGAAGGCTTTGATCATCGTTTTCATAATGTATATCAATGTATGTTGCTATTTGTTGCATGAGTACAGGTACAGAGAGATAACAGATTTTAAAAAGATGGAGTAATTTGTAATTAAAATAAATTTGGCCTCTTCTCAGAATCCTGGCATTCTCATCTGTTGACCATCTGTAGTGGAAGGACAGATTCTATTCTAAGTTCCATTGGGCTGCATAAGAGAAATAGCTTCTAACAACCCCAAGTTTCTGTGTCTTGCTGTGGTAGGCACAGAGACAGGTCACTATAGCCAAGTTGCTGATGCCAAGTGTGAACATCTTGATCTGATCACGGTAAATGCTTGCAGGGAGGACATGAGGTGGAGTTTTGCTGCTCCTCCCACTCAAGCAAGTGGTATCCACTAAACATTCTACATTCTTGAGAGAAATGCCCAAAGGAGCAGAGACCAACTGAAACAAAAGAAAGACAGAATGCGGTTGATAGAGTGACACTCTGCTGACATCCCCTCTCCCTTTCCTTGCTACAAAAACAAACAACCAAAATTTCTTTAAAGAATCAAGTAAGCTACAGAGAAACCCTGTCTCAAAAACAAACAAACAAAAAAAGAAACAAGTAAGAAGAATGCACATTTTTTGATGTACTTATATAAAAACTTCTTTGGTTTTATATGAAGTTTATTTTGACATGGAAAAGTAAATTCTATAGCTAAGACTCTATTTTGTTTCTCAATATACAGGACATTAATTGCAAGAGTTGTGTGTCTGTTGTAAGAACTCATGAAGATATGATGCACATGAAAATATTTTCATATTTTACTAACTACAGCTGGAGTAGGGGGGCCTTCTGTCTATGTGTTACTTTCATTGGTTAATAAAGAAACTGCCTTGGCTTTTTGATAGGGCAGAATTCAGATAGGTGGAGTAGACTGAATAGAATGCTGAGAGAAAGAAAGCAGAGTCAGGCAGATGCCATGATTCCCCTTCTCAAGACGGACGCTGGCTAGACTCATGCCAGTAAGCCACAACCTCGTGGTGGCATACAGATTATTAGATATGGGTTAGTCAAGATGTGAGAGTTAGCCAATAAGAGGCTAGAACTAATGGGCCAGGCAGAGTTTAAATGAATACAGTTTCCGTGTAATTATTTTGGGTGTAAACTAGCCAGGGAGCCGGGATTCCTGCAGGAACGCAGCCCGCCGCTTCTTTTGCAACATACTAACTGCAACAATAAATTCTATATCAGTTATGATGATTCTTATGCCCTAATGTTCCAGAGAAGCTTTGGATGATTGTCCAGGCAGCCAGCTGTTTCTGTCATTTCTTAAAATTTTTTGAATTTGTTTGCTCACATTTCCTGCATATTCAGTTAATATTATTTCCTTATTGGGTCTCTGAGAGAGTTGAAAACTAGATAGTTATATTTATAGTTTTCCTTGTTTACCAGAAGCAGAAAGGAAGTTTTGATAGAAAGTACCTTAGGTATAAGACTTTGGCCTCACCAAGATAGGATAGATATGGAGTATTTTCTCTGAATTTGTCGAATTCAAATGGGCTAGACATGGTTGATATGTTTATTGTCTGTATATATTGTATATAGTTATTGTACTTATTGTACACAGCTTTTCTTATATTAATTATAGTCATCTTTTTTATTTTAAACAAAAAGGGGAATGTAGTGATATTTCATTTATATTTTAATAAATAAAACTTGCCTGAGGGTCAGTGCAAAGCAACCACATTATTCACCCATATAGTCCAGGCAGTGGTTGCACACACCTATAATCCCGGCAGCCACACTAGTTATAGACCAGGCGGTGGTGGTGCAAGCCTCTAATCCCAACACTAGAGAGGAATGTAAGGCATGGTGAGACAGGAAGTCACTCTCTTTTATTCTGAAGATTTCAAAGAGGTAAGCATTCTCCAGTGGCTTGGCTGCTTTTGTTTTTCTGATCTTCAGTTGAACCTCCCCCTCCACACACACACAAAATAAGTCCGAGGAAAACCAATAATTAAAATTCTTTCAAATATATATGATACCAAAATGCTTATTGATATTATATTGGAAGATACAGAATTACTTTAAAGTTCAAGAAATTTAGTATTTTTATAATATCTTGTATATGAAAGTTATGAAGGATAATGATATGAGAAAAAGATGTAATTTGAGAGAAGACCAACTAGCTTTAGCAGATGAAATAAAATCAGCGCAAATATAAAAACATTACTTCCTGGGAAGAGTGGTCAACTGATTGAAAATTACAGTTTATTCTTTGACATTTGCATGAATTATGTTCTTCATAATAATAGAATGAATCATACTTCAAATTATATGCGTATAGGTAAGTAAGTATTTGTGTATGTGTGTTTGTGTGTGTATGTGTACGTGTGTCAGTATGTGTATACACATGTGTATGATAATGAAAAATGAGGTTTTGTGTTGGCAATAGTAACTCATTCATATGGGAGACTTCTCAAAATGAAGATATGTAATTCTGCAATTCATTTATATTTAATAAGATATTCACTATACAGTTGAAGGAATACCAATTATTTTGAAAAATAATGACCTATGGGTCAGTCATAACTTGACAACTTCTAGTGAGAGTTCAAGGAAAATCTCAAGGTCTAAGGAATATAAAATCCAAGGAAATCACCATCATCAGAAAATGACAGGTTTATATATTTTCTAGGTAAGATGATTATTTTATGAGCTAGTTATATCTACAAAGAGAGATAATGTCTTTCTATATTGCAAAGTACAAAGTATCAGGAGACTGAATGGAGTACACCCACTCTTGTTCTTAAATAGTAGGTGAGAAATGATTTTCTGATGGCAATTAAGCCCAAATACATTAGCAACCATGTATGAGCCAATATTTGTCCTGCAGTTTGTAACAATTCGCTGCTAGAACTGAGACTCGAAGCAAATTCTTCCTGTGACCTGGAAAGTCATGGAGGAAGCAAAGCAGACTGTGGGTGACCTTCTCACCTGAAGGAGCAGAAGTAGGAACTGAATCTGGAGAGTGCAAAAGCCTCTCAGAATAGAAATATGATGGCCAGAGATACAAAATTGATGATAAATATAGCCAACCATAGATACATAGATGGATAGACAGATAGACGATAGCTTTGAATACTGAATGAAGAACCACATGATAGAACGTGAAATATTGCAATACTATTTTAGGAAAGTCTATCCTTCCCTATTGACATTTAAATTTAATGAGAGGTTTTATCTTATAACAAGTACTGAGGAATAGAGAAAGACAGATTTGAAAATCTCAATGATTTAAAATTTATCAGATTTATGACTGAAAATGAAAATTCAGATAATTATCTCATGCAGCAGCTAAACTGACTCTTCCGTGTTCTCCTTCCCACTGAGCATCAGTTCCTGAAGGATGGCAAAGGTGACAATTGGTTCCACCATGATAGTTGAACATAAACTGACATTTTTTTCCAGAAAAAAATAAAAATAAAAAATGATCAACAGACCAAAATTCTTGTAAACCTATATAATATCTTAGCTCTAATGCTTTTGGCTTATCCAAATATATCAATAACCACATAATTAAAATGGGACATACATAGTTCACTTAAATGTGAACTATACATATTGATTAAATAAATATGTTATACCAAGAAAGCCACTATTCCCTAATTCCAACAATGAATAAATCAGGAACATTGAGGGGATTCCAAGGTAAAAATGACTGAGAGATTTACTAAGCCCTAATTTTTGGCTCATACATGCACCATATGTCTGAATATTTATACTTAGTATTGATAAGACAGCAAAACCAGTTATTACAATTTGGACATGCTGTTTTGTATATTTTCAAAAGGCCAATATGTTTAAAACTTTGTAACCCTACATAGTGAATCCAATTACTGAGAAGTGATTTTTTTTTCCATGAGGGTTATGAACTTAGCAATGTTCCAGTAATGGATTCATATTGGAGGTAATGGTGACTTTTGAAAGTGCGAAGTGGTTAGTTGAAGGAAGTCACTGAAGTCATTTGTTTGTTTTTTAGATTACAATTTAACTATAGCAATTCCCCCTTCCCTACCTGTCCATATGCCCTACCCTAATCTCCATCAAATTTATGGACTCTTAATGTGGGCATATATACATTTTTATATACACATACTGTAGAAGGAAAATCGGGCTGCATTTCCACCTGCCACCCAGCTAGCTTTTATTTCCAAAATAATTACATGGAAACTGTATTCTTCTAAACACTGCCTGGCCCATTAGTTCTAGCCTCTTATTAGCTAACTCTTACATATTGATTAAACCCATTTCTAATAATCTGTATGTCACTATGAGACCGTGGCTTACCAGGAAAGATTCAGCATGTTTGACCTGGCAGCTTCATGGCAGGCGGCTCTCTGCCTCTGCCTGACTCTGCTTCTTTCTCCCAGCATTCTGTTCTGGCTATACCACCCACCTATGTTCTGACCTATCATGCCAAGCAGCTTCTTTATTAATTAACCAATGAAAACAACACATAGAAAGAAAACCCACCTACATCATTTCTGCTTTTTCTGTTCGCTCTGTTGCAAAAGAGTGGCAGACTGTGTTCCCACCAGGACCCCAGCTCCCCGGCTAGTTTACACCCGAAATAATTACACAGAAACTGTATTTTTTAAAACACTGTCTGGCCCATTATCTCCAGCCTCTTAATGGCTAACCCTCACATCTTGACTTCAACCCATTTCTAATAATCTGTATGTCACCACGAGCTCGTGGCTTACCGGGAAAGATTCAGCATGTCTGACCTGGCAGCTTCATGGTTGCAGCTCTCTCTGACCCTGCTTTCTTCCTCCCAGAATTCAGTTCTATCTACCCTGCCTACCTATGATCTGACCTATCAGGCCAAGCAGTTTCTTTATTAATTAACCAAAGAAAGCAACAGATAGATAGAAGACCCACCTACATCAACATACTCCTAATATAAGCTGTTGCATCCATGTAATATTACTTATATATATTTTCAGAGTTGACCTTATGGTACAGAACAAAATAATTAGTGTGTTTTTCCCTGGGGAAGATAGGCTCTTTTGGATCTAGATTTTTGTCTTTTTACACCCCACACTACCATACCTCCTGACGACCATGAGTGAGAATCTCTTTCTACCACCTACTTTTGCCACCAGAACCTGCTGGCAACTTCAGGAAAGGAACCAGCTGACCATGAACTGAAACCTTGAAATGTAAGAGAACAAATTAACATTCTTCTACCTAAAAGGTTTCACACAGGCATATTGACACCGTGTGACAACATAACAGAAAAGTAATCAAAGCTCAAGATGTCCCCTTGACCTTGGCAGTCAGGAAGACTCTTCAGTCATGGCACATTGGTTTCTTTGTCACCTGGCTTTCTCTAGGGAGAAGGGACAATTTGGCTGTGATTTAGGAAATTTTCCTTACACCCAAAGAATTTCTACATATGAATGTTATAACAAGTTTTAGAAAAGAGCCAGAAATAATCTATATGTCTTTAATCTTGGCACTTGGGAAAGAGGCTAAAAGTAGAACACAGGGACAAGTTCAAGTCCGGCAAGGCCAGAGCTGCAAGACAACCCATAGCAACTCTCTCTCTCTCCCATTCTCCCCCTGTGTGTGTGTGTGTGTGTCTGTGTGTGTGTGTCTGTGTGTGTGTGTGTGTGAGAGAGAGAGAGAGAGAGAGAGAGAGAGAGAGAGAGAGAGCAAAACATCCTGTAGAAATAGTCTTTGCTTTATCAATGCCCTGAAGAAAACCAATGAAAACAAAACAAAAACAAAGTAACTACAGCTAAAATCTGCAAGACAGAAATGGCGGTGGTATGAGTAAAGGTATTTTTCAGAGAAGTATAAAATGAAATTACAATTGTAAAATTAAGTTTTCTTTCACTTATAGGTTATATTTTTCTAAACGAATGCTTTTACACTTACTGCAAGTGTTAAAGTGAGAACCAATCGAAGCTAGAAATTCTCACGATTTCCATGGAGTGCTACCCTTGAAGGTTTCAGCGTCTGCTCACTATAATTTTACTGCATATATTCAAATCTAGCACTATTTTTCCTCTTCCACCTGTAAGTAATGAATGACTAACACCAAAATTTCCTTGAAAAGGTGCTGCCACTCAGCACAGATTTGGGACAGCGGTGAAGAATCTTCTGTCAATAAACTCCATGTGTGTGACTCTCCGTTTGAAAGAGTTTGTCTTTCCAGAACCAGACACCTGACCATATTGACTTCCATCTTCTCACAGTGTCTAGAAGACATTTCACAAATGTCTGTGGCATTTAGAATACTGTGGTTAGATTGGTTTTATTGCACCCCATGGGAAGTTTATTTATTCCTCAGGCCCTTCTCTCTGTCTAAGTGTTCTCAATCTTACTGTTCCTACTGAAACCCCAATTTCCTCTCCTTTTTAGGGGTCACAGCCACCAGTGTCCCCTCCTTATTAGCTGAAAGCATATTTTCCTGATCATCTAACTACAGTGAAATGTTCATATGCAACACTGCAGAGATTATAGATATTATCTTGAATGCTAATCTTTCACAATTGCATATTTTTATCACTTGTGGTTTGTTACTTGCTTCCTCATAGTACAACAGACCTTGGTTAACAGAAGAAAAAGAGAACTTATTGGGAGGCCATCATGTGGAGTGGGGGCCAGGGAATTAAGAAGAAGCTGGTATACATGTTTTTAGACCATGATCTTAGAACTTAAAACAGAATATGTGTAAAGTATGAATCACGGTAATGTTATAGCATAAAGTAGGACAATCGGGGGAATCACCATGGTAATGGCTATTCTTGTGTCACTCAAATTACTCCCACTGTTTTAGAAGCAGGGGCCCAAATGGCAGATTTAAGCCACTTGTAAAATATCTAGGAGATGCTAAAGAGGATGAGGAGGACACACACACACACGCACAGAGAGAGAGAGAGAGGGAGAGAGGAGAGAGAGAAGAGAGAGAGAGAGAGGAGAGAGAGAGAGAGGGAGGAGAGGAGAGAGAGAGAGAGAGAGAGAGAGAGAGAGAGAGAGAGGAAATCTATGTATTCATGAAATGGAAAGAACAGTTTTTATACTACTTCATTTACTAAAAGGACCCACCACGTCCATGGACAAGTAGAAGAACAAGTGTGAACTGAAGGGAAAGACGGATGAAAAGGGATCAATATGGACTGGGCGACACATGTCCTGAATGGAATAATTTTTATGATACCAGCATGAGCAAACCCAAAAAAGCAGCATTTATTCTAAAGTCTGCCTACAGAGATTTGAAGTCTATGTGTGTTGAAACTGCATGGGCTCTAATGCCCACAGTCTAGCAGAGAATGCGGAGCCTATGCTCTTAGTACAGTACATAATAAAAGATGTTTAGCAAACTGCAGCTCTTCTTAGTAGCCATTTATCTGATTAGGACCCTCTAGTAATGTGGTATGAGAGCCTTTTAACAATACTTTCTTTCTTAATCATCCAGATTGCCAATAATCCCTCAGAAGACAGACAAAGCCCTGTGTTCAACATGTCTCCATTTTTATACTACGAGCATTACTTGTGATCTTTTGCAAACATGTATACCAGACAAGATAAGACATTATTAACACAATTTTTGTAATTACACAGTATATAAGCCTCTCCAGCTGCTGTTTGAAAAAAAAAGTTAAACAAAATGAATCAATGATGACAGCATTAACAATAAAATCCCAAATCCAGGAAGTCTGGTGAGAAGTAAAAGCTCTTACCATACCCATTACAAAACGAATATTTTAAGTGATCTGGCCTGATTTCGATATTTCCTCATTTCAGATTTGGGATAAATAAATACAAAGGTATCAGTGGCAAGAAGCATGCTCTCCTCTTCTCTCCTGTGACCACTGCAGATGTCAGGATGCACGCCCTGCAGGAAGGCAGCCACCTGTGGCAGATATACTTTATTGTGGTAAATACTTAGTTGCTGGAAATCGTTCTGCATGCAGATCCTTTATATTTTACACAAGACATAGAAATGTGAAGGAGCTTTCCTGCTTGGAACCTTACTTCATATTTGAGTGCAATTAACCAGCTGATTAATAGGCTTTTGTTTTCTGTTTGAATGGCAATGACCACTCATTTGGGACACTATCTTGTCAAATGGACAACAATAGCAATAAAGTTTATGTATCTTGGCTCCTGACTGCTCAGAAGCCCTTCCTCAGTTTCTGCACTGGAATCAAGAACCTGAATTGAGCATAAAAAAATAATCCAGAATCCTCCTGATGGCAGGGATATGAAAGATTGTCTTGGTTTGAACTGAAAATAAGGGATGCCATTTTATGCCTTTTTATTTTAGTAAAATCAAGAAATGTTTGTAAATCTTGGCAATCTGAATTCTGCATAGGTATACAGCTCAAATGTGAAGAAAACACAAAGGCAGCTCTGCTCTACAAACCATGTGATCATTTCCACTTTACATGCATTGTTACTTATAACAATGGTATTATTTGCTGTCACTTAATATCTGACCCCAGTGAAAAAGATTATTTTCCCTCTCATCTACTAATTTACCAATGATTCATAATTGTCTCATTTGAAAAGAATTCTGAATGGTAAGATTGTAGGTGGACTTTTTGTTTGATTATAGAAGTTTCATAAATAAATATGACATTATTTCAAATGCTTTTTCCTGCCTAGAGTGAGGACTGAAGGGAAAGCCACCTATGTTGTCTAAGTTTTCTGTCTTGCACAGTCCTTATTCTGCCTGGTTCCTACAGTTATTAAGTCTCAAAGAAATCACACAGAGGTCTACATTAATCATGAACTGATTAACCCATTAGCTAAGGCTTCTTAGTAACTCTTAGCCCATTATTCTTATCTTATCACATGGCTCAGTACCTTTTTCAGTGGCATAGTCACATCTTGCTTCTTCTGTGTCTGGACAGGACTGCAGAGGAATGGGCTTCCGCCTTCCCAGAATTCTCCTGTTCTCATTGACCTTCCTCTACTTCCTGTCTGGTTGTCCCGCCTATACTTCCTGCCTGGCTACTGGCCAATCAGCATTTATTTAAAACATAATTGACAGAATATAGACAATTGTCCCACACCACACCTATTTACATAGTTTCCCATGAAAAAAATGTTTCAAATTAATCATGGAGTGAGTCACCATGAGCAGAGTTCCTGGATTATGCTCAGAACTTTGACAAAAGAATTACCACCAGGTAAGTCCTGGTAAAATTTGAGAAACAAGAGAAATTATACTAGATTTTAAGCATTGAATCTGCTATAACAGGATTCATGCAGGTAAACAAATCAGTGTAATTTTTTTATTCCTCCCCCTGCCCAAATAATGAGCAGTAGTGAGTACTAGTTTATTTTATTTAACTGGGGGATAGAGCTAAGAACAATGTGGTCTAGTCTCTCAATAATTTTAAATTTTAAAGTGCTGGAGGTAGCAATTGTGATAAACAGTGGTCATGACTTTGGTTCATTTGGAGGAAGATGAATGATCTTTACACAGATCACCCAGGAAAAAGGCACTCATTTAATTTATTTATCATTCATTCATTCATTTTGGGTTTTCAAGATATGGTTTCTCTGTGTAGTCCTGGCTGTCCTGAAACTTGTTCTGTGGGGCAGAATAGCTTTGAACACAGAGATCTTCCTGCATCTGTCTCCTAGTGATGGGATTAAAGGTGTTAACCACTACCAGGTTTATTTATTTTCTTAACCTATTTTACCTAATTCATAGTATTGCTTAACTGGGACATCAGCTATTGGTGACCATTAATCTTAATTATCAATTAAATTTTAATGAAGCTTAAGGAGTTTAAAGGCATTTCAAAATTAGACAGTGAATGGTGGGATCAAATTTTAATAAAATGTAGGAAACTTGCCTCAACTCTTTGTCAATTTGAAAATTTGCTCTATGCCTTTGTATAAGTATGCTTATTAGCCTATTGTATTTAATGCTTGTGGATTTGAGACATTCATATGTATGAGATCTAATATGCAATATGCACACATAACACATGTTTTTAAAAGTTTATATTCACAAAACATAAATCACAGTGGGGTAAACTGTATATGAAAGTGCTATTTCAGCTCTGAATAATAGAAAATGGGTAATAGTAGTCATAGCAACATTGACTAGTGATTTTAAGATGAAGACTTGAATTTGCCTTTGTAAAGAAAAGGGTGAATATTCACATCTTCATTCACAAAGTGGGAAAAAGATTGCTGTGTGGTATAACACCTGCCTACAATCTTAGTCTTCAGCAAACTGAGGTAGTGCACACTGTCAGAGCTCTACCTTGGCCTCACAACAGGGTTATTGACTTGCCTGAGTGATATAGCAAGATTCTCTGACTCACTCCCCTAATCAAAACTAATATATATGGAGAAAACAATATGGTGAACCTAATTTCTTCTTCTTCTCTTTCTATCTTTTTTCTTGCTTTCTTCTTCCTTCCTTCCTTTCTTTCTTTCTTTCTTTCTTTCTTTCCTTTTTTTCTTTCTTTCTTTCTTTCTTTCTTTCTTTCTTCTTTCCTTCCTTCCTTCTATCCTTCCTTTTTTTCTTTCTTTATTTATTACTTTTTTCCTTTTAGAGACAGGGTTTCCTTATAGCTTTGGAACCTGTCCTGTAGACCAGGTTGGTCTTGAAGTCACTGAGATCTGCCTGTCTCTGTCTTCCAAGTGCTGGAATTAAAGACATGCATCACCACTGCCTGGCTTGTGAACTTAATTTTATTGATAATTTGAAGAATTATAAATATGTGTAATATTTTTCTATAGTCAAGAGATTGGGATACATTTTACTTAGGCTGAAACCATGACAATGAAGAATGATGGCCTTAGTCTTGACTTCCAGTAATAATTACATTTATAATATTAAAAATTCTTAATTATTTTTTGTGCTTATCACTACTGTAGTTTGCTTGTACCTGAACTTGGTAAATAGTTAATCTTCAACTGTGGGGTATTTGTTGTCTTCTATACAGCAATGTAGGGGTATTCTTGCTGATGTTTTGGTGTGTGTGAGAAATATAAAACAGACACTGCCGTGGGATGGTCTATTTTCTAATCTGCATTGGTTATATATACCATGACCCAAACTAACTTAATAGTGGGAAGGGTTCATTTGGCTTGACATCCAGGTTGTAGTTCATCATTGGAGAAACTCAGGGAAGAAAGTCAAGTGACCCCTTGAAGGTGGGAGCTGCGGACAAATCTTGCTTGCTGTGTACACAAATCTCATTTGCTAACCTGTTCACTCATAGGCTTTTGCTGACCAAGCATTCTTATGAAGCTCAGCACCACCTGTCTAGGGACAGTGACACCCACTGTGGCCCAGTTCAATTAATAATCAAGACAACACTTTCTGCACCTATTCCCACAGGCCAGTCTGACCCAGGCAAGTCCTCAATCAACGTTGTCTTCTCAGATGACTCTAGGCTGTATCAAATTGAAAATAGAAATGAACTAGGACACTACTCTAATACTATTACTACCCCATTCTTTGCCAGTACATTTAAAAATAAAATCACTTATAATATGGAAAGACATGTGCTGTTGCTAAAACAAAAACGTAATTTATATTTAAGGACTTTTTGAGGTAATTAGGAGAAATATACAGAAACCCTGCTTCTGACATACCTCTTTTGAACTCTACAACCTGGTATGCTTCTGCCCCAAATTTCAAATTATTTACAGGGGTAGAAAAAAAGGAAGTCACTACTATTCAGATTAAGTGACTCTAGTCCTGGCCATTGCATTTCTTTTATAGGGTCACATGGCACTGAGCTAACATGTCCTTGTTGGCATATACACTTTTGGTGGATCTCAATCAGTTTGGACCCTGAGTTAATAGTTAGTGATAGCTCACACCAGAGTTTCGAGCTTGAGACCTGAATGAAAAACAAATGGTCAATTCTATTCCCATGCTCCTCTTGTCTATAGTATCAGGTTGTAGCAAAGGTAAGAGAAGTCACTCTTTATCCTGTATGATCCTGTAACTGTTCCTAAGGGCAGATTTTTTACTGCTTTGACAGACGGCATTATATGCTAAGCAGACTTTGACTTGGAAGAAGGCCATGCTTGCGTTTCCATCTCCTGTATGCAGGAAGTATAGGCATGCCACCATGCTCACTAGTCATTTACAAGGGCGTCAGGGACTGGAGGTCCAGTCCTTATGCTTGCCCATCAAGTGTTTAACTCATCATTTCCCAATCTCTTTTTGTTATAATCTTTAACAGAGTCCCTAGAATGTACTAGAAGACAATATTTCTGGAATTGTCTGTAAACAAAAAATAATATCAGGAATTGGCAAGAGCTTTATTGTTCCATAAAAACATGTTTTGAGGAAATATGACACTATAAGAAATAATGTGTTTATTATCTTTTCCATGTAGAGTATCAAACGGAATTGTAACAGATAACAGAAGACTGAATTTTCAAACCTGAATACAAAGAGATGAAACCTTGATATCTATTTAGTGCACTGACTAGACAAGAAACAAATAATTACTTGTTTTTTCCACGTTGTTCTAAGTCTACAACACTGTGTTTTATGAACTCGTGAGTGTTAGTACATTTCAAATAAGAGTATTCATCTACAAAGGGAGACTACAATATTTGTATAGAACTCCTCAAATCTAGTGTTTGGATCTGAGAACATGGCTCAGTTGGTATACTATTTGCCATTGAATCATGAGGACCTGAGTTAGAGCTTCCTTCACCACTATTAAAAACCTAGTCCGGAGAGTTCCTGGAGCTAGCTGACCAGTGAGTCTACAAGTATTGACAAAGGACCCATTCAGTGAAAAATCTTGCTTTGAAACTAAGCTGGAGAGCAATTGAAGAAGGCATCAGATATCAGTCTCTGGCTTCATATACACATGCATATTCACATACATGTAACTGTAAACATGTGTGAACACCAAATGAACATACACACACAAGCACACACACACATCTTGGCCCTGGCTAGAGATATAAAAGACAAAAAAGAAAACCATTAGGGAATTTTCAGATACACCAGTGTTGGATCCTTTGCCATCAGGGTCACTGCCCTTGCAGCGCTAGACATTGTGAGGTTCTACACCAGTTGACAACTGCCCTAGAAGGGCATCTCTAGACAGATAAATGCACACACTAGTAATTTTGAAGTGTCCTCTGACAGAAAACAAATTTCAGTGTTTTATCATCCTATTTACAGTGAATACAAACAAGGAGTTCAGGTAAACAAATTAAATTTGTAATGGAGCCATTGAGACCTGTTCCAGGCCTCATTATTTATACATGCATACATTATTTACTATGTATCTATAATATCAAGAAAGCCACATACTAAAAGGAAAAAGTTTGGTCAAATTGAATCCTTCCAGCCCCACATTTTATGTAGTTTGTATGATTTAACAAGCTTTAAGAAAATGAATGTAGAAGTAATGTATAGTTTTTGTCATGCTTTTGATTTAGTATAGACAATATTTAATACACAACTTAGTGTCAAATGTAAATGATAGCCTAGTGACCGTGTTGGGTCATGAAACATCAAGGAACAATGCTATTGTTTATTGTATGTTATGTATTAAGATAGCATGTGAGGTTAAACGTGTAGAAAGATGATTAAAGACATGCATGATACCTATATCTCTGATTTTCAGCAAGTCAAAGTTGTTCTCAGGTACAGAACATAAATCAATCCTAAGCATACATCCAAACCCACAAAGAAGACGTGAGTCAATATTCAAATATTTCCTGATCGCCACTGCTGTCAAGCTCTGCAATGGTATTTGAACATATTCAAAAAATTTTCAGATTTACAAGTGAACATTATTGATCTTTCTCCTGTGTCAGTTCATTAAAAATATATAACTTATTCATTCAGTAATTGTGACTATTACTTTAATTAGTGCTTTATAATGCTGATGTTAAATTTAAAACTCTACATTTCCTATTCTTATAGTCTTTTCACCATTATTGCTAATACAATTAAAATTATACCACAAAGAGAAAGGGCAGTCACAAATGCTACCCATTACACTTGTATTGGGCATATATTTTCTACACACATTTTCATCCAAGACTCGGAGTTAATGCACAAATGCAATGATGGTATAGGGTAGGGAAATTTAAAATAGTAGTAACACTAAACTTCAGATCAACTTACTAATTAATATTAATTAATTTAAAAAAACTTCTTAATAAACTTAAAACATGTACTTCTGCTTCTTTCTATTAAAACATTTCTGGAATAAAACAGAAAATATTTATGACTTAAATTGACTATATTTTACATGTCTTATTGAGAAATAAAATGATGAAAAAAATCAACCCATGTATAAAATAAGTGGTTTAGCCTAATGCATTTCCCAAAATAATGTAAATAATGGTTTTAGGCATCTAGCTGTCTTATTCATTCTTTAGTATATCAAAATGACCATCTTATTAATTTAATTTTTTATGTCATCTGCCACAGAATCTATCTCAGGCTCTTCAAAACAGCAAAGAAAAAATTCTCTATCACACTTGATTATTAAATTGTGTTTGCTTCCAAGAATTATTATATTTCTAGCTTATTTACCTTGGGAAATATCAATCAAGTTCGAGTTATTTTGTGACAAAGAATTTTGTCATTTTTAGATTCAGGGCAATGAAGTAGAAATAATGGAAATCAAATAAGAAAGAACAAAATCAAGTTTGAAATTGACCTTCTAATTGTTTATCTTTCAATTAAGCATGGGTGTACCATCACCAGAATGTCCTTATTTTCAGATAGCTAGAAAAATAAGCTGTTTTCATTTCTTTCTAGTACACAGTTTAGTCTTTTTATATAATACATGCATATACTCAGCACATTCTAATGAGTATTTTGCTATCTCTGGTACATAGTACTGACGAAGAATGACTTTCAATGTATGTGGCCAGCTTTCTAACAGTCCATTGACTTCATTGAGTTTACCAAATGTTAGAAAGAACCTAATTGATTTTTTATTCACCATGGCAAAGGAGTTCATATTTTTTGCCAGTTTCTTCTCAGCAATCATGTTAAGAAAAAACATATTCTTTACATTGCATTGGATGATTACTGCACCCATATCACCAAGAACATTTGAAAGCTTTATTCGGTCTGCTAGCTAAAATGGAAACTGCTCTCCCTTCAGACACTGGCACTCTGCCATTTGCCTCCAGAACATTTCATAGTTCACTGTCAGGACTGCTGCTTTTTCTAGAAGAACATATGGGACTTTTTGAGACGTTTTCTGTAACATTAAAGTGCAGAACATATAGATCTATTTACATTTTCTTACCAGTAAACATATTTTCTAGAATTCTAATCCATTGCAACTTCTTTGGAACTCCCTGGAAAGTATTTGAAGACTAATGACAGAAGAAGCTTGTAATTTTGAAGTAGAAAGGATGGTATTTAATTGGAGAAGCATTTATTATCGGTACAACATATCTCCATTTCAGTGGTATTATTTTATCTGACTGGAGTGGATTTTCTCCTTTTGCTTCAGTGATTTCAAATAGTCACTATAAAAAATTGAAAGTGAGGAGAAAAATCCTCCAGCACTCTGTGATGTTGATAAATAAGTCATGGAAATGGTGTAGAAGCTAGCACAAACTTGTAGATGAGTGTGGCATTAAAATTGCATCCCGTAAACCTGGGAAAACCTTACCTGAATTGCTGTGTAAACAGTCTTCTCACTGAAACACCTGTTTGGTCTGATTGTCAGCATTTTCAGTCATGAATCAAACAGACGAATTTCAAACAAACAATTAAAATTAGAGTGTGAGTCCATGCTGATCAGTGGGACAGCAGTGGAAGGGGGTTCTTGTTTATTTGTTCTTACAGGAACTCTGATCTGTGGTGGTGCAAGGGAAATGGGAAGCTAAACTGGAACAGAACCTTTTTCGTTTTCCAAACTGGACCACTATCTGTTCATCAGACATCAGGGACTCGCACAGACAAAGGGGAAAGCCTTGCTAACCAAAAATCTTTAAGAGGTGGAACCTAGTTTAGCATGGCTTTTTGGGACCAGGAGATAAAAACCTGTGCACCACCAAGGTGTGCTTTCTGTGTAGTTTCCCCTATGGTCGAGAAGAATTTGAATCTTCTGTGCCTGTGGTGTGAGTTTTCTCCTTATATTAAATAAAATATATATCATCTTTCTTTAAGCGGGTCTGGTTATTTCCATATTTAAGTAACAGCGACACACAACTGAACAAATTCTAAATCCTGTCAATCCTCCAACTCAGAAAGGTGATCTAAGATCCATCACCGTAGAGCACAAGAATCATGCCACCACCTCTCCTCACAGAAGAAAATGCTCCTCAAGTGCTTATTTCTATGGGTGATTGGCTGGCTTTAGTGTAGTCAAGTTCACATAGTAACACCAATTTCTACAAAATTTTTGCAAAGTTGATTTGTCCCATTCACTTAATCCTTGATACAAAAAATTCTTACCTAGGAAATGATCCTTTTTGTTTCATAGTTTTGCTTTTTAAATCTAGAAGTGAAGGTCCAAATGATATAAACTTTCTACCACTAACCTTATGCTTAGCTTGTTTACACAAATACTTACTTCAAAGGAACATTATAAGTCACTGGAATTTTTTTTCTTAATATATTATAAATGACGAAGGTTTTATCTCTCCAGCTAAGCACACAGTAGATCCAAGGTATTCACAAATGTGTTGGTTTGTTCTTTATTGTTGTTGTTGCTGTTGGTGTGTGTGTGTGTGTGTGTGTGTGTGTTAATATGCTGCAAGTCTCCCACATATTATGCTAGCATTCTCACAGAGCAAGTTTTGCTGTGTTTTGTTTGTTTGTTTTAAACTTTGTTTTGAGATAGGTTTTTCTTTAACTTTGCAAGACTGGATGTGAGCTAGTTAGCAATCTTTCTGCATCATTTTTAAGTAATTAAGATGACAATGAACAGTCAAGGTAAACAGTTACTTTTATGCAGTTTATGATGAAGTTTATCTGTTGTAACTCAGCTGATGTTTTCCATTCCCTGTGATTTGTGGAAGAAGAATGACTTCTAGGCTGGGACCATTTGTTTCATGTGTACATGTCTAGGCACTATGCCATAGTAGGAGATAACCCATATAGTACTGTATTATCAGGAAGCTTGCTTTCTTATTATTGTAAAAATATTATGAGCTCCAAGGCCAGTGTTGGAGAATAAACAAAGATCAAGTATGTAGATTCCATGTTATTTTATACAGACCTAATCAGCATCTATAATTCTTCTGCTTTTAAAGTATAGTCTTTATTGTGCTAGTTAATAATTCAATGTGATACTACTCTAATTTGTTATGAATTCTTACTAAAGCACAACAAATTTTTTTTTAATATTATAGCTTTCGCATTGTCTTCAGTTAGAAATGAATCTCTCTTTCCGGAACTGAATATTAAATGTTAACTTAAATTGAAATATATGGTCAAAGTGGCAATTATAGAAGTGTCATGTTTACTTTTTATCCACACTTTGTTATATTATTTTAGCTAGTATGAATGTAATTTTTGTTTTTCTTAGTTGGTAGAAGTTTTAAAATTAGATTAATCCTTGGTATTTCGCAAGGCATTTGATTTCTTTACTACAATCCACATGGAGGATATTTTCAATGGCTCAGCTCGCTTCCTCTTTGACATGCTTAGGAGAGACTCAAGCTTTGACTTTTTATGCTTTCAAATGCACTATGAATCATTCTGCCAAACTCCTGCCCTTCATGTGAATGATATATTTTATTTACACACTAAGAAAAAAATCCATGCATGGCTATTATTAATCACTCACACCTTTAAGAATGATCTTACCATTTAGCTATTCATCAAGATGGCTATCCTTCCTGTTAGAAAGAGGCACATCATAACTGATGTATAATTAAACTGTAGATAGGCCTAAATACATAGCTATTGCCGGAATAAATGTCTCTTCATGTTAGAATTATGAGTAGCCTTATACACTCACATGCACACAGACACACAGACACACACAGACACACACAGACACACACACACACACACACACACACACACACACACACACACACACAGCTCCAGTAGGCTACATCCATTCTGGGAGTTTTCTTTTAAGTCTCAAAATGCTAAAACAATGTCAGCGTATATATCAGAATTGTTCTGAAGAGCAGCCCACTGATTCAAAAACGATGTGCTTAACTCTGACAAGGCCAGCGAGACAATAGATGATCAGACTGAGCAAAACATCTGAGAAGTATTTGTTAAAACCGTACACTGACATGGAAAAGAAGTTATGGTTAGGATTTTATTACACAAAAGTTGTTTTCAAGTGTGTATAACTTGTACAACACTAAAATAATATATAAGGAGAGAGAATTTTAAAATGAATCCAGACAGCATTTTAAAGTCATGACCCAGGGAAAATAATTTCCATAAATCCTCACAGCTATGAGGTTTTGAAGAAGAATGCTACGTTCATTCTCTTCATCAGATTTTATCTTCCTCCGTATTAGCAATCACTCATTAGCAAACAGAGGAAGCAGTAGAGAAAATTGTTGACAGAAATAAAACAGCCTACAGTGTCTGGTGAAGGTTGATACAGTGTGGTGAAAAGGAAACTGTGTTTGTAAGATATCCTTTTTAATTTTTTTTATATCTGGCATTAAAATTCTTCTAAATAGGAAGGTGGGAAATCTTTAGCAGACAGCTTTTTAACTCACTTGCTAGCATTGTGGAAGGAATTCTATCTTTAAGACATATGACTGAATTTTAATTTAGATGTTTATGCCTAATGCAAAGCTAGGCAACTCTAAGGGAGATGTAATTTCACAGGACAGAGATATCAATATACATTACAACAACTTGTCGTAAGCATAAAGTGACATTCAGTGATTCTTGTTCTATATTGAGGAAATGCTTGTAGTGTGCCTGACATTGTGTGCAGTGTTGTGATTATGAGGGGGAATGAAGTGAAAACTACTAAATCGGACCATTTCATAGATAGAAACAAAGTTAATCAGGGGAACAGACTGCCATAGTGCCTCTGAACATTATGATCTAAGAACAGAGGTTTTACAGAAAAATAGGTAGATTTTACAGTGTAGCTGTGGGACAAGAGCTGTCTTTGGGGTGAAGCAGGCCCTAGCATTAACCAGGAACTAGATTAGATGCCCTTGCCCGAGGTAGCAGGCAGTTGGGGTTGGTAACTTGAGTGGTTTTCTGGGTGAATAGAAATCTGCCTTGTCAGATTCTTGAGTTTAGGTTTCTGTTCACCCTATCAGAGTCCTGTCTGGGTCCAGCCATTGTCATCAGCACTGCTGTTTTAGAGGCCTGCTTGAACCTAAAAGGGATGAGCAGAAGTGTGGCAAATATAAAGGTTCTTTTTCATGGGGATAAGACTAGTTGATGTGAAGTCTCAGTAAGAGACTTGCCATGAGGCAAAGGCATTTCCATAAGCACAATGTCACTCATAGCCTCACTTGATGTATATTGTGAATATATCAGTGAAAGGTGGGGATTTGAATGCCTTTCCAGGACAGGTAATTAGATGACATCCAGGGAGCAGCTTGTGCTTTCTCTTCTACATTTTTTGGTATTTAATTTATTTATTGAGTTTAGATCCCAGCCTCAGTTTCCCTCTTTTCTCTCCTTTCATTTCTTCCCCCTCCTCAACCATGCCTCCTCTGTTAGGTCAGAAAGGGGCAGGCCTCCCATTGGTATCAACAAAGCAAGGCAGTTCAAGTTGTAGTAAGACTAAGCACATCATATTGTATTTAGGCTTGGAAAGGTGACCCATTATGAGGAATAGAGTCTCAACCACCAGTCAATGATTTAGGAACAGATCCTATTGCAATTGTTAAGAGTCTCACAGTAGACCTATCTATACATCTGTCATATATATTTAGAGGGCCTAGATAGTCCCACTCAGAATCACTGATCTTGTTGGTTCAAACTCTGTGAGGTCCTATGAGCAAGGTTAGTTGTTTCTCTCTCTCTCTCTCTCTCTCTCTCTCTCTCTCTCTCTCTCTCTGTGTGTGTGTGTGTGTGTGTGTGTGTGTGTGTGTGTAGGTATACAATGTCCTTGAGCCCTCTGGCTTCTACAGTCCTTTCTTCCTCTCTCAACAGAATTCCCTGAGCTAGGCCTAATTTTGGCAGAGGGTTTATACATGTATTTCCATTAGTTTCTGGATGAAGATCTCTGAGAACAATAGGGGTAGTTACCAATATGAAGACAGGAGAAGGTCAGTTAGGCTATATACCCACTGCAATTTAAATAGACCTGGAATCCCTGAGGAAAAAGAAGCAGTTATGAAAAGTCTACTAAAAAGAAGGCCCAGGACCAGACAGTTTCAGTACACAATTCCGAGACTTTCAGAAAAGAGGTAATGCTATTGCTTTAAGTTATTACACAAAATAGAAACAAAAGGAGTATTACCAAATTATTTTCTATGAGGCCACCCTGATACCCAAAACACACAAAGACCCAACACAAAGGAGATTAAAGACCAGTTTCCTCATGAATATTTATGCAAAATAATAAAATACTGGCAAGCCGAACCCAAGAACAAATTAAAAAGATCATCCACCACAATCAGGTGGGCTTCATTCCAGAGATGCAGGGATGGTTCGATATATGAAAATCTGTCATTACAGTCCACCATGGAAATAAATTGAAAGAAAAAACACATAAGATACTAACAAAGCCTTTGACAAAATCCAATAGCCCTTAATAATAAAACTCTTGGATGAAACAGGAATACAAGTAACATATCTAAATATAATAAAAGCAATATAAAGCAAGCTAATAGCCAATTTCAAATTAAATGGAGAGATATTCAAAGAAATTTCACTAAAATCTAAAACAAGATAAGGTTGTCCACTCTTTCCATATCTATTCAATATAGTACTCAAAATTTTATCTAGAGCAAAGAGACAACAAAAGGAGGTCAAAGGGATATGATTGGAAAAGAAGTCAAAGTGCAGGTGATATGACGTTATGCATAAGGGATCCCAAAAATTCTACCAGGGAACTCCTGCAGGTGATAAACATCTTTAGTAAAGTGGCTGAATGCAGTGTGCAACTTTTTAAAATTTCTGCTGTTTTTGTATCTAACTAGTCTCCTTCAGTAATGATGCTACTAGAGTATAATAAATCCAGAATAGTCACATTCATTGTTTCTTATTCCAAGATAGTAAGGGCAAGGACCGAAAGGATGACACCCCATTAGGGTCTGGATCACTTTTGTGTCTTGTATTTCACAAGATGCACCCAGATTGCTCAACCATACATTGTAGGTAAACCCTCTCTTATTTGGACTCTTTTAATACAGCCAGCATGTACTCTTTGGTCACTGCTTAAATTTACCTTCTTAGAACAGAATTCTCTGGGATCCAACAGTGCATAACCAGCCCTGGAGCTAAAGTATTCAAATAGAAATAAAAATAACTCCCAAGAAAGTTACTAGCATGCATATTTTTGGACAATTATTACAGAAGTCATTTATAGAAGCTTATACCATGGTTAGTGAATGATCTCCTATACCTTCACAGAAATACTAATGGCTATTTATTCGTACTATGCTCTTAAATTATAGGTTTTAAAAACCTTTCTTTACTGGATTTATAGTGTCATAATTAGTGGGCTGATGAAATTCTGTTGTAGGAAATAGATTTGCTACACACTGAGGAGATGCTCTTACATGTCTCCTATGGTTGCCAAATTTATCCTTGAAGGTTTAGCATCTCTAATCCTGTTATTTTATAATCATATTACTATAATATTAAAGTAAATTGAAAGTATTGCATTCTTTATCTCTATGCAGTATCACACATTTCCTGCAATACTGATTTCGACTGAACAATAATCAATTATCGATTTTATTTTTTCATCTATCTATCTATCTATCTATCTATCTATCTATCTATCTATCTATCTATCTATCATCTATTCACACACACACATATGATCCATATGTAATATGTGTAAAATAGCACAAAGTGCTCTGTCTCATATGATGCCTCAATACAAAGCTAGTGCTAGCGCTAGTGTTAGAGTTACTAACCACTGGCTCCATTGTTTCTTCCTTTTATTACTTATTATGACATCAAAAATCATGGTTTCCACTGTCTCCAGATTCAGCACACACAAATTCCCACTATTTTTTTGTGCAAAGAGGTATGCAAAGCAGCTACACAACAAGTTATTGAGTTGTATATGGAAAAATACTAGGCAACTTCAAATTACAAGGATATAATGACATCAAGGAGTTTAATGGTGACATCATCAATCACAAAAGCAATGTATAAATGGACTGTGTTTCCTCACACTCCAAGATAATGCTGGAGCTATGATTTTAAAAGTCTTAACACTCCCTGATGACCACTCCCTTGTACATGGATAATTTTCATCTTCTCCAGTCCTTTCTGCTCTACCTCATCACTTTCAACTCTTTAAAACCCCAGAAAGAACTTGTCTACCCACAACCCTGTGCTATTACAGAAGCTATATTTAAATATATCACCCGATTGTCCCAAGTTGAAACCTAACAATTCTGAAAATCTTGCCATTCTTGGCTGGGTGTCACATTCCTGCAATGTGACAGACAGGTGACAACACACCCAAGAATTAAGAGATTTTCTCCTCTTGGAGAACAGCATACTTCGTGCACCTATTCCTTTTTCCTCTCAGAGTGGGAAATCTAATTACATATTACTATACTCATATTACTCTCATATTACTCTCGTTATGAATGCAAACAGAAATGATTTTAACATTTTATTTTTATTCATATCTAAATCTCAGTCAATTCAAGTGCTATTCTAAATTATTTACTGTGCCCTAAATGATTCTACTCTCTCTCTGATGTTGTTGCACAGAGGAATATATTAACATAAAATAATAACTGGCCCCAACTTTTGTCCAAATTTAAATATGTTCTAGCAAAGAAAGCCCTTTTATAATTGCTTTTATGTGTCACTTTAAGGCTAAGAGATCCAACCTCCTGGCAGCTTTGCTTTGGGTCTTAATTAGCCACTTAGCTGCAAATTGGTTGGCACCCTAGGCCTTTCATCAGTTATTACCCAAATAGCATCACCGAGTTAGGATAAAGGAAAGAAAGATCCCACATGTAGTAGGTCTTTCCATCATTATTGGCCTTTAATACAAAGGAGGGAATCCCAACTCTAATTAAGGCTACATCCTTAATAGCCAACTGGCATCTTATTTCATTCCCTCTTGGTGAGGCATCATAAAGGAAAAGCCATCATAGTGATTTGTATTACAGAATTCACAAAATATTTTCACCAACTTTATTTCTTCTACATATTAGTTTAGCCATATATTTATCAATTTGTATTGGTTATTATGATTTAAAGTTAAAAGTTTTATTCCTTACTCCATATGACTTCACAAACCCTGATCTATTCCATAAAACTCAGCCAGTCACAAGCATCTTAAAGGGAGTTAGCATTTTCATCTTTTTGTCACACTTCCAGTAAATGAGCAGACTGATAATTATATTACCTGAACAGGACTGGTTTTCAAGATAGGCTATAGCCACGATGAAGCCAAGAAATCACCACCTAGTAACGAAACTGATTGATATAGTAGAGAAGCAGCAAGGAAAGTTTTATTCTATGAAAACAAAAGCGAATGCATATGAGAGATCAAAACTAGCGATGAAGATATGATCTTAAAGCTTGTTAAAACAGGACCAAAAATTACAAAAGTATATGAGTTAGGAAACTTCATTTAATAGTGGTTTTTTCAATAAAACTTCAATTGATACATTTTATACGGCATATTTTAACAGCTTTATATGTCTACTAGAGAAAATGTACATAATTGCGGTGCCTTTTTGCACACATGGAGGCATATATCTAATAATGTACAGTCTGGTCTCTTGAGTTTATCTTACAGAGCCTATTAAGTATTTATTTTCTGTTCTTTTCCATAGATTTTCATTAATGGTTTTATTTGTAAACTAAATGTTAGTCTTCCCAAAAAGATACAGAACTGAGTTGCACATGTTCTAAATTTCCTTTGCCCACTCTGCCCATTAAATCTCCATGAGCTGAAAGTTCACAGTCTGAACAAGATTGCGATTCCTGGAGTCCGTGTATTCCCGAAAACTTTGTATAGGACATTATATTTATTGTATGATTTCTTTGCTTCAACAGCACTTAAAAATTATTAGTATTTACAATATCTTAGAATACCAGTATTGTATGGGCACAACTGCTTTATCAGAGATTCCACCACAGTGATCTCAGCCATTAGTCTGTTTATCAGTGATTGGATTCCTTGTCAAACAATTCATCATGGAAGAAAAGCGCAATAGCTCAACCTCATGCTTGCTGTTGCTCTGCACTGTACTCCATATTTTGATAAAAGTGCCCTTTTCACCCCACAAACTTACTACTTCTACTTGGTAAGCCTCTTCTTTCCAAATTGTAATGCGACCAATAGTAATGTGGAACTGAGATCAAATGAAGTCAGATATCGGAATAAGTGCAAAGTGAGAGGTGCTTGAAATAGAAATATTTTCCATTTCGTCGGTGGAGTCACCACAATTCACTCCCCAAAGGAGTAGGTGCATGTTTATTGGGGATGGTGGGAAGTCATTAGGATGATTTTTATTTAACAAATTAAAAATCAAACTTGCTTCTGTGAAATCCATAACTTACTATCTCTAGCAATATAAGACCATGTTTTGTCTCTTGTACGTGATTACAGTAGGCTTTGGATTAAGTAGATTATACATTTGTACTTACCCAATAATTTCTCTTCCTGAAATAAATGTAATAATTCCCTGGCAGAAGAGTGATGACATCAGACACTGTGAATGACTCTATCAGCAAACAATTTCATTTTTCTAAGCTTAACAAACATTTGCACATCACCTAGTTTCTTCACATAGTAGGTGTTTTATAACATATTCAAAATCTCAAGCATCAGAAGAAAGAGCTATATGGGGATATTCGTAACTAAAGCTATATGGTTTTCTTTAATTACTAAAGAAGTGGTTCCCAACCTTCCAAATGTTGTGACCCAGTTTTTCATGTTGTGGTGACTCCCAATTAAAATTATTTATGGTGCTACTTCATAACTATAATTTTGCTGCTGTTATGAATCATAATGTAATTTTCCGATGGTCATAGGGAACCCAAGGAAAAATCATTCAAACCCAAAAAGGATAACGACCTGCAGGTTGAGAATCAGTGTTCTAAAAATATTGTTTTATTCGTTTCAAAAGAAAAACCATTTTTTTTTTGGTTTAAGAGCACATGCCCAGTGTACCTGCTTCACTAGTAAAGATCTTTAAATAAGGAAAGTATCCGCCTGAAATCAGTGTAAATCCAAAAATAGAACTTGATTGTGTATGAGCATTCATTTGGTCCTCCATGTTGGAGGCATTATGCTGAAGGAAAACAGTAAAGGTAGCAGGCCAATTTCTTTCCCTCTGCCATATTGACTTTGTCCCAGCTCTAAAGCACATTCCAAAGCTGTACTGATTTCCTCGTTGGTGAGTCCATTTGGATGAACAGGCACAATAGCTGGCCAAGATCACTAACTCATGACAACAATGCTGCAAGTTTCTTATGAGTTGTAAATGTTTTGACCAAACACAGCTGGTTTTAAAGAAAAGAAAATGCTGACGAGTCAGTGGATGTGTAGCAACAGTAAAATGAAGAAACAAACAAAACTTGACATGCCTCCAAAGAAAAATTGCCAGTTTCTTGAGGAAAATTCTTTAATTCCACAAAGCCATGACAAACATGGGTTAATCAACTTGTCACCTTTTCCTCCGAATTCTAAACCTTCCTCCTGTGAGCAGAGCTTCAGGAGGAAACCAGTGGAAAGTCACAGAAAAGTGCTGCAGGGAGAAAGAGGAGCTTAGAGGCTGTGTCAGGCTCACAGTCAAAGGGATGAAGCTGCTCTCTCAGTTTAATTTTTCATAATATTTTGAATAGCACTAGCCTGCAGTGAATCACTTAGTATTAGTTAAATAAAGTTTACATAAACCAATTGTTCCTACAAAATTGTATAATATTGATTCATAGAAGTTGTTTGCACTGTAAAGTTGATTTGCAATTTCAAAGGAATAAAGATTAAAGCTTTATTCCTTTGGGATGTTGTTTGTTATATCTTACTTGCAAACCACTAGCTTTCCTTTAAATGATTTGCCTTTGGCTGATAGAACAAATAGAGCCTGTTCAGCAGGTTCTCATTGCAGCATGCTTACTTCAGTTGGCCACCTAGTAAGCTTCATGATAGGAGGGAATGTTTACCTTTTTTTTTTTCGTTTGTTTCTGTCTTTTAAATTCTTGACAATTACTTCACATTGGCCTATTGGCTGAATAAATGCACCTGTACATAATTTTTTGGACAAAGAAAAAAATCCACAAATTCAGAACAAAAACAAAAGACAACTAAACAAAAATTGCACAAAACAGGAACCTTCAGTAGTTATAGAACATAAAAACGTGAATCTCTTGTTCCTCATTAACCACTCTCACAGCATGTGCTACATTTCAGGAACTCAACTGTATGCAGCAAGAGAGGGAAGATTCTGAATGATTTGTTGGAAGGGTATTCATCCCAGTTTATAAAATTGCTGTAGTTTCCCTATCATTGTCTACCAGCTCCATGTTCTTTGTTCTTAATTGTGTGGCCACTGAAAACACCTGAGTATCTGATCTGTAGAGTATAAACACTTATGAACTAACTTTGAATAATCTCAATTTATATGAAATTTTTAATTTAATACTTTTGATATTTCATAGAATAAATGGACTGTATTTTGGGAACTTAAAACATGAATTCAATAAAGTTTTAAATACATTCATTGAACTAATGTACCTTCCAATTATGAAACCTCATGAAACTAATAACATAAAAAGTTTTCACTACATCTTTCCAGTGATTTTGGTACCTGTCCTAGAACTAGGTCTTGGAGACCAGGCTGGCCTCACACTCACTGAGATCCTCCTGCTTCTACCTCCCAAGTGCTGGCTGGGTTTAAAGGCATGTACCTGCATTGCCCGACTAAGCACTGTGATCTTATTGGTAATTTTCCTTCAAGACCTGTTTTATAGGACTAGTAGTCATTTGAAGGACACTGCCATTGTCTTGGTCTTTCATTTGAGCTTGTGGACTTAGTGCATTTATTTTGTGTCTGGTATAAGATTCTAACCTGCTCCTGCTGATAGGTCTTACTTATCTTGCTATGTTGAGCAATCAAGAACAGGATCAAACTAGCTATAAATTCCAACATTTAGAGAGGAGAAATTTCTAAGGGCTCATCTCCAGTCAAGCAGTTTTTTAAAAATGGGTAGCTGTTGTGGTGGATACTTGTAGTTTTCCCAAGTCCCGGTGTATAACCCAACTCTTATGTGCCCAAGGGCAGCACTAATTTTACTCACAGGACTACTAAAATGAGAACATGGACTTTGAGGAGACATGTACTAGAGGAAACCCTGGGGGAGTTGGAAGGAGGTAATATGGGTGATTATGATTCAGATACATTGTACACATATATGAACCTTTTAAAAATAAACTTTAAGAAAATTGAAAAAAAGTTTTCAGTTATCCTTCCAGTTCCTGGTATGTTTTTATTTACTTATTTTTGGATGGAAGGATGAATGTGAGTGAAGCAAATAACTGACAAATAAACGAAGGATTATACCTCAACATCTTGATGAAATTCACCTTTAAGTTCGGGAAGATTTTTAGTTGTCTTAAAAACATGATGCTTTATTTTCATTCTTGTACATGTTGATACCCCAGTTATGCTGGCACCATTGTTGAATATGATTTCTTTTTTCAATTTTATATTTTTCCTTCATCAAAAATCAGTTGTGTGTAGGTGTGTGGATTGATATCCAGATCTTCAATTTAGTTCCATTTGTCCTCCAGTCTCTTTTTATTCCACTACCAGGTGGTGTTCAGTACTGCAGCTCTGTAGGAGAGTTTGAAGTCAGGGATTGCGCTGCCTCCAGAAGTTTCTTTAATGTACAGGATTGTTCTGGCTATCCTGTTCGTTTTGTTGTTCTTTTATTTTTCATACGAAGTTGAGTATTGCTCTGTGAAGAATTTTGCTGAGATTTTGATGGAAATTGCATTGAATTTGTTGATTGTTTTTGGTAAGATTGCCATTTTTACTATGTTAATTTCACATACCCAAAGAGTGGGAGATATTTCCATTTTTCTGGTGTCTTCTTCAATTTCTTTCTTCAAAAGTTTAAAGTTCTTGTTATACAGGTCTTCCACTTGTTAGGTTAGAGTTACTCCAAGATATATTATGTTTATTGTGACTATTGTGTAGGTGATGTTCCTCTGAAATTTTTCTCAGTCCATTCATCATCAATGTAAAGGAAGGCTCCTGATTTTTTTTTTTTTTTTTTAGTTAATATATCCTGCTACATTATACGGAACACGCCTCCATTGATGGTGGGAGTCCAAACTGGTACAGCTGCTTTAGATATCAGTATAACAATTTTCAGGAAATTAGATAACAATTTTCCTCAAGACCTAGCAATACCACTTTTGGGTATATACCCGAAGGATGCTCAAACATAGTACAAGGTCATGCGCTCAACTATGTTCATAACAGCATTGTTTATCATAGCCAAAACCTGGAAACAACCTAAATGCCCCTTGACAGAAGAATGGATAAGGAAAATATGACATATTTATACAATGGAAAACTACAGAGCATAAAAAATACAAAGACGTCTTGAAATTTTGGGAGAGCTGAATGGACCTAGGAAACATCATATTGAGTGAGGCCCAGACCCAGAAATATAACAACTACCCTGTTTATAGTTCCCCTGTACTAGTACACTTATGCACTGGAATAGCAAAGTCCATGGGTTATATAACTATACCTCAGACCTGCTTTCTTGGTCTACTATGTGGAAGCCAGCTCTGCTGCTTCTGTTTTCACCACTGCTGGTTCCTTCTTACATTGAGCTGCAGTGGATGGATATGAACATTTCTGTCGCAATTTCTTTTTTATTATCCATGAAATGGAAACAATCTTCACTGCCTTCCTCCAATGAATATACCCTAGTTTGCTGAAGGAAAATTGAGAGTGAAAAGTTTAGGTAAACATTCATGAAATCAGAATAGATAATGTAATGAACATTGAGACCATAGACAGCTGAGACAGAGGAAAAATGAAGTCAAGGTAGAAAGTTTCTGATGGGCACTCTAAGACGTTTTATAGTGCTGAACTTCCTAGAGTCCTAAAATATTTGTGGCTATTATCATATAAAATATGAAGTGCTCAATATGCATGGGGAATGCTAATTCTTGTGAGACATTCTGGGAAGTGTGTTTTCAGAAAATTTTAAGTAGAAAAAAATTAAATAAAAATGGTTGTAGGGAATTGGAATAAATGCTCAAAGGTGGCATTTAGGCAAAGAAAATTTCCAGAAAACCTGTAAAAACCAGTGAGGAGTGCCTGAGCAGAGAAGTGGGTGAAGGCTGAGGAAGCAGCAGTATGACAATTTTGAAGGAGAGTATAAATATGTGCATGGCTTAAAGTCATTGGGAAGGCAAGAGAAATGTATAGAAAGTGGTGACATTTTCAAAGCTGTTTATTTTCCGGGGACTAATTTGCAGTGGTTCTCATGGCAATGCAAAGGCAAGCTGATGTGGTAAGAGCCAAGGACTTCATATCTAGTGATAGGTGCTTTAGGTCTTTTTTGCCACCTTGAGTATTTTTCCTTACCTAAAAATGTTAGAGATAAAAAGATAAAAAGTTCTTCCAGTCTCTTTTAATTGAAACTTTTATACCATAATGTCATATGCTACGAAAAGTAGATTCTGAGAATACTTGAGACACATAACCACATTGCCTAACAAAAGAGGCTTGAAAACTTGAAGTGAGGAAATTCCTACTTAAAACATAAAAGCTTAATAAATGTACAAGTGATAACTACTTAAACAATTAAGAATAAATGATGACAGAATAATAATTTTCTCCAATAGTGTACAAAACTAAAGTGGTAAGGAATTTCCTTTTATTGTTATCCGTTTAGGGATTTCAAGGAGACATTCCACTTGACATGAAAGAAAACATGGGAAAAATGAAGACTATTTTGTAGATATCTGTATGGGGTAGCAGAACCCTGTGAACATATAAAGCTGTTTAAAATGTTAATCTGACATCCAAATTAGAACCCAAGTATCCCAGGCTCAGTGAACACCAAAGACTAGAAAAGGAAACACTCTAAGAGCCAGAGGCTCGGAACATCTGTTGGTAGGTAATGCCTTCCAGACATGGCTACTCCTCAGAAACCTCAACAATATGGCTGCCTTCACATGACCTGCACAATGGCAACACTAGTTGACATGCTGATATGACTGGGAGAAATTTCCCAGGATCTCACGTAGAGCTATAGACAATCAATGGCTGTGGAGAGAGGGAGAATTAGTCTTCTCCTAGGACAAACTCCCAAATAGTTATCCAATTCCAAGTTGTCAGCCCTAAATACATGTGGATAAATGACTGACCCTGGATGGAATCAGCAGGCTGTATGCATATAAAAATACATACCACAGATACACACAATAATATAGAATCCTCATGCATTTCAGTTTGAAAAAGGGAGGGTTGGACAGTGTAAATACAGTACTGTTGTATAAAATTTTCAAATGAGTTGTATTTAAAAAGAAATATAAAATGTTTAAGTAGCAGAGTTACACAAGATTTCTTGGCAAGTAAGTTGTAAGATATATTCTGAAAAAAAAAAAACCTTCAGTCTTGCTCATTAGTAGCAAAAACAAACCCAAACAAGAACATAGAAGAGACTTCTTGCTGATAAGAAGCTGCAAAGTATTTTTGGTGGTGAGCCTAGCCTTTAATGGCTGAGACATCACTCTAGGCCCCTCAACAGAAGAATGGATAAAGAAAATATGGCACATTTACACATTACTCAGCGGTAAAAACAATGACATCTTGAAATTTACATGTAAATGGATGGAACTATAAAGCACCATCCTGAATAAGGTAACCCAGACCCAAAAAGATGAATATAGTATGTACTTACTCATAAGTAGATACTAGTTATAATCAAAGAATATTGAACCTATACTTCAGGATCTTATAGAAGAAGCTAAGTAACAAAGTTAACCCTAAGAAAAACATATATAAGTCCACCTGGAAAATCAAAATAGACAAGATTGCCTAACAAATTTGGGAACATGGGGTTCAGGGGAAAGGGAGGGTGGAATGGGAAGAGGAGCGTAAAAGTAGATGAATGAGAACTTGAGGAAATGGCATGTTCAAGATGGAGGAAGGACAGAGATTACAACAAGGAATGAGACATCTTGATTGAGGGAGTCATTACGGGGCTAGCAAGAAACTCCGCTCTGGAGAAATTCCCAGGAATCCACAAGGATGACCCCAGCTAAGACCCTAAGCAATAGAGGAGAGGGAGCCTGACCTGGCCTTGCCCTATAGTCAGACTAATGACTATCTTAAATATCACCATAGAACCATCATCCAGCAACTGATGGAAACAGAGGCAGAGACCCATAACAGAGTACAGGACTGAGCTCCCAAAGTCCAGCTGAAGAGTGGGAGAAGTGAGAATATGAGCAAAAAAAAAAAAAAAATCAAGACCATGATGGGGACACCCACTGAAACAGTCTACCTGAACTAATGGGAGCTCACCACTTCCAGAAGGACAGGGAAGGAACAAGCATAGGCCCAAACTAGTCACTCTGAATGTGGTTAACAGTTGCACGGCTGGGGCAGAGGCAGTGGCACCAGAATTTATCCCTACTGCTTGTAGTGCCCTTTTGGGGAACCTATTGTCTTTGGATGGATATCTTGCTCAGCCTAGATATAGTAGGGAAGGCCTTGGACTTTCCTCCAAGCGACGTGCCTTGCCCTCTTTGTGGAGTGGATGGGCAGTGGATGAGAGTTTAGTGGAGGGGATGGGAGGAGCGGAGGAAGTAGGAACTTAGATTGGTATGTATAATGAAAAAGATAGCCTGTTTTCTTTTTCAAAATAAAATAAGAAGCTGCAAAGTAAAAACACAGTTTTAATAAGATTTACATTAGTGGCATACAGCATTTTAATAAGGAAATTAGGGAGTTTTTAGCTCAATAATTCCTTGTGTTAAGTATTTCCGGCAAACTAAAGTCCTGTTTTCTCTATTTCCAAACTTCTGTGACTTTGTTGTGGATGCACTTTGACTATACTCTGATTTAACTCATCTATGTGTGACCACACTGAATCTATCTTATCATTAACAGAACAACCTGTAATCTGCACAATAAAACCAAGCTTTTCCTCTGTCTTTGTGATACACTTCATATGATTGTGTAAATAATATAGTATTGTGTATGTACTGAGTCTGGACTGTGCTGAATCGGAGAATAGCTCAGACATTGTTTTTGTTCAAATGATGTCACTGAGGGTAATGCAGATGACCCAGCATACAGGTATTTTGAGTTGTAGGGAGGTCCGTTGAATTTTATCCCGAATGCCATCTATTCACAGAATTTCCTTAACAAGTGTAAGATAAGATTACAAACAGAGTCAGATTTTCTTTTGATAATTTTTTTTCTTTTAAATATAAAGGCACAAGTCTTTACTTCATTGTCACAGTCCTGATATCCATTCTCCATTGCAAATTTTAAGTTAAAAGATAAAGATGTAACCCTATACTAAACACTATAATTGTTCCTATCTGAATCAGCTTCCATGCCTCTATTATCCATTTTGGAAATTGTGATGAGAACACAAATGTGATATTCATGAAGCCTTTAAAATTTATAGAAATAAAACAGAGTATCTGTTCACTAATTTGAGAATCATTTGAACAAATAATTTGTCAGTCATTCAGCTATATACATTTATATGTACAATTAAATTTCAGAGATATTTATATCCAGATTTGTTATCTTATATAAAAATCCTTAAAATTATTTAATGTTTTTATCTGGGTCTTTTATTCCTGTCAGTGTATCACATTATAAATGATTTCAAATGTCTTGCTGCAATGTTTATATATTTAATTTCATGTCACACTGAAGGCTAGCTTGACCCATATTAAATAAGGGTGGAAAAAGAGAAGAGAAGACACTGCTGATAAACAGTGTTTAATTCCATTTTGGAGAACCTATCAACCCACATTCTGTAGGATATAGCTGAAAATGGCAAAAGATCACACAAATATACAGTGTGTATCATTCATGAGCTAATAAAAACAATTTGTATGCAGGATGGAGAACAAAAGAAAAGTTATGGAAAACATTTCTCAGCCGAGGATAGTGATCCAGATGTCCTAAGACTTATGGGAGCAATCAGAGGGGACCAAGCCCTGTGGCAGACCTTATTAAGTTAGACTGTGACCCAGCACCTTCAACTTATTAAGCTGTCCAGAACTTCAGTGATTAAAACCAAAGAAAGGTCATCCACAAACCTTTAGTCTGTCACTGCACTGATTTTTTTTCTCATATACATTAGAACCCTGTGGAGATTATTTTGTTGATCCAATGTTTATAAATATTATATACGTGAATTGGATTTAGACAGAATTTGGAGATAATTTTAACAGATGATTATTCCATAGATTTTTTTAAACTAAATTTTCAAAATTTTTCTTATTGTTTGAGAATCTCATATATGTATGCAATGTGTTTTGAAAAGAATCAACATTGTTCCTATGCCTCTAGCTCCTTCCCTATCCTCCATGCCACTTTTTCATCATAACTTCATGGACTTTCCTTTTAAAAGCTACTGATTTCTTTGTAGTGCTGGCTGGATGTGTATGAGTATAGGACCACACACTGGGGTGTAGGTTTGGATACTTGAACTTTTCTTCTTACCTAAACAGCCTTCTAGAGTTGTGACTACATTTCCACGTGACTCCATCAACCATTCTGGGATTGTTACTGGCTTGATTTTGAGCAAGCATCATGCATCAAGTCACAGGCACTATAACTTCATGTGTGCAAAACATTGCTTTGCCGTAGACATCTCCTTCCTCTGGCTCCTACTACCATTTTTGCCCTTCTTCTCAGATGATCCTGAGAGGGGTGTGGCATAGATGTTTCATTTGCTGATAAGCATTCTAGAATCTTTATTCTCTGCAAATTAATAAGTTGTGGGTTTCAGTTAAGTCACCATCTACAGTAAATAGACGCTTCTGAGATGAGTGTTAAGAGACATTCATCTTTGGGTATAATGATAAGAACTTATGATTCAGTTTAATACTGTATCCATTTATGTATATGAATATATAATGTGGTATATATAAATGTTATATATAAATGTGTATATATATATATATATATATATATATATATATATATATATATATATGAGAGAGAGAGTGAGTCAAAGTTAAAAATCCACATATGAGAGAGAAATATAGTATTTGTCTTTCAGGGTCTGGATTACCTCCCTCAAAACTATTTCCAGTTCATCTATTTATTTAAAAATTTCACAATTTCATTTTGTTTAGCAAATGAGTAATATTCTCTTGTGTAAATTTTCATAGTTTATTTTTATTAGTTGGACATCAATGCTGTTTCAACTTACTGGCTATGATCAATAGTGCAGTAATGCATATGGATGAGCAGGTATCTCTATTATAGGATATCTAAAAGGATATCTATAATAGGATATAAGACATATTCCCAAAAAAGGTGTAGCTGAATCTTATGGAAGACTTGGTTCCTTTTGTAGGAAATGCCTCACTGATTTTCCTAAAAATCTAGTTGCAAGCTTATGAACAATGAATAAGCTTTCTGATTCTGCTACATTTGGGCCAACATTTGTCATTTAAAAAATCATAGCCATTCTACTGGAGTAAGATGAAATCTCAAAATAATTTTAAATTGCACTGCACTGATTGCTAAGGATAATCAAGGCAATTTTTAAAGATAGTTTCAAGATCTTAAGAGCATCTGAAAAACATAAAGTAAAATAAGGTAGTTTTGCATTTCATTGTGAACAAATTCATGGGGAACACAACATGATCGGTTAGGTCCCAATGAAGAGCAAGTTTATGGCTACAGATCGAGAATGTGTGGATACATTTTCAAATCAATACAATCAATTATATACAGTGTCGTGAAGTTGACACTTGTTGAAGATTAAAGTAAATCCTATTCTAGCTTTAGACACTGTTTGAGTTAGATACCATTTCCTGTGCTAGGCTTTTGCTCTCTTTCTCCCAATGTTTCTCTCATTAGATTATGATGAACAGATATACCAAACACCAGTCATACCTTTTGGCAAGTATAGGCATATTGGAGTGGTGATCGTATGTGAATAAATACTGTGTATGTCTATTAAAACAGGCATAGTACTCTTTCCATTGTCTCGAAGTTCAGGCAGAAATTTCATCTTAATATATGGAAATATATTAAGACATAGCATAGTCTTACTATGCTATGTGTTCAGCACTTGCTAAAGCACTGTGCAGCTGGATCTGCAAACTTTAGCCTACTGTTCATTTCAGGTCCCTGATTCTTTGTTGGGTCCCTAGAGGACAGGCCTTCGCACCCCCACTTGATCTGTCTTACACTCTTGCACTTGGTTGAGAACAGGAACGAAAACAGGAACAATCTGTTGTTTTCAGCAATGTTTCTAAGGATGTTTACCCCTAAGCCATTGAGTTACTGTGATGAGCTTCCTGCTTTTGCTGTCTTAGCCTCCCCTGCTGAGGGCTATATATACTGTGTGAGAAAGTGGAAAAAAAGGCTTGTCTTCAGAACCTGAAGTTGTGTTGCCTGTTAATCCCGACGTTCCTCGCTCAGAAGAACGATAGTTGCCGTGCTGGTGCGGCAAAGTGGAGGTTCCCACCGAGATCTGAGAAAGAAGGGGTTAGCGAATGAGGTCGTCCTAGACCGGTAAGGATGGATTGGGGTAAAATGGGATTCACAAGCAGTAAGAGAGATATCTAAATTGTTAGAGAAACAAGGAACCGCGGTCAAAGAGAGAACTATAGGGGATTTTATTAAGAATATAGCCGCAGCAAGCACGTGGTTTTTGATAGGTGGAGGTTTGAACATCTCCGATTGGAAACAGGTAAAAACAGATTTGCAGAAACGGCTGCAAAAGGAGGGTGCCGATAGCATCCCTATATCTACCTTTTCGCTATGGCTCCTGGTTCGCGATGCCCTACTTACTGATAAAGTGAAAGTGAGACAGGAGATCATAGCTGCTAAAGAGATACTTGAAGAAATACAGGAGAAGGAGACTCGCGGGTCCATAGGATCAGCAGAGTCGCATTGGGACCAAAAGGAAATGTCAGCGGTACCAGGGGGAACTTTGGAATCTGTCGCAGTACTAAGGCTAGCACCAAAGTCTATTCGCTTTCGGGTGCAAAATCAGATAGCAACAACCTCTGAGTCAGAAAATGGGAAAGACAGTCTCAGCTATAGTGCAGAGAATAGTTTATCTGATGAGGAAGCACAGCTAATGCAGGAAATTAAGGTACTTCAGAAAAGGCTGAAGCACTGTAAGGTGAAGAATTCCTTATGTGTGCTGTCAGCCCCACCTGCTTTTAATGCCGATTGGGGAAGGAGGGTTGGGGACTGACAGATGACAGGGAAGCCGAAGAGGGCTCTGGAAGAAGAGGAGTTGTCAGTTTTCGGCCCTGGCACACAGTTGCCCCGGTTATAGAGGTACCTGATCCTAACAATCCAGGACAGATGCTGAGACAACATATGGCCTTGAGCTTTAAGGAGATGAAGCAATTAAAAGAGGCCGTGGCGGTATACGGCTCTCAGTCCCCGTTTACTCTTGCCATGGTAGAGTCTTTTGCGGCATTGAATCTTACACCTAGCGATTGGCAGCAGCTATGCCATGCGGTACTATGGGGAGGAGATTACTTATTGTGGAGGGGAGAATATCAAGAAAATTGTTTACAAATGGCTAGGTTAAATGTGCAAGCGGGACAGGCACAGCGCAATCTAGACATGCTAACTGCAGCAGGAGCTTATGCTGACTTGGCCAATCAAATTGTGCTCGATCCTGCCGTATATCTCCAGATCGCGACTGCAGTTACCAAAGCATGGAAAGCTCTGCCAACCAAAGCCGCAGGGGATCAGCTGTCAAAAGTTCTATACTCAAATGCAACAGGATTTAGAGAAGGCTGGGCTGATCATAGCTCCTGAGAAGGTCCAAATGCAAGCCCCATATGGACGGAATGGACAAAAATAAATAACTATTAACACCTCTCATCTTAAAACCTTACATGATTGGCAGCAGTTACTGGGATACATACAGTGGATACGCCCCTCCCTAGCAATCAAAACAGGTGACTTAAGACCACTGTATGATATGCTTTTGGGGGATCCTGATCCAACCTCTCCCGGAATATTGACGCCTGCGGCCAGGCAGGCCTTAAGGCTTCTTCGGGACAACATTGAAAGGGTCCATCTCTAGCAGATTAATTATGATCAATCATTAAATTTTGTAGTTCTTGCTTCCAATTTTGACCCTACAGAAGTCTTTTGGCAGAATGGACCTATTTTATGGGTACACATGCCTGCCTCTCCAGCAAGGGTAGTCACCCCATACTATGAAGCTGTATTACAATTACTTTGGAAAGCTAAGAAGGTTGCTGCCCAGACATTTGGGAAGTACCCTGACAAGATTATAACACCTTATACTAAAGACCAGCTAGTACAATTACAGCAGTACCATGATGAGTGGACACTTTTTCTCACCTTTTCCGGAAGTTTTGATTCTCATTATCCTCAGCATCCATTAATGGTCCTGTTCAAAATCATCCCATTATATTCCCCCGAGTGATTAGAGCATCTCCCATACCCTCAGCTCGTGCTGTCTTTACAGATGCTTCCCCTAAAGGTAATGCAGTAGTGGTCTCTGGAGGAAAAGTATGGAAAAGTCCTGTGGGGGATGCATCAGCCCAAGCTGCAGAGGTAACAGCCTGCCTCATTGCACTCCAGCTCTTCCCTGGGGAACCTGTAAATTTGTATACTGATAGTGTGTATATGGCCCACATTTTCAAGCCATTGGAGACATCTGCATATATATCACCTACCTCTAAGGTCCATCATTTGCTCAGCTGCGTTCAGCATTTGATTTGGCAGTGGACTGAGCCTTTGTTTGTCGGACATATCTGCAGTCATACTCGGCTGCCTGGGCCATTGTCAGCAAGTAATGATTTAGCTGATAAATATACACATGTTTGCTTTACTTCTGACCGCACCCAAGAAATACATGATAAATTTCACCTTAACGCGCACCCCCTTCAGCATCATACTCAATGCACGCGAGAAGTAGCACAAGCCATTACATCTTCTTGTTCTCAGTATGCTCCTTTCCTAAGCAGCCCCAATTTAGGAGTTAACCCACGAGGGTTATGACCAAATCAGTTATGGCAGATGGACGTTACACACCTGCCTGCTGCAGGGAAACTTAAATTTGTCCATGTATCAGTAGACACCTTTTCAGGAGTAATTTTCGCATCCTTACATTCAGGAGAATGAGCAAAAGATGCCATTGCACACTGCCTATCTGCTTTTGCCTATATGGGCAAACCTGAGGTTATTAAGACAGATAATGGCCCAGCATATATCAGCAAAAAAATTTTATCCTTTTGTTCATTCTATGAAATTTCCCATAAAACAGGCATTCCATATAACCCAATGGGTCAAAGCAATCGTGGAAAGTGCCAATCAGACCCTCAAGCAATATTTTCAAAAAATTAAAAGGGGGGAGTTCATGTTTTCCCCAACTACTCAGTTATCCACCATTCTCTTTATTTTAAATTTTTTGACTATGGATGCTGAAGGGCGCTCGCCTATGAAGTGTCATACACAGGTTAGGGCTCAGAGCCTAGGATGGGTCTGTTGGAAAGATTTGCAAACAGGAAGATGGATGGAACCAACCCCCTTGTTGGCAAAGGTGAGAGGGGCTGTATGTGTTTTTCCTCCAGGAGTTGATAAACCAATTTGGATGCCAGAGTGGTGCGTAAGGTCAGTGTCCCAGGATGAAGACCACAATGCTCCTTCTGCTTCAGGTGATGACTCTGGTAACAACAACAGAATTATGAGTAATGGGGAATCTGCTGGGAAACCCCCCACTTTTAATGCCAGTTAGTATTGTATAATACCTATGGTCCCAAACCTGCTCCTTGGTGTTGGGATGCTGATAGAGATTTTAATCTCCACCCGACAGTTATGGGGGAAGAATGTATCGCTCAAGAGCCTGATTTGTTATACTGCTGGACGCAATATGACTATTTGATCCTCTGCTTGCGTTCCTCCCCCATTTTTCTTTGTATTGTGGAGTGGCACTTTGGGGGGGGGCGATATTCTCTATTGTTCTTCCAGGATCTGCAAACTGAGTAATTGCTGGGATGGTTCTGATGGAGCTTTGATCGTTCGAGTGCCTGCTGTGATTCCTCTGCCGGTGCTGGTGTCTCAAGAATATCAGGAGATCATCCTTCATCGACAGCGGGGCGAACAGCTGCAATTGTTGCTGTCACTGCCACTGCGGCTACGGTTGCTGGAGATGCCATTTCGCAGACAACTGTGACTATAGAGAATGTGAACCAACTATCTGGAAGGGTTAGTAGGTCCCTGCAGACACAGAGTGCTCTGGACTCTCATATTGGACTTGGACTTTTAAATTTAAATCAACAAACTGTGCTTTTGCAAGAACAGGTAGATTCCCTTTGACTCCTGCAACAAGTGTCTTGTATGTTACACTTGCTAATGTTATAAATGCTTCTGATGTGGTTGAACTGTTGAATCCATGTTTAGATGGCCCTTGGAATTCCTTTTTGAATTTCACCCTGCAGACAGCTTATCATATTGTTAGTATTAACAGCACATGGATCCCTGCTGTGTCTGAATCCTGTCAGTAGAATGCCATGGCCCAGCTTGGGGGCTGGGTCCAGCGATTGTCTGGAATGCTCACTTGTAGTCATATTGTTATTGGGGTTATCTGTTTTTGGATTCTCTGACATTTTATGTGGCAATCCCACATACAGCATACTGTCACTCGACAAGTGTTGCTTGGACTGTCTTCTGGTAATCAGGAAGCGCCCCAAGTCTGGCTGCAGATATTGCAGAAGTCATGAGGGATCCCTATGATGGGCAACTCTCCTGGTATAGAAAGCTCGCCTAAGACAGGGATTAAGGCCTCCCATAGACGGGTAAGAGTCTCTATCTGGGGGAGTCCTAAGACAGGGGCTCTCATGCTTTTAAAATAAAAAGGGGGGAATTGTTGAGTCCCTAGAGGACAGGCCTTCGCACCCCCACTTGATCTGTCTTGCACTCTTGCACTTGGTTGAAAACAGGAACTAAAACAGGAACAATCTGTTGTTTTCAGCAATGTTTCTAAGGATGTTTACCCCTAAGCCATTGAGTTACGGTGATGAGCTTCCTGCTTTTGCTGTCTTAGCCTCCCCTGCTGAGGGCTATATATACTGTGTGAGAAAGTGGAATAAAGGCTTGTCTGCAGAACCTTGAAGTTGTGTTGCGTGTTAATCCCGATGTCCCTCGCTCAGAAGAACGACAGTTGCCATGCTGGCGCGGCAATTCTTTACCTTACTTCTATCTAAGGAAACTGCTCAACAGAAGAACTTTGCATTTTGAAAAGTTTAAGAAGTATTTAAATTGCTTGGAATTTGAAAGTTGTTGGTTCAGGCCACTGAGGTACATTGGACAATTGCAAGGAGCAGCATAGATATGTAGAAAAGAGAAAACAAAGACTAAGTACCAGCTGTGCCTGTGCAAAGGGCCAATGGCTACTCTAAAGAAAGATCCTTCACATTTTCTTACCAGATGCCTGCTATGCCATGGAGTCATATGTGGCTGAGGGAAACATACAGAGGCTGAAATACTATTATCAGGCATGTAAGGAAGAGGACTCAGGAGACATGACACTGTCCATAAAAAGGACCAGGATGTGTTCTGTTCCTTCTGGTTGCCTCCCATTCAATCCTTTTGTATTCAAAGGAAATTGCATTGAATTCAAAGACATTATGTTTGTGAAATTACATTATGAATGAAGGAATTTGATTGTGTATTTATATATTCTTAACATCATATTTCTTTTAATTATATTTTTGTGTCATATTTTTTATAAAAATTAAACTCCTCTTACTCTAACATGAATAATCTCAGGAATAATTCAGAGTCTGGGGATACAAACATTGGAAATTATAAATGTGTAATTTTTTGAAGGTTATAAAATTACATAGAGAGCATTGTCTTTGTATGAAAATGAAAAGTTTTTATTTGTTTATTTTATGTTTGTGTGTGAGTGCCTACCTGTGTACCCCTTAAGTATCTGGTACCCATAGAGGCCAGAGGGGATCATTAGGTTCCTGGAAATGAAGGTACAGGAAACTGTAAACCACCATTTAAAACTAAACCCAGGTCTTCTACAAGATCACCAAGTGCTCTTAACTCCTGAGGCATTTCTTCAGCCTCATTTTTTTCTGTCAAGATGAACATTCTGCTCACGTTGCTTTCTGTCATATTTTTTTGGCTATGCAGACACACTATTTCCTAGCTCCCAGTACATACAAGTGGAAGTGAGAAGATGAAACGTCTCCAGGCCAAGAACTGGGTCTCTGTGAAGTGGGCATTGAGCAGTGAAAAATTGGAGAGTGGAAGGAGCCTGGTACATGAATTCTTTTCTTCTTCTCCTACCATGGACTTCTTTAAAACTTACCTCTCTCTGGAAAACCTTACAGACAATTTCTAAGTGCCAAGTAACACCATATCTTGGTTACTGAGATGTCCTCCTTATAGCTTGTTAGTTTGTGACTGAGGGTAAAATCTTACCAAAGATTAGATCCATGTTTCCATCTTCACTCTCAGGATTGGCGCCTCCCAAAGATATGAACATAGTAATTTTTCACTTTGTTTCCTTTTTCTCCTTTTTCATTGATGAGGCTTAAGCCTAGAAACTCAGATAGATTATGAGAAGAGTCCCCCATTGAGCTATATTTCCATATCTTTTTTTACTATTTATTTTATGACAGAGTAACTTTTAAATGCCCAGGTTGGCCTTTAACTCACCCTGTAGACTTAGTGGGCTTTGAAATTCAGTCTTCCTGCCTCGGCCTCCTGGATGGATAGAATAAAGGCTTACTTGACCAGGCCCAGCTGAAAACCTTAAATCTTACCCATGCTTTGCATTCCAGAGAAAGTGTTCAAGACTTTCTATTTGATATTACTTTTCTTGCTATATGTAAGGTTAGTATGTGTTGAGACATTATCATTATTGAAAATGAATGTACCCTAATGTGCTTGTCTGTGTTATGGTTCTGTAAAATAAATTGAAAATAAAAAGCAGTGCATATTCAGAGTAAAAGTTCATTTTTCCTACATCTAGAACTGTGGTAGGAAAGATCACATCGTCAAAGAGAATTCTTAGGGTGTTTGGTAATCACATGACTTAGGGGGAAAGAGTTGTCATCATTTGATCCATGAGTATTATTGCCTTAAAATTCATCAAATTAAAGATTTTATGGCACAGCACAAAGTTATATCAAAATTGTGTTTTACAATTCAGTGTGCGGTCTTCCATATGTTATCTGAAATTCAGTGACTAAGCCAAGTCTACTTTTGAACACATAAATGGTAAGAAATAAATTTAGTCTTAATCCCACAATATTGGGCTACGTTACACCTTAAAATATTGGTGTATATTCCTGGAATTTCCTGTGAATATACTGAGGGAACAAAAATGAAGCAAATATGCTTGTGCAGCATGAAATGGGCATGGGATACATTTTACCATAAAACTATATTCAAGATCAGACACTAAAGATAACATTTGGAAGAAAGTTCATTCATTATTTGGTGGATAAAAGTGGTTATGTGAAATTAACATGGAGGATGAACCAAATTTTTGATCTACACGAGTGTGGCTTAAGGAATTAAATGGGCATTTAAAGCAATTGACTGTCATCTACATTAGTGATGATGTGAAAATGGCACTGGAGAAAAGTTCTTCTGAACCTTATGGATGCCCAAATGCTACCTTTTGTTATGATTAAGAACTGAGTCTCCTGTGCCAATGCGTTCAAGTGTACTTTCCACTTTCTCTTCTATAAGGTTCAGTGTGGCTGGCTTTATGTTGTGGTCTTTGATCCATTTGGACTTGAGTTTTTTGCATGGTGATAGATATGGATCTATTTTCATTCTTCTTCATGTTGATATCCGGTTACACCAGCACTATTTGTTAAATATGATTTCTTTTTTCCATTTGATATTTTTTTACTTCTTTGTCAAAAATCAGGTTTTTTAAAGTGTGTGGATTAATTAATACCTGGGTCTTTGATTCACTTTCATTGATCCTCCTGTCTGTTCTTTTGCCAATGCCAGACTGTTTTCAGTACTGTAACTCTATAATAGAGCTTGAAATCAGGTATTGTGATGCCTCCAGAAGTTCTTTTATTATACAGAATTGTTTTGGCTGTCCTGGGTTTTGTGATTTTTCCATATGAAGTTGAGTGCCATTCTTTTGAGGTCTGTGAAGAACTCTGCTGAGATTTTGATGGGCATTGCATTGGATCTGTAGATTGCTTTTAGTAAGATCTCCATTTTGGCACAGGAGAGACCACTTTCTAAAGTGTAGAGCTCAATAAAAAAGAGAACTGAGTCTCAGATAGATTTAGACAACAGAAAAAATTACTGTACCTGACTACGCTGATAAAATGTAAGATCTCTAGTGAATAGCCGTATTTATTATCTATATTTATGGAACCATTTACTACTTTTTCCTAAAAAAGCACACTCATATAATGCCTTCATTTTAACATAGGAAATATTAAATCAAGTGCCATATCTTCCAATAACAGTAAAGAAAACAATATTTAAATACCAAGTTATTGAATGGATCTACTTAAAACTAGATAGAAATATATATGAGAGTTAATTTCCTCCAATAAAACAGATTTCGCATACCAGGGAACATTTACTTTTAACATATGTGTTTTATTCACAACAGATAATTCTGTTATTTTTGTAAAGAAATGCGTTAAAATATGTTATTGACTTAAAAAAAACAAAATTCATCCTTCACAGGAGGAAAAACCAAGCCTATATTGTAATTCTGATGAAGATCCCATGGCTGATGAGCTCACAGGCCCTAGGAATGAACATACTATCATTCCATGGTTACATGGATACAATATCATGCTGCCCTCTAAAGATACATGTCTTTACTTCTAGTAAAGTGTAGCTTTTAATCCTTATTGTAGATGCTTTCATGTAGAGTGGATGGTGACTGATACAGAACCTCAAAACTGGTCATTGTGCAGAGAATGAATGTATTGGGATTGCTCAGCCAAGAATGGGACATCCATTTCATACAGCCTTCCCTATGACTCAGAGGACATCATGCTGAGGGTATTCCAGAAGATTGTTAGAGCCAGAGGCTGGAGAAGGTGGGCGAAGATGAACTAATTCACAGCAGCTTTGTTGCTGGCATATAAACTTCATAAGATCAAACCAGTAAAACATTCTCACTTGGTGGAAGGGATGCAAAGTATTGACAAGTCAGTGGCTGCTCTGATGTGTTGATTTTCTTTGGTTGTCACCGGTAAATCATCTGTGCTCCAGTGGATGGATCTGCATACCAATGCATCTATAGACATCACAAATTAGACTTATTATTAAAAGGACATGAATTTTGGAGTGGGACTGGAGTGTAGGAGATGGGTTTGGAGAATGTAGGATCATAGTAGGTATGGATATGACCAAAATACATTGCATGAATGTATGGATTTCTCTGAGATAATAAAACACATTTGACATAAAATTATTTCTTCACGTGATTTCACTTTACTTGATTACAATTTTAAGAAAGTAGCTAGTTGGCTTTATATATCTGTTTCCTTCACATCTTTGAGTAGACTAAGCATTGTTAATTGCTTATTTTATAAACAGTTTATCAAATAATCATTTTATTTGCTCCCATATGTTTCCTGGGTCAGCATCATTTTCTGATAAGTGATTTAAAATTATTTTAATTTTATATCAAGTTACTAAAACTTAAACAGTTTTATGATAGAATATAGAATATGAAATGGTTGTTTTTATTCCACTTCTGTTCAATTTACAGGGTAAATCCATGTTTGATTTGATGAGTAATTATATTTAGACATTTATCTGGCAAACTTGAATAAATTCCTCTACGATGATAGCTCAGTATACTGTTTTTAAAGTAACAATATATAGCATGTAAAATTTACTGTGACAGCTCCTAGCATCAGCAATAGCTAACATTTATATAGCATTTGCTATGTGCCAGGCTACTAGCTGATTCAGACTACTTGCCAGGCACTACTGACAGATTGTACATATAATATTTTGCTTAATTGTTTCAATAATACTGTGGACCTATAGTTTTTCATTCCCATTTCATGTATGAGAAAACTGAGGCAGAAGGAATTAAATGAGGTGTTCAAGCTTATGCATGTGATAACTGGTAGAGATTGCATTAGAAACCTGGTCATCTGGCTTCACAGTAAGTGTGAAAGACTTCAAAGAATTCTAGATGATACTTAAATGAGGAAATACAGCATTGAAATGCAATGTTTTAAGTACACCCATACAAACTGTCTTGAATTCATTGATATCAGTGTTATACTGATATAAATTTATTATTGCTAGTAAACTCATAGGTCATGTATCATTGATTCTTAACCTTCAAATACTTTGATCAGTAACGGGTACATGTTCTGTACTGACCAGAACCTAATAGATCTTCAAACAAATGACACTGTCATGTCTGTGGTGTTCTTTATGCAGACGGGGGGTTTGTCAGCCAAGACTAATTAGTGCTATGAACAAACACTGCCCTCCTGGGTATCCCCTTTCACACCCCGAGTTCTCTCTGATTCTTGGCTAAGAGAAAGGGACACCACAAGCTGCCAGCTCATCTTTTGTTCCCTGCCATCTGTCCTATGACATGGTACCTATTATAGAGTCACCAATTCTCCAGCTTTAGGATAACCTCATTGACTTTCAAAATTGCTTCTGACTTTATATTTGAATTTAATACATGAAACATTACAATCTCGTCAACAATACGTACAATATTTCTCAGTGTGGCATAGAGATCGAAGAGAAGTCAGAAAAGTTTTGCTATGCAGTAGCAAGACCCCTTTCATCTGCCAACTCTGTTTCTGTATGTTCACCAGCACATTCAAATTATCTACAGGGTTGTGTTTCTGAAGAGACATGTTTTTTTAGTAGCAGACATTTCAGAGCTCACTACATGTTCACTCCATACAAGCAATCCACAAAAGGGTGTTCAGTTTATAAATCATTGTTGTTTTACAGAGCTTCTCCATTACATTACTCTTTTCTATGGCTTCAGCTTAAGTACTTATATCACAGTTAAGAAGTCAAAAATGTTTATATTTGAATTTCTACTGTGAAAATGGATTATTCTTAAAGACTGATACTCTTTGCCTCATACATTGTAAAATATTAATTTGTTTATGGTTTGTTGTAAGATAATATGAATAGATGAATCCACTTAAAATACTATTTCAATATGAAAACTACAGTATTCATTTTAATGATGGTTACTATTTAATGAATACTAACACTGCAGATATATAATGACTAATACACTGCAGTAATGATCACCAAGTAATGAACACACATCCACTGTAAGTCCTGCCAACTCTTCATGGCAGCATTTTCTGTGGATATAACAATTATACTTCAGAGATGTACAACCATCCAGATAACTAATACACAACTCACTGTTTTACCTTCTTTTATGTCTTACCTTGCATTAGATTTATGCAAGTTTATTTGCAGTATGTTGTAGACATATATGAAATTGTCATGATACCTCATAACCTAACGTTCAATTAGTAAGTCCCCAAATGCTGATAAACACTTTAAAATGATAAGTTTTATGTTACGTGAACTTCTTTTCAATACAAATTTCACCTTAGTGTTAGACAAAGTAAACAAACTTGAAAGAAAATAACAATACAAATAAGTTTTAGTGTTTCAGTGATCTCTGAAAACTTAAAGCAGCTATAAATCAAGTGTCATTAGGATGACTTTTTAAAAAGTCGCAGTTTTCACAATTGTTCAGTTAAAATTCCAACTTTATTATTCTTATTTTACGGAAGTCTCAGAATTTGTCAAATTTTAAAGCCAGGTTTTATCTTTCTGTAAAATTAGGAAAAACATTATGAGTTTGCTGTTAGGTTATTCTCCAAATATTTTATGAAATAATTAAAAACATGGTGTATCTGGAAGATAGTATTTGGCACTAATTGGTTGTGAACATATTACTATCTTGAACTAACATTACTTGTAAAATATTTAAATTGTTTTCTAAGCAGAAACTAAATTTACACAGAGGTCTGTACATTAAACAGTTGTGACAGTAAAGATATCCGAGAGTAAGATATGTTTCACAAGTTACAATATATACTCTTGGTATCTACACTTTATAACATTGGGAAATTACTTCTTTGATGGTAGAAATTAGTTTTTTTTCTAATGACCTTAAAAAAAATTGTTTCTCTTTGTTTTTCCCTGAATTGATGGCTAAAAGGAAAAGAAAAGATTCTGATTTTCTGGTACTTAAGCTTCCAGTTCCTAGTCCCATCTCAACCTTTACCTCATGCTGTAGAGTCGTGGCTGCCTCAGCTCTCACTCATGTGGCTCAATGGAAGTGCTCCCCTTCTTGTCTTCCATTAACCCCAAATGAGTCCCTGGCATCACTATGTTGGAAATGAGCTGACATGCTCAAGTCAGCACTGGGTGTTTCAGGTGGCAGTTTATTATGATGTGCTTTTTAGGAAGCTTTCTGCACATAACTGATGAAGAATTACCAACATTAAATGGAGGGCTGGAGATCTCCTGGGACTAAGAACTGTAATAATGGCTAAGTTTGGTTTCCTGTCATGCAGATTTCCTTCTGAGTCAGTGATAGTTTAGCTGCAAAGGACTCCCAGATGGACAATTTCGTTTTACTTTTGGCAATGAATGATAGTCTTAAGTATCTCACCATTAAAATAACATCATCAAATCTATGTATTCTGATTTTTAGAAACATATTGCATTTAAAAAAACAAAAAAGAAAAAAAGAAACAAAAATCAATCAAACAAACAAAATGCTGAGCTTGAAAACAAAAGTAAGTAATATACTAAGAAATGGAGTTTACCAAAAGGTTAAAGACATGGTTAAAGGGATAGATTGGAGAAATGTGGCTTCAGATTTCTAAAGTTTCTGACTTTAATTCAAGACCTGTAGATAGACACAGGAGAGTAGTCCCATACTAGCTTAGAACTGAGTATAATAAAGGTTCTTTATTTAGGGGTAGAGTCACAGATCACAGTCCTTTGCATGAGCAGGGGAAAGGGAACCAAACTCAGCAGCAGTGAGAGAGAGACACTGTGCAAGCTTTACGTCTGCATTTCTACTACAAGAGACCATGCCCAAGTGGGCTGGTATCTTACAGGCTATGGGTTGAAGCAGTTCCCACTGCACAGGCCAACATAGTCTATAGGTCTACAGAGTGAGTTCTAGGACATGCTCTAAAGCAACACACACAGAGAGAGAAATCCTGTCTCAAAAACACCACCCCCTAAAAAGCCCCAAAACAAAACAAAAACCAAAAAACCTAGATTTTTTTTAAATTACTTATTACTGACCCAAATTCTGGGTCTTCTCTCTGAGTCCATGACTCTGTGTCAGAGACTAGAAAGCTACCTATCAGTGTAATACCATTATGAAGTTGGTGTCCAGAAGAAAGCAATTAATGTTCACCAGCAGACTTTTAGTTACTTGATAAGCAGTCCTAATCCACCATAAAGGATTATTACAGTCAAATATTAAGACCCACAAGGAAACTTTCCCAAGTTTCTGTTCTGTTTCCACATACAGATTTCCATTTGTCCTTCTAAGTCAATAGCTATTTTATGCTGCTCCAGGAACTGAATAGTTGGCTTGCCTTTTGTCCAATCTCCCACCAGCACTCTGTCTGCAAAAGGTCAGTGGAAAGTAAAGCTCAACACTTAAAACAGTATGCATGTATGCATGCCTATAAGTATGTAGGTGTATGTGTTTGTTTATTATTTCTTACAACTCTCCAACAGAGATACAGTTTAACAGCATGTGAATTTCCCAACTAAAGGCTTTAGTAAGATGTGCTACTATTCACACTGGATCCTGCAACAATTCCTTTTGCATACTTCCTCATGGCCAGATGAGTGACAAACTTGATTTTCTAATCCATGGTGCTTCACTGCCCTTGTTCATGTAACATTTATCATTCCTTGGTTAGTGATCATGTGTAGCATGAAGGGGCCTGCTTGTTGGGGTATCTGTCCTGCCCAGTACCCCACAGCTGCCAAGCCCCAAAGAAAATCACACATAGGACTCCATAAGATTATAAACTGATTGGCCCATTAGCTCAGGCTTCTTGTTAACTCTTATAGCTTATATTAACCCATTATTCTGATCTATGTTAGCCATATGGTTTGGTACCTTTGTCAGCTGTCAGCTCACATGTTGCCTCTTTGGTGATCTGGGCAGGAATGGCAGAGGGAGCTTCCTGCTTCCCGGAATTCTCCTGTTCTCATTGCATCACCTCTACTTCCTGTCTGGTTTTCCCACCTATACTTCCTGCCTGGCCAATCAACATTTATTTAAAATATTATTGACAGATTACAGACAGTTCTCACGCACCAGTCATGCTCAAGCTCTTGGCAGTACTTTTCCTGAGAGTGATGTGATTCATTTTAGGAATTCCTGACTGTGTTTGGTATCATTAAAGTAGTTCCTGAAGAGGCCTTGGAAAACAAAGACTAGTAGCAACTGCACTGGATTTGGAGAGGTGTCATGATAGGATTAGGTGCAAAAATAAAGGACTGAAGTGGAACACAGTAAGAAATCTTTGGGAGCTTGCAAAATAATTACAAGTGAGATACACTGTATTATAGCTAGATAGTATTGGCAGGTCTTTAGGAATAAGAGTTATCATAGTCACACTCAAACACCCTCAGATTGGTTTGGGTTTTGTCAGTAAAGATCTAAATGAACTTTAAGAATGTGGAAATCAAATTTAAGTTGATACATCATGTACCATGAAATAAGTATATGTCTTCCTTCTTCATTTTAAGTTGTTTCTTTTTATTTGTATGCAATTTATGCTTTTATTTGCCGTTTCCATTCTTTATATTGGTATATATTAATTCTAAAAGATAACAATTCTGCATGTGGCATTTTTTCATACCTGCATACTCTGTACTTGACTGATTTTCAACCATTTGTGGCCTTTTCTATTTTCTCTTTCTCCTGTTTTAGGTGCAGATTGGTTATTTAAATAGTACAATTTGCTGGGTGACGGTGGCACATGTCTTTAATCCTAGCACTCAGGAGGCAAAAGCAGGCAGATCTCTGTGTGTTTGAGGCCATCCTGGTCTACAAGAGCTGGTCCTGGGACAGGCACCAAAGCTACAGACACATTGTCTCAAAAAATCAAAAATAAATAAATAAATAAAAAATAGAGAAATACTATAATTCTACCTTTACATCTCTTTCACACAAATCTAGCTTACACAAATAGAGAAATATGAATATTTCTTTCTAGATCTGAATATTATTGTTGTTGTTGTTGTTTAACATGATAGTTCTATCTATTTTCCTTCAAATAGGGACGTTTCATTCTTCTTTATGGCTGAAAAACTCTATTTTGTATGTGTAGCACATTTTCTTTACTCATCCATCTGATTCAACACCGTAGCTATTGATTAGTGCATAATAAACATGAATGTGAGGACATCTTTATTGTATACTAACTTTAATTTGTTCAGATTTGTGCCCGGAAGAAGTACATCTAGATTATAAAGTAGCTCTATTATTTGTTTTACCATTCTGTCTTCTATTTGACTTTAGTAATTTGGATTTCTGCCAGGAGTGTATAAGTGTCTATTCCTTCATCTTTTACAAACTAATACGTTTTTCATGATGATATTTTTATATTTTTGCATGTGCAAAATGTTTAGAATATTTTTATTCCCCTTGCATTCTCTTCATTGCCCATCTTTCTATTTGCCAAAAGGTCCCTTTCTACTTTCATGTTTTTTTTTTAAACAACACTTCCCATTTTATTTTTCACAACTTTATTCATATATAAACTAACTGATCACATTTAAGCTACAATGTCAAAGAATTATTAAAAGCACATACACTTGTAAAGTCATTAGAATAGTCAATATGATGGAGAATTCCAGCACCACAAAGCTAGCCACATTGTAATTTCTTCTTCAAACCCTCCTGATCACCATATTTTGCTTCTAAATGTCTGTCCTGGTGTTTTTTATACTATAGGTAACTTCATATTTTCATAGTTCCTATTATGTAATTATATGCACATTTTTCCTGAGCTGTAGATATCATGGTTTTACATGAGCTATGTTGTGGTGTGAGAAAATGGCATTTTTAAAAACATGAATTTTGTTTTGCTACACATGCTTCATCCATTAATATGTTGACAAACAGTTGGGTTGTTTCCATTTTGAAATTATTGCAAATAAAATTTCTTTAAACATTTATACACATTCTCTTATGTCAACACATATTTTCATTTTTCTGAGATAAATCTATGAGTAAAAATTGCTAGAGCATATGATATATGTATATTTTGATTTTCATTATATTACACAATTGTCTTGCAAAGCACTTCATTTTAGATGTCTATCAACACTTGAAGAAAAATGCAGATTTACACATTATTTACAACACTTGGTATCTGTTTCTTTTTTCTGCTCTGGTAATTTTATTGCATGCATATTTGGTGACTTGGGTAATATTGTATTAATTTTTTCATGTTTTAAATTTTGATGTTGGCATAGATTTATATGTCTTCTTATCTCATTAAGAGTTTGAACACATCTGATTCAGTTTTAAGAATTTGTGCCAGCTTTTGGTTGATGTAAATAAATTGAACCTCTTTATAGATCTTATTTTTCTGTTTTGCATAATCCTTATTTGAGAAGATGATAGATAGTATTAAGTACTGTGTTGAGTGCTGTATATTTTTCTATTTTCATGAATTATTCTACCTTGTTTCGTGATACAATTAAGTCACTTAGAAATTGTGTGACCCCTTTGGACCTTGTTTTAAGATTTATTAAACAGTACAAACATATTTTGGGAATTTTATTTTTCTTGAAACTTACTTCACACCTTAGAAAGGGGAACTTAATCATGAAAAATACCTGTGATTTCACATCTAAGTTCATGAAGTATTGAAAATAACAAAATACTACTTTTATAAGATGCAGAAAATAATCAACTACAGAATCAGGCACACCTTTTTAATATTCTTAATATTTGTTCTCAAAACTCTTGTAACAATGAGAGCAATGCATTTAGGAACTACCTATAATATAATAACCAACAATAATCTAGTTTATTTATACATTTATTATTGATATATAAATTAGTCTAAATATTGTTATACTTTTCAACATTTGCTTAACTCACTGTTTCTCATTTTCAAAGATCCATCAGCATTGTTTGATATATATACATATGCATATATATTTATATATAAATTATATTTAATAATGTAAAATTAATTCTGGTTGCTGTATACTTTCTATTTCTATAAGTGTTTTTGTGTATTACTTTGTGATATAGTTACATTAGCTAGAAATAGTTTGGTTATATTAAACATTAGCTGTGTGGATCAATTTTTAGGGGCATAATATGTGTGTTGTCCAGATAAATGCAACGAACTAGTTATGTGTGACTCTTCACATCTCTGAGATAATTTTTACAGGTGTCATTGTTGTATTAGGATACTTCAGATGAATGTTCAAATTCCAACTATTCTGCTTCATAGTATTGTGTTTTAGTAGGCTATCTAGCTCTCATTAGCTCAGATACTCGTCTACAAATGAAAACAAATAATATAAGAATACTTCTGAAAAAAGTACCTGAAAAATAATAAGAACTCTATGGATGCTTATTTAATCAACTATTGGTGTACACATTGATAACTGAACAAAACTTGGAACATATGTATCTGATAATAACAGTGGGTTTTCCGAGATTTAGTAGTATAGGAAGCTTATTGTTTGCTTTCTAGAGAATGTCTAGAGTATCAGAAAACCTGATGAAGAGACTTCTAAGCCAATGTGACCAGCAATCACATTTTAACAGGATGCTGTTACTTATGGAATCGAATAAAAGACCCAGATATTAACCCACAAACCTATGAACATCTGATTTTCGACAAGGGAGCTAAAAGTATACAATGGAAGAAGGAAATCATCTTTAACAAATGGTGCTGGCAAAACTGGATGTCAACCTGTAGAAGAATGAAAGTGGGTCCTTATCTATCACCATGCACAAAACTCAAGTCCAAATGGATTAAAGACCTCAACATTAATCTGACCACATTGAACCTGATAGATGAGAAAGTGGGAATAGTCTATAAGACTTGGGCACAGGAGACCACTTCCTAGGGAGGAGGAGAGGGAATGGGGGGGTTGGGAGGGTATTGGGAGGAGGATAGGAAGTGGAAATTTTTATAAATAAATAAATAAATGAAGGAAAAAATTTAAAAATTAAAAATAAAATAAAAAAATAAAAGAAGGTGTGAGATAATACTTAGGTTCCCTGCTGTCCTGAGCAGTATAAAAGCCTCCTAGCATGCTCTCTCTCTCATTCTCTCTCTATATTGATAGATATCTTCACAGCGACATGTCTAAAGAGGGACTACTTCTGTAGTTTCCAGATGAAATATGTAACTGGAAGCTAGCGAGGAACCACACGGTCAGCGGATGGATGTTGGGTGTTCCAAGTGCAGGTTAACCAAACTATATCTACAAGAAAAGCTTATAGGCCCCAATAAACATCAAAGGAAGAATTAAAATGAAGAAGCACTGGCTCAGCGGAGAAAATGCGATAATAAAGGACATCTGTTGTGGAATATTAGTTGAAGATGTGCTACATATGCTTACACTGTGGAATATTTGTTTATTGATGCAAAGACGTGTTGCATTCTTTCATGTTGCACTTGTTGAACTTTTTAAAACTGTACTACTTTGCCTGCCTGAAACAACTAGTTGGTCTTATAAAGAGCAGAGAATAGGTAGGCATGAGAAAGGATAGAAAGGGCTGGCAGGCAGAGAGAATGAATAGGATAACTCTTAGAAGAGAGGTTAGAGAATTGGAAGGAGAAGGAGAGGAGGACTCCAGGGCCTACCCACCCAGCTACACAGTCAGCCATGGAGTAGGAAATAATAAAAGGAATATGGAAAGTCAAAGATCAGAAGCAAAATATAGACAGGAAAATATAAGAAAAGCTGGAAAGAAATAAGCCAACCTATGGCTGGGCTTTCATAAGAAATATAAGACTCCCTATAATTTATTTTGGAGCTATATGTAGGTCCCCAAGACCAAAGAGTAAAAAGATAAATAAAAAATAACTACAGATATTTGCTTAAGTAGAAGTTTGACCAACCCAGAATTTGATTATAACTTCCAAATCTGTAACCTTAAGCAGAAATAAAGTTCTTAAGAAAATCAATTATGACAAAATAGAGTTCAAACTTTTGAATTCCTGAATTTTTAACAGAAATATGTGCTAGTAATTTTTATGTATTTTTTATTTATTTATTTATTTTTATTTTTATGTATTTTTATGGATACACACAATCTTGTGTGATATTTACTCTTTGGAGCTCTGGAACTCTTGTCATGAGTCTTGATGTCAAGTCATAATTTTGTTCCTTATAAGGTTAAGTAAGACCTATTAACCTCAGGATATTCTAATTTCTGTATTTTGATTTATTTAGTTTAATATTTTGTGTGTATTATTGTTTTGTGCATTATGTATTGTATCATGTGTGTGCCTGCTTTCTATGTAGATCAAAAGAGAGTGTTAGATCCTCTGGACCTGGAGCTACACGATTATGAGCTGCTGTATGGGTGTGTGGAACCAAATTCAGGTCCTCTGGAAGAGTCACAATTGCTCTTAACTGCTGAGTCTTTACAGACATTTTAAAATAGTGCAATGTGCTGTATATAACCCAGCATCCCATAGTTTCTTATTAGTATTATGCATGATGATTACTCATTCAAACAATCAAGAGATAATTGTGAAAATAATTATAAAAATGACAAGTTTCAGAGGTATCCATGGACTACAACTTTGTATCAAAATAATCTCATACAAAAGACTTTGTGGAAAATAAGCATGTACTGATGGAAATGGAAATCAATATTCTTACCTGTAATACAATGGACTTCAGAGTCATCATGGCTTGATAAAGAATTTAAGTTTTTTTACCTTAGATATTAATTAATGTAAGAGTATGGATCATATTGTTTAGTGATTTCAAATCTTAACTTTCTTATTGACAGTCAGTTTACATTTTATATTAGAAATCATGTGTATTTGGGTATGATCCATAACAGATTCTTACCATTACATGAATATTATCCTAATGATATTTACCTTAAGGACACAGGTTGACAAGTGGTTACATTAGAATGTTTTAATATGGGAATATAAACAAATATTAGTTATAAAAGGGATAACTTTACACCATATATGAAGTTGATTTTGAGGACAAATAAAGGTTAAAAGAATGACTCAGGGACAGAGAAATTGAATACTATTTCTGTGTGTGCCTTGGAATGACACATAGCAAGTTTGGACATCTTTAAATTCGTTGTAATTATCACAATTGCCTGCACTTGAATGGCAGAGCTGTGGTACAAAGCTTCATCCTTTTTATGTTTATAATCTAGATGATAATGGAAAACAATATTTCCTGGGTTCGGAATGGGGGCTTTAACTCAGAGGGAGAGTGCTTGCCTTTTCTAAAAAATGTTTTGTTACCATGAAATAAAAGAAAGGTTCAGACTAGGGATACATTACAGAGGTTTGGAAAGCAAAAGGACCATCACCAATTGAAAGAAAATGTTCATATTAAGAATACTATTTACTCATAGAGAAGATTGTGGATCTCTCAATTAGACAGTGTGAATGGTGAATTTCTAGGTGCACGGAGATGATATGGAGGGCAAGAGGTGGATCAAATGACCTATTGGCATGTCCTTTACTTTGGCAACTACTAAATTTAAAATGTTTTTGATGTCGTCTAGGGAAAGCTGTTCTGTTAAAGTTGGAGCGCTTCAAAAATGGAATTTGAAAATTCATGGCTAGTCAAAGGGTTAAGCAGAGCTCTGTCCATCGTGAGCAAGTAGTACTTTAACCGGCAAACCAACAATTCTTGAGCTTCTAAGGTTTGTCCGCCTCCACAGTTTATTATAATGTTCACCATTAGGTGATTTTACTCTGAGAAAATTAGAAATCATCAGGACATGCGATTAGCCTCAATTTATGCATTCAAAATGAAAAGTTTGAAGAAAATACATGCCTTGGTAAAGATTCTATCACATAGGGTGAGGTTGAAATTGAGATTCAGGTTTGCTAAATGCTGTTGAATCTGGAAGCATGTACTTGGCTTAGTTATTCATAAACGCAATATGCTTTTTAAAAAATAGAAATGAAGTACACCAATCCAAATCTCTAGACTATGTTAGATCTCATATTTGTATGAAGAACATCCCAGGTGAAGACTTACTATTAATATTTAATTTGTGAGGTTTATCTCCTCTGCATTTATTTACTTTGCTGCTTCTCAGTTTCCTTGTATTGGTAGGGTCCTAAGACATATTTTAAGAGCAATTTTGGTTCCTATCACTCTTCTCTTCTAATGAGAAAATAAAGCTGTTTGCATAGGATTTCAAATGAGAAACTGCTTAATTAAGCAGAAAGACTCACTTTGATGAGGCTTACTTCTTGGGATAGACCCATGGGGGGAAACACAGCATATCAATAGGTCAAAAATACATCCTATTCCTGAGAATAGGCAGATTCATTTGGGACTCTAAAGAAATTCTCTTTCTGAGTTTCATTTGTGAGGTAACCTTAAAATGAAATGCATTATGAGACTGAGAGATCCTGAGAGACTGAGAAACATTTTTAAGGTTTGTATTTAAGGCCTGCAAATACAAGAGAGGAAAAGAGCTTTTTTGGGGCTGTTCTAGAGAGGAATATTGTCTGCCATTTGGATACTCGGGAGGAGAAGCTTCTGTGCACTTGATAGACCATGCACATTTTTTAAATTTTATTTTCTTGCTTTCTATACCTTGTAGTAGTAAACTAATTTTCTTTAGCTTAAAAGCACAGCCAGAAGATATGAGAAAAATATAGTGCTTTTCTTCCCGAAACTTACACAAGCTGGGTGGGCAAATATTTTGATTCAAAAATTGCAAGAAGAGATGTATGTGTTTCTAGAGATCTTATAAAATTAGGGCTCTGATGTTTACTGTGATTTTACTTTTCCTCACCAAGCCTCACTATTTCTGACTGTCCTGTGAATGATGTCCCCGATCCATGTGCCCTTTTCGTCTCTGCTCCATTTCATTTAGTATGCGTGGTGGGCATGGTCCCACTCTGACTTTTAACCCTAATGGAGAGAGAACACAAGTTGACCGGGAACCTCTAGGGAAACAAGAGCTTTAATGACAATTTGAGTGTAAAATCTGGTCTCTGGAAGAAAGGTCACCACATCTGCATAGCCCCTGGAGTAAGGCTTAGAGCCCTGTCTGCCTTCAAATAAAGAAGCATTTTGTGCTATCTTAAGGCTGCTTTAGTTTGAGGTACAAGAAGCACATGACAGAATCAGGGGAACTGAGTGATGTTTGTGCATGTTTGACTGCACTCTGCATCCTAAAAGAAGGCTGTGGAGAAACCCAATCAATACTACAAGTATGTCCCAGACAGCAGCAATGCTGTCTTCATTCTGTTACAATAATGAATTGAAGTCTCCCAACAGCAGGTATAATAAGCACGACTCAACCCTTGCTATTCAATCACCTTTAACTGCTTATATCTATCTAAAATTCACTGTTAACTGTGGTTTTACAATGCCCTATTGGCAACCTTTTATAGCTCTCTCTGCACAAAATGCAAAAACATCAAAAATGCCTCTCTGTGCCATATACTCAGTGCTTTTCTATATTTGTTAATATCTTTTCCATTTTTTATTTGAAGTCCTGTGGAAGACATTCAGACAAAATGAAGTGGTTTTGCCTTCAGTTTGAAATTATTTTCGCCATTACTGTTAGCCCAGAGTTCATATCTCCATTGTTGTTTGTTGAAAAGGGATTTCATGTTGCCTGGATGCCCCAAAACAAGCTAATATTTTACAAATAAAAATGGAGAATTCATTTTTTTTCACAAAATGCTTGTGATCTTTTCCTTGCATTTCTGTTTGTTTAAGTAACATTTTTGTTTAGTTTGAAAGGGGAATCAAAGTGTGCATAGCGTGAACGAGCAAATGTTTCTTACTTATTTATTCACATAAACAAGAGCAGCAAAGAAGTGTTCATGAAGAATACCGAAAAAATCTGCTCCTGGAAAGTCTCCAGCTTTAGAACTCTCAGTATACATCTGAAATATCACTTTTACATAAGTGTCTCATTTAATTTTAATTTAACTTTAGATGCCAAAAATTTAATATTTCAGGACTAATTCAACACATAAAACAAAACCATCCAATTGAAGTGTTTCAAGTCTACATCAAATGAATATTGTTCACTTATAGATTTTAATTTGATCAGTTCATAGAGTTTCATATACACGGGTAAATGTTCTCAAAAATCAGATTGGGGGCAAACCAACTAGTTATTCATGATAATAGCTATAACTTACTGACAATTGGTTCATAGTCATTGAATTTTTATTTCCAGTTTGACTCACAAGTTTTGTTGAAAGTAGGGGACCCTTTGAAGCTTTGCTTTTATTATGTTAGGCACAGAGTGCAGCAATGGTAAAATTGACACAAATTTGCTACCATGCCAAAAAATATGATCTGATTTTTATTTTACTTTAATATTAAGTGCCAGTAAAAGTATAAGAGAATAATAACATTCTATAAGTAGAATAATGTGGAAATTGATACTGTGATAAATTTTCTAAATTTCAACATTCTTAAAAATGCTAATGTATACATAGTTTAATAATTTGATAAATTATGGATTTGCTTTATAATTTTATAGTCTGAATTCAGGTAAGCTCGTGTCTGTTTCTGAACGAATGGAAACTAAAGGTTCCATATAAGCAGGAATGGCAAACTGAGCTTAGATTCCATAATGAAAATAGTGTCAAATTCAATTTCCCTTACTACTACCAAGTAATTCTGAAATGTTTTGAAGTAACACTAGGCTGTAGAGCGATGCAATCTGCAAAATATCACCAATATTTTCAAACATGTGGTAATGATTTTCCTCACACTTAGAAGTGGCCCTGATTCTAACAATAAGCATGGTTGCTACAGAAAAATGTTGATTTTTTGGCAGGTTTTGTAAACCACTTTTTATTAAGTGTAATAAGTGGTCACTAACTTTTCCTAACACTTCAAAAGATCACTCCATTTGGTAGAGAAATAGCAATGGTCAATGAAATCCTTATTGCCTCCTGGACTGATATGCTAAGGAATTAGGCTAGTTATCTTTGAAATATTTGTACTTTTAGCAAGTATCATTTCTAAAACTGGGTTTTCATCTAATTTCCTTTGAGACATACTGTTTAAAAATATTCTGCTTTCACGATATTTAAACATAAAATGTATGCTTTAGTATACTTACATAAACCAAATTATGAGTACACAATACTAATAATGCATTATTGTTTATCTTGGATTTCTATCTTGGATACAGTTTGAACTGTAGATATTTGACAATGCATATTAATTTTAGAAATATATAAATGAAGATGAGCTACTACAATATTCTTTTCAGTTTTAAAATAAAAGAATCTTCTAATCCACTTTCATGGCCAAGTTTTTAAATTTCTTTTGATAAAAATAAAAATAACACGTGTCTTATATAAGAAATTAATGACTGAGAGAAAATTTAAGATGTGAAAATTTTTAATTTTTCAATGACAAAAATTTGTTATTTTGCTATACATTCATTCGAGGTACAAGGTAAAATTATTTGAAGTTCATCCACTGTGAAAAAAATTTCATAGACATAATACAGACCTAGCCTAATAAAAGAATAGCCTATTTGCATGAGGTCCATACCAGGGCTATAACTGCTGGTAATGGATTGTTGGCTTGATTTTATACCACTTGACATTAGATTACAATACACTGAATAAATGTTAACCTATAATCCCTTTAGTAAAAGTGAGCATTGTTTGTCTTCCCTTGTAGAGAGCACATTGATTTTCTTTTATTGGATGCTCAACCATTGCACCTTAGATTGATTACTTGGAATTAAATGTGCAGAGAACATTTTTATTATTCTAAAACAGCAATCTTAACATTAAGGAGATGCACTTCCGACCCATCCTTCTGTGTGCAGAATGTATATTCAGCCATGTCATTTGGATTTCTTTACTTTTCCCATTTTGTTTCAGGGTTGTTGTGATGCTGACCCTGAGTCTGCCCCTGTGACCCTTGACCCAGACGCATATGACCAGTCAAGGCTCTGGGGGTGGCAAATTAATAGAAGCCCTGCTTGTTAATTGCATAAAAGAAAAGCCGAAGAATTCATCACCTCAGTCATGGCCAATGCTTCCCTTTGACCCTCTTCTCCCACAGGCTTTTGTTGGTGGTCACATCTGTGGTTTTGCTACAACCTACATATTTGCCATATAATTATTCAGCATCAAACCTTATTAATCAAATCGATGCTGTGTTTTAAATGGAAATTGCAGGATTAATACAAGCATTCATTTCATCCTGAAAATCTTGATGGCTTTACCACATGGAATCCAATTGGAATATAAAAGAAGAGATGTAGAGACCTGATTGAATTAGGGGAGGCATGGTGCACATTAAATTACATATGCCAGCAGGGTTCCATGCTTTTGCAATAAAATACTGCTTTAGAGTCCATACGTCACATACCTCTTGTAATTTTCTGTTTCCTACTAGCACACTCAGGACAAGCAAGTTATATAAAAGAATCCCATATTTTTAAAAGATGTTTTAGAAAATATTTAATGTTTTAAAGAAGAAAATGATGTCTTATGACTATCTCATTAAATATCAGAGACTATCACCAGAAGATACAGCTGAAATCATTTTGATAATTTAGGTCTGACACTTCTTCATGCCACAGAACAGGTCGAGTGCATAAAAATCAACTTTTAGTAATTATTTTTAAAAACAATTATTTTAAAAACAAGTATTTTTGTAAGATGTCAATAAATAGCAGTGGTATTAAGAAATTAAAGTGTTCTATGTAGATCCTAGGTAGTTTTTTTTCCATTGGTTTTACTATATTTACTATATAAATTGCCAGAATTGAAACCTGAAAACCAGAGCTACACAGCCAGACTGATATCGACAAGAGTCACTAAGATATTAGCTAAGCTCAATAGCTTTTTCTTTGGGGTTAACCCTGACCTAGTGTGAGATTAGCATTCACACATCAATAGCTCAAGGAAACAAGGTCAAATTATGGAGATTACTTCTTCAATTTGAAAAGTTAGACAAGGTCTAGAAATTTTCTCCTTCTAAAAAGATTTTATAGCTATAGTTTTGCTTCCAAATTTTGTGAATACGAAGAAACAAATGTCTCTGCTTAGTGTTTTGAGTGTAAATACACTGTAAATAGATTTATAGCAGACACACAAAACGTATTTTAATATCATGATATGATTTACAACAGTTGTAAAATGACAAATAATTATAAAAATAATAATCTGGTTAAGAGAATTCAGACATGGAAATCTTATAGTTATTTAGAAGTTAAGCATCTTAGACAATTTTAAAAATGCTCTATGTTATTCGAATATTACCTTTTATTTTATGTAAAAACACAAACTGACTTTTAAGACTGATTGACTATATTTTTTGTTCTGTGTTGTACTATATGATTTTGAGAAATATTGGGGTAATCCCCACATGTTGCCAGGGCCCATCTGGATTTTCCAAGATCAAAGATCCTCTGGCCTCAGCCTCCAGAGTATCTGGCAATGCAAGCATGTGCCACCACTTCCAGCTTATTTTCTTTTGTTTTAAAAATAGTAAACAAAAATTCTTTCTGAAAGGACTCTGATGTCCACATGTACCAGTCTTTGAACTGTAGACAGCCACAGTCTTCACATGCATAACTCCTGTCTGTGTGCTTTGGTGAAGTTTTCGGTGAAGTTTTCTTTATCCAGCATAAGAAAAGGAGTAGCTTGCCTGTGGGAATGGCATTCCCTATCCTTCCACAGTCCTGCTTAGAGTCTGTACAGTACAAAACTTCTATTACTATGTGACACCCAGCTCTTTATAGATATCCAAAGTTGTATGCAGATACTTGCTTGCTTTCCATCATTTACTGACAGGCCACATTTACTGTGTTTCTAAAAATAACTTCAACTGGAATGAAATTTAGGAACACAATATGGAAACGTTCTGATAAAGGAGAATTATTCTGTGGATCACATCTAGATGCTAAGCCTCTGCCACGTACAACTTTGAAATACTTTGAGAACAGCAGAGCACTCCCACACTTGGCTGACCCAGGTCACTGTCGAGGAGCACGCTTTCCAAAGAGCATCTCCTGTTAGCCTGCCCTGTCCTTCTGGCATGACTTTAGGCATCTCTCCCAGCCCTACACACAATGCTGACATTTTGAAAGATGCATGATATTGAAGTTATTATCTTCAAGATAAGAAAGAAGTTACTCAGTGTGTCATAATGACAAATTTGTGAAACTGCATTTGACAGTCTTGAGAAGAGGCTGCTGTAGTAGTTTTATGATACAGATATATCATTTTACTATACGCTCTGCCATATTAGCTTTACTTATCCACCACTATGTATTTCTATATCTATATATACATATATAGATATAAACATGTATATATGTTTTATGAATAGTTATAAAAGACAATTGGGAGTAAAATAAGTCAGCTTAGCATCTACACAGAGGATTGCAATAATAACTTGATATATAATACTGTCAGGGGCTGTTACTTAGACATCACAAAATAGCAGTTCTTCACAATAATTACTAGTATTCAACATTTATCTATGACTAGTAGTTTGCTTCACCTTTGAATAAACCCAGATCTTATATTTTTTCCAACAGGTTTCTAGATTCAAATGAAATTCAGAGTGTATAAAACTAATAACTCAACAAATAAACATTTTTGATCATGGCATGATATTGCATATGAACAAAAATTGGATGGATGGATGCATTTATGAGTGAGAATAAATCCTGAAGACTGAGGATAAAATGGTCTTAGACAATGAGGGCAATGAAAATTCTCCATGCAGTTAGGTCAAGATTAAAAAAGAAAATGCTGTAGCAACCCCTTTACCAGGAAAATGTGTGTTTACTGTAATGTAAATGATTAATAGTACAAGAAAAGCTGTGAAGTGCAGATGTGATACAATATAACTATTTTTAAGATCAGTCAGTAAAGAAATGTACATATGAAACTCTTAGAAATTTAATTTTTTTTCTAGCCCTCACATAAAAACAAGTTTTTCCGGGGATCCGAACCAGTTGAATCTTGTTGGAAATGTGTGCTAGCTTTTCTAGAAAGAATAAAACTGAGTTTTCCTATCACTGTAGGAAAGCAACGATCTTGTGTGTCTGAATCAGGAGGGAAAGTATGGACAAGGAAGTGTCTCACTCTTTCCTGCATTGCTTGTAGTGCTATACTTAAGCTTTGAAGGATGCTCTGGACAGACTGGTGTAGCCGGTGTTTGGTAGGGTAATGTGCT